>NC_141878.1:581462464-581803964 GCF_056163025.1 Triticum urartu | reverse complement strand
AAGTGTGACACTATGTTCGGAATTTGTATTTAGTGTTGCGCTATGTTCTGAATTTTTATTAAGTGTGGCACTATGTTCTGATTTTTTTATGTGCAAGAATGTCGGGAATGTGGTTGCTGAATGGGGACATTGATAGGGGTCATCGTGGTGCGATATGGTATGAGCGCAAGCTTGAGCCTCTGGTCACTCGCACTCCTAAGGAAAACTGGATGATACACCCAGGATGGCTTCAGCGATACGTGCTTTATTAATTTGCACACTAACATGCATATTAATGGGAGACACTAACTGAAATGTTCTCTGATGAAGGTTGAAATGGGCCGGCCGTTTACCTTTCGCGCATCTGATTGAGTCTATTCCGGGTGAGAAACGCATCTCCATCGACGGGTCCTTTCTGAGCTGCTTAGTGGACGGTTGGAGGCCAGAGACCCACACGTTTCACTTCCGATAGGGAAAGATGGCTCCTACTCTGGAGGATGTGTCACTTTTGCTCGGACTACCATTGGCAGGTCATGCCATAGGACCGTTGGACGCACCGGCTGGTTGGGAGCGAGCCCTTACACAACGTTTTCATGGTGTTTTTCCGGATGCTCCGGATCCGGTATGGGAGCATCACAGACCTAAATATGAGTGGTTGCTCAATTTCCGGGTAATTTCCCCAACCTCTTATCTTCAAGTTATCGTGCATATGGTTTTAGAGAAAATAACTACGGCTAACTAAAACTTTCTCTTTGCTTAATGCAGATCCAAAACTTCCGGGCGCCGTTGACCGCGGAACAGATCACTCGGAGCCTGGAGGCCTACTTGATGTAGCTTTTCGGCAAGGTGATGTTCACAGAAAACCATGTCACCACTATTAGCACGCTCTACATCCCTATGGCACTCGAGATAGCGAGCGCTCAAACGGCGGATCAGATCAGACAGAGGAGTTGGGGTTCCGCGGTCTTAGCGGCTACATACCGAGGTATGTGCAACGGTTGCCAGCTTACATCGAGAAAGCCAGCCCTTCTTGGATGCCCTCTATTCCTACAGCTATGGTCGTGGGAGAGGTTCTCTATAGGGCGCCAGATGTACGTGTTCGTGAGCCTATAGACGCCATGTTTGATGCTGACGGCATCGACATGCCTACTTTTGGTCTGTGTTGGACACGTCGCGAGGTATGCACCGTGTTACAGTTTAATGCAATTTTTTTCTGCACAAGAGATAGTTCGATGCTAGCGGCTACTAACTTTTGTTTTCTGCAGCGACGCTTTGCTAGTGATCAGACCAGGAAGGCATACACAGCGTTGAACGAGAAGTTCGATGCGTACACCGGGGTCATCTGGCAGCCCTACACGGAAGCAGCCATACAAGCGAGATACCCTGGTGGTCTGTCTATGCTATGCACAAGGGACCGAGATTACTGGATGACAAAATCAAAGATCATCTTCGATGTCTTCATCGAGGAGATGGCACAATAGAGGGTTATGAGGCAATTTGGTCTTCTGCAGTTGGAGCTGCCTCCCCCTATAAAGAACCCGGTGCCAGCATACATCCATAGGTATTAACTAGTTTTTCAATGTTGCATTATCTTTCATAGTACTCCATTTGAAGCTTTAGGTAATTGTTGAACACACACCACAATTTTAGGACGACAAAGAAGGGCATGACCAGGACAACTGCTGACTGGTTAGTTAGACTAGAGCCGTATGTTATAGAATAGGAGACAGCAAACACACATCTATGGCACGAGAATCACAATTTTGATCTCAATGAATTCAATCTCTATCTGCGGCGCTACATGACCGGAACACGGTTACGCATCGTTGAGCACTCCCGCCCAGAGGAGATACCGGATCCTACTCCGTCGGATATGTACCCGAGCTATGACACTTCGGGCTCTAGGCAGTACGCGGCAAGATATATTTTCTTTAAGTAATGTAGTCACATACTTTGACGTGCAAGAGACATACATTATTAATCGTCATGGAAATTTGCAGGCTACCTTAACACACGAACTCTATGAGGACGTGACCACCTTTGGACGATCACTGTCATCTGGACCTCTTCTTCAACACCGTCCAGTGCTACAGCCCTTCTTGGAACGAATTCAGAACAAGATACGGACTATGTACGAGGCTATCACGTGCACCCGGAGAACCAACGTTGTTCAGCACCAGCAGCAGCAGTCGCGTCACTCCATGCACCGACATCAACCACGTCCATGTCTAGCACATCAGCCGACAACCAGGCCACCCCGTCCTGACCAACCTGGCAGTTCAACGTGGCAGCAACCACAACACTATGGTCCCACGTCGGGCTTCGTGTTTTCTCCACAGCCACAGCATCACGGTCCCTTGTCGAGCTTCGTGTTTTCTCCACAGCCACAACAGCACAGTCCCTCGTCGAGCTTCGTGTTTGAGCCAGAGCAGCCGTCACAACCAACAGGTAAGTGTCTTCATTTTTATTGTTTTCAATATTAATTGAGGCGACCTCATTCTTCATGACTAAACGTTCCATTGTGCAGGAGTCTACGGATATCATGCGTCTATGTCAGCATCACATGATACGTGGGGGAGTGATCAAAATCCCGAGGAGAATATACATGCTCAGATGTCGCAACACACCCAGTGGATGAACATGTATTCGACTCCTCCACCAGGCCCCACACAGGATACACAGCATGACCAGGGAGAGTCTGAAATTCCTCCTCGTAATATTAGGCCACCTAACAGGTTGGGATGGTCGCCGCTTCCAGATCCGCCTCCCCGCTAGGCCAGACGTCGTCACTGACGCTTTCATCTATCAGTAGAGACATGACCATCTACTTATGTATGAGACTTATGTCTATTCTATGTATGAGACAAATGACTATGTACTTATGTATGAGACATATGCCTACTCTATTTTAGTACTCTGTTATCCGAACTACAACATCATATTTAGATAGAACATAATGCTCGTACAACAAGACAGTATAAACAACTAGATAGAACTACATCTAAATTAACGGTACGTACGACTAAACTTACAACATACATCATAAAAACTACATGAAGTCATCATCGTTATCCTCCGTCGATGCAGAACTCTTGCCCTTCGAGGATGCAGAACTCTTACCCTTGGACGATGCAGAACTCTTGCCCTTCGAGGATGCAGTACTCTTGCCCTTGGACGATGCAAAACTCTCTTTGACGATGCAGAACCCGGAAGCGGCAGCATGAAGATATCATCTTCATCCTCGCTCTCCTCAGTCCATTAAAATGTATGCTTTTCTGCAGTCCTTCTGAAAGTTTCACTCTCCGGCTCCACTACCTTCTTCCACCTTGCATGCAACCTAAGAAGTTCTATACGTACCTCCTCATAGGTCCTTTC
The DNA here is from genome assembly GCF_056163025.1 of Triticum urartu. Lineage (NCBI taxonomy): Eukaryota > Viridiplantae > Streptophyta > Magnoliopsida > Poales > Poaceae > Triticum > Triticum urartu. Next base: position 581,800,610 of record NC_141878.1, on the reverse strand, counting down.
AGGCCACCCAGACACACGTAATTCGTGAGCCAACTCATTCATTATGGTGTCACTACCGGTGAGTTCGTCTCATGGAACTATCATATTTGTCCATCCTGAAATCGGTAGCTAGCCTCAGAAGAGTCCTGCTCATCTCAGGGTGAAAACTACGATCGAAAGGATAATGGGACATCTCAACTACACTACACTGGAATGCTTATCCTCCTTTGTCTGAAGGGGGTTTTATAGGCAGGGATGAGAAAATGGCGGGAAAGAACGACTGCGGTATGGCGGGAAACGATTGGCGGGAAACGGGTGACGGGAAAGAGTTGACGCGAACATATGGCGGGAAACGGGTGACGGGAAAGAGTTGGCGCGAACATATGGCGGGAAAATATTGCGGGGAAAGGGTTGCACGAAATACGTCATAGTTTATAAAAAAAATCCGGGGATCGTTCAGGACAAAAATGGTGGCATGCACCTGTCGGCCCACAGCAGGCCAATTAGTCCATGTCGGCCCACAGCAGGCCATATCGGCCCTGAATTGGTGGCCGATAGGCCAATCGGCCAGCTGCAAGCCGATAGGATCTCAGTCGGCCTGCTGTGGGCCGACTAGGTCCACTCGGCCTGCTGCGGGCCGACGATGTATTATTTTTGAAATTATTTTTTAGGCGTAATATTTGTGCAAATTAATAAAAAATGTATTATTTAAAAAAAATTAGCCCCCAACCAACCAGCGCACGAGTGAGTCGTCGGACCCGAGGGAACGAGATCCTCTAACATCACGAAGAGATGTCAGGGAAGCTACAGTACCCTGACATCCCTTCTTCACATCCATATGATTAAGCCTAAAATAACTTGAATTAATTTGCAAATTACAAATCTACTATATGCAATTATAAAAATTACATACAAACAAAATTATGATGCAATAAAATTAATTTCGGAATTTATTTTCTATAAACAGTAATTGCGCACAGTGTTTTTGTTACGGTGCCTGTGATATTCCTTCTTTATTTTACACTGAGATTACACTATAGATTCATGATATCTCTTCATGTTAGAGGATCCGTTCCCGAACCCGAACCCGAGCGCACGCAACCAACCGGCTCACTTGCCACACGCAGCAACCAACAACGACCACGACCACAACCCTCCTTCCCCAAGCCTTCCAGAACATCCCCGTCCCATCCCGACACGCCTCCGAACCTTCCACGAAACCCTCCCCGCCGTCGGCCACGTTGCCCGGTTCCCCATCCGACGGCCCAGGAAACCCGGATCCGCTACCACAAACCTCTCCCCACTCGGCTCGAGAAGCTTCCGCCACCAGTATTATTATTTTCTTAATCCGACTTAAACTAATCCTCTCCGTTTTTATATACGCGCGCGCGTCCCCCGGCTGGTCTCTGTGCTCTCTCTTTCGCCGCTCCTCCCAGATCCGCGCGTGCGTTCCTGTTCCCGTTCCTTTCCGGCGGCGTCGTCGTCTTCCTCCAGATTCGACTCGAATCTCTTCGACTCGACGATTTCCTAAGCGATAATGGCGGAGGTAAACGCTCGTCCCTTCCCCTTCACTCCCAATTCGTTGTTGGTGTTGTTGTTCGGTACGGCGCCGCTCGCAATCGATCGAATTAGTCCGGGATCTGACGATGCTCGCCTGATTGTCGCCGACGGCAGGAGGGGCACAAGGTGGCGCTCAACGTGTACGACCTCAGCAACGGCCTCGCGCGCCAGCTCTCCACCTCCTTCCTCGGCAAGCCCATCGAGGCCATCTGGTGAGTCCACCTTGCCCCCTCTGAGATTTCCCCTCTCGATTCGATTGATCCGAAAAAGACGCGATTTTGACCCGGTCCGCGCACCGATCGATCCCGGCAGGCACACGGGCGTGGTGGTGTACGGCAACGAGTACTTCTTCGGGGGCGGGATCCAGGCGGCGCCGGCGGGGGCCACGCAGTACGGCCGCCCCGTGCGGGTCGTCGACCTGGGCGTCACCCACCTGCCCCGCGAGGTCTTCGAGGACTACCTCCGCGACATCGCGCCGCGCTACACCGCCGCCACCTACAGCCTGCTCACCCACAACTGCAACAACTTCAGCAACGAGGTCGCGCAGTTCCTCGTCGGCGCCGGGATCCCCGACTACATCCTCAACCTGCCCAACGAGGTCATGTCCAGCCCCATGGGCGCCATGATCATGCCCATGATCCAGAACCTCGAGGCCACGCTCAGGAACAACGCCGCGCCCCAGACCACGCAGTTCGTGCCCACTCCGGCCTCGGTCTCTGTGCCGCAGCCGGCGGCGGCCAGCAAGACACCTGCTGCCCCTACGAGTTCTACAACTGCTGCTGCTGCTAGTGCGGCGCCCGTTGGCTCTTCTTCCAAGAAAGAAGAAGAGAAGAAGGTCGAGAAGCAGACTCCGGAGAAAGCCGCCGCTGCAGCAGCGCCCACTGTGGCCGACCATCTCGGCAGCGCGAGGGGGAAGGTGCAGGAGGAGGTGATGAGGGAGTTTGCGGCGCTCATGGCCAGTGGCACGCTGCGGGCAAGTGAGGCAGCGGCGCTGGCCATGCGCCGGGTCATGGAGCGCCACGGCGACGGCGCCAGTATGCAGGCCTAGTGACCTGAGACTATTTTACACACGTTTGATCTTTGATGCAATTGCAAACTGATAGTAATTGGGAACGGTTGCTTACTTGTATTGCAGCATGGAACTCACTCAATTTTATTTGTCCGATTTGTTTTGATGGTATGGAATTATATGCCTATATGGTTTCTTCAATGCTAGATTTCTTGGTTCACTGCTAAATTGGAGTTTATCGAGGTTAAGATTATTCTGCTAAGGAAATATATGCTGTACAAAGTCCTGATAGAATATCTGGATTAGCAGCAACGTCATGTATGACTCTCAACAATGCCGATTCAATCAGCAGCAGTAGTAGTACGCAACCCTTCCATGCAATTTTTGCTTGGTTGTTTCGTCCTCGTATTCTAAAAGAGTGGGGAAATGTAGGAACGCACACATTATGCTTGCTCGTACACATTATCATAAACCTGATGTGAGTGTACATGGTCACATGCGTGACACCACTGCAAAGTTGGATGAACTTGTAGGTACAGTGCAAGCGCATATTTTTTTCCATATAAATTGGTGAGTGGATGGGCAGAGTCATGATGTAGTTTTAGGAGAACTTAACAATACTGAACTAGTTTCATAGAATGTTTGGGTCATTCTATTTGGCTCCAAGCACAAAATGCCTGTGCAAGTTTGTTAGCGAGAAACAAACACTAAGAGAGACGATTATTGTAGTATTTGTCCAAATTTGAAATAGTTTTTGTCACAACCCAACTTACTATATGCATTTTGTGTGTTTGGTTGATAGTGATCATCAACATTGTAATATGGTGGTGATTCACGTTCAACATTAGCAAAAAAAAAAGTGGTGGAAACCGACATCTTTATTTTTCTCATCATTTTGTTGTCAAATTGTGACCCAATGCACTGCTAATTGGACTGCCGTATGACATCTGGGTGATAGGAGATTACAATTTTGGGCTTTTGTTAGCCATGCGTCTTGTCATGGAGCGCCATGGCGACGGCGCTAGTATGCAGGCCTAGTGACCTTGAACTATTTTACACACGTTTGATCTTTGATGCAATTGCAAACTGATAGTAATTGGGAACGGTTGCTTACTTGTATTGCAGCATGGAAATCAATTTTATTTTTCTGATTTGTTTTGATGGTATGGAATTATATGCCTATGTGGTTTCTTCAATGCTAGATTTCTTGGTTCACTGCTAAATTGGGTTTTATCAGAGGTTAAGATCATTACGCTGAGGAAAATATGACTGTCAATAATGTTGCCAAATTCAATCAGCAGTAGGAGTAGTAAGCAGGGCAACTCTTCCATGCAATTTTTGCTTCGCTCTACGGACGAAAGTGCCATACTTGGTCCCCAGTCATGCGTTGAAAAAGTGAAAATGTAGGAACACACATATTTTGCTTCCTCCTGAACAATATCATAAACCTTATGTGGGTGTCCATTGGCACATGTTGGATGATCTAGTAGGTACAGTGCAAAGGTATCTTTTTTCCATATAAATTGGTGAGCGGATGGGCAGAGTCAGGCATGACCCAAGCCATCTGCAGTTTCCTGTTTTTTTTTTCTTATCATGGTTGATAGTTGCCACAGGTGCCAAAACTAATATGCAACTGAAGTAGGGATATTGGGGAAGAACAAACAAGCATGCCCCTGCTACATGCTAAGGACCCCTGTTAGCGCAAAACAATCACCGGGAGATCTGGGGTTACTTTTTTTCCAAGCATTCCGGGCCGTCAGATGGGTCCAATCAACAGTTGAAATTTCATTATATTGCTCGGATTTAAACTTTCAAATTGCTACACTATATATAGTACTCCCTCTGTCCCATTAGATACATCCGTTTGAGCAACACTAATATGGGACGAAGGGAGTAGTATAGATATGCATTTTGTGTGTTTGACTGATTATTGATCAGCATTGTAGGATAGTGGTGATTCCCTCTAAACATATATGGTTTTGGACTTTTGGTTGAAAGCTGCATACAAATTACCTACTCCCTCCGAATGACTAACTTTTTACTGAATGAACTGCTAAATGTACTACGTTCACTACTAGATTGGATTTGATGTGATGCTAAGATTATTTAGAACATGTAGACTAGTGGGAAGCTCAACAATGTAGCCAAATTCTATTGGAGTATGTCCATATGGGTCAATGCTCAGTGGATCAGCCATACTTGCACTACTAGAAAAAGGCCTATTAGTGGCGCACCAGTTTTGCCTACTAATGGCGCACTACTGGTGCGCCACTAGTACCACGGCATTAGTATTTTTTTACTAATGGCGCATCACTGGTGCGCCATTAGTATACCAGATACTAATGGCGCACCTGAAGTGCGTCATTAGTAATATTTTTTTTTAATATACTAATGGCGCACCTGAAGTGCATCATTAGTAATAATTTTTTTTCAATTTTTTTTAAAAATTTAATTTTTTTATTTTTTTTTTCTTAATCTCGGGTCAATATGCTTAATCTCAGGTCAAATCGTACTCCGTGGTCAAATTTCTCAAAAAGTCACCCATCCTCACACTACTCCAACCCAAGCATGCTTAACTTCAGAGTTCTATCCAACCCCAACACCAGCTCACTTCACAGGCACTTGTTGATATATCTAGCATATCAATCCTATTAAACCTTGTTGATGTTTAGGACTTTGTTCATGTTCATGAGTGTGATGAAATTTTGAAAAAAATATTTCAAACTTCCGTTCATATTACGTATCATATTTTGAAAAAAAATCCCGAAAAAAATTGAAACTATTTTTTTTCTGTTACTAGTGGCGCACCTAGCCTACGGTGCGCCACTAGTAAGTTTGAATTTTTTTGAATTTTTTTGCCTTCAGATCTTAAAAGCCCCGTAACTTTTTTCTGTTAGGTTTTTGAGGATTTTGAAAATGTTTAACGGGTTCCCCAGTTAAATTCAGATGTAACTTCTTGAGTAGATGATTTTTCATATAGAAAACTTTTTAATCCGAGTTCATATGCAAAAGTTATGCCCATTTTATAAATTCCAGAGAGATTTTGCAAATAAAGTCAAAATTCATATTTGTAAATTTTTCCAACAACTAGACCACATATCACATGGAAAACTAATTTTCTTTTATTTTTTTGACATTTTCATCATTTTCTTTTATTTTTTTAAACTGAAAAGGCAGTCGGGGGGGGGGGGGGGGTGTGCATGCGAGGGAATTTTTGGGCCAAGTTAGTAATGACGCACCATGGGAGTGGTGCATCATTACTAGTTGAACTAGTAATGGCGCACCACTCCCACGGTGCACCATTACTAGTTTTTAAAAAATATTAAAAAAATTACTAGTGGCGCACCGTGGATGTGGTGCGCCATTACTAGTTTAACTAGTAATGGCGCAGTATCCTCTGGTGCGTCATTACTAGTTTTGAAAAAAAATATAAAAAAATCTTGTTACTAATGGCGCACCGTCACTACAAGGATCTTGGTCTATTGCAACAAAATCGTTTGTTGCAATACATCTTGTTTCGTGGCAATAAGTACCTATTGCCACGAAACGACATTCGTTGGGAGCCGTTGCGACTGGACGCATGGTAATAGGTTATTACCAAAAAAAAGCAATCGTGGCAATAATGTGTGCTATTGCAACATCCATGCAGAAAGTTACCACATGTTTTCCCGTGGCAACACTCACCTGATGCCACAATTTAATTTGTGGAGATAGACTTAATGCAACATGTAACGAATCATGGCGACTGATATCTCGTAGCGATAGAGATTTGTGGCAACAACCTATGCCAACGACGGCCGTTTCGTGGCGCATTACTTTTCCGTGGCGATAGTCAATTGTGGTAATAAACTATGGCAACAATCCTTGTTTTTGTGGCATTAGGCATGTTGCCACGACCCACTGCACTTGTGGCAATACACTATGGCAACAATCCTTGTTTTCGTGGCATTAGGCATGTTGCCACGACCCATTGCACTTGTGGCATTAACTTATGGCAACAAATATTCCAGTCATCGTAACAGAAAATTGCAACATACTTTTGGTGGTGATAAATAGGTATCACAACAGGTAAAATCTTTGTAGCGAGAAAATATTGTGACAATATTCAAAACCATATGTATGATATGTAGATTCATAAAATTCATAATTTCTCATAGCAAACATCCATCAAATGAAACTCAAATGTAATTTAGCCATCCTAATTAACTACGAAGACTAAACTGTTCATGATGTAGAGTCTAGTCCAGCTAGTTCTTTGGATCCTGCAATCAAGAAATAAAAAGAGTTCTAGTTAATGAGTCATGTAAAGTGAGCTTAGATATAGGGAAGGACAACATGACAAAATTACCTTGTTCAGTGGTTGTCTTAGATCCCATAGTGGACGAAGCTTTAGCTGCTCCCAATGCTTCATAACAAAATGACAACTCTTATTTTCCCTTCTTCATCTTGGAGCAATGTAAGTAGGATTGTTCAGGAAACACTTTTTCTGTTGCACCAATCAATGTAATGATACAACAGTAGCATGTAAAGTGATAATATGATAGATAGATGGCATCTTGACTTTAATAACTATTCCATACATTGGTTCTGTTTCGTCTCCCGTGATACTCAACAACTAGACTCACATCTGACAGATGCAATGTTGGAAGGACTGAAACTAAGAATTCGAACTATATACAAAATGCATGGATTTGTGTAATCTGAATAAAACAAATTCAATACAGAATAGACGGGTTGACATACTTGCTACTTCCTCTTGCTGCTTGGATAACTTTGTAGTCCAATATGCTTTGTCCAACGTTTAGACTTTCCCCTTCAAAGACACATTGTCTCCGAAAGTTGGAAGATTCTATATTTTATATCCCTTATCTTTTGAGAAAATATATGTGAGTGAACCTGAATGTGGATGTATAAGAGAAGTATGAAACCACAAAAAATGCAATAATGCATACTTACATGCAAGGCAACCATTATCTTTCTAACTTCTAAACGACAATATATTAATACAACCATGTCTAATCTCAACTTTCTAGAAATCCAATGATAGCAAGCTTGTTAGGAAAGAAACATATGATTAGTTTTAGGACAAATGGCCAAGTTTTTATAGAACTGGAATGTAACAGCAATATTAAATGGAGTGGCACAATTGGAAATAGTAGCACTTCAAAGAGTTATAGATCATCTAGTTTGTTCTGCTCATAAGCCCAATTACAATTAACCATATTATTAATACATGAGCAGCAACTATAACATTAAAAGTGTAGGCTTTACTAGAGAATATTTGTGACATGTAATTACCTCATATATTCACAATTATGTTAGCAAAAGATCAACACACCTTAATTTCTACATTATTATTGAAAACCTGAAGGTTGTTTCTTCTAGTATATATTGACACCGAGACATGCCTTAATATCTCATCTTACAAATTTCCATCTTGACGTAGAAACTAAAACAATCTGGTATTGTAAACTGTACAAAAACATATCACTACCTTAAATGTCAAATTTACATCTTTTGCGCAACTATCTCCTACAACACTTAATCAGCATCATCATTCTCACACAAATTTTACATGGATTCCACTTCCATGTGGTGGAGAATGGAAGATACTTGTCGCATGGAAGATATATATACATTAGTAGAAATATATGATTGCATCAATCAATACCAACCCATCGAACGTTCTAGCTCGCTGATGACGATTCGCCGACTTGGCCCCATTCCTACGCGAGTACTTTTCGGCATGGGGCGACCATGATGACGACAAAGGATGGCAATTCCTCTTTGACATGATCCTGCACAAAGGAAACTCCATCTGTATTAATTGATTAACAATGAATCAACGTACACAATAGTTAGAAAGCTAACCATCAGACTGATCGGTTCTTGCTAGATACAACACACTACGCATGCACGCTGAATTGCTGGACTAATTAGAGACTTATTAGTACTACCCCGACATGTAAAAAGTACCGCATCCAACACACGACGGTATAGCCTATAAATACATTAACATGCATCCATGGCGTGCATAATGTTTTTTCTATGCACATGAATCTGAGCCCGTCGTCTGTGATAGAAACTGCTTCTAGGCTGCCACTTGTCCTGTGATGCCGGCGACGGGACTGCTCATCCTTGAACGTGCAGCAGCAGCCAGGCGTGAGTGGACCTGAAGGCATTATCGCCACCCCACCAAGGACAATCCCAGCAGCACTAACATCGGAGTTAAACAGAGATCGAAAGCCTATAGCTATGTCAACAGCGGATGGAAAAGCCAAAAAAATGACTTTGGACTAACCGTATTCCCTTACAGATAGGTCTGATGGAGATCTGAAGCTCCATGAGTTCTTGGCCTCGATGAAGGCCACTGATGCAGGCTTCCTCGCCGAGACCCGCGTCACCAGTGCGCCGTCTCTGGAGCTCCATGCAGCGTCTATTGTGGACAAGGACGAAGAGATTGGCGGCCTTGCTATGAGAGAAGGGCGACTCACCGTCTTTGACGGATCTGGACGGCGCTGCAATGAGTATGCGATCCAGGAGGCTCGAGGAGGAGTAGGAGGGATGCGGGGCGGCGACGATGGGATGGGGGCGGCGCACGGAGTGGGAGAAGGGACGGGGTTAGGTCTTTGTGTTCGATGCAGGGTTAAATCGATCGAAATTTGACACCCCGCGTAAGGCACTGAGAATTTTGCCTCCCCGCGCGCTCCGCCCTCGCTAATCTTTTCATATTGATATTTTGTCCTCCATTGGCGGCTGATGGGCCTGCTTCATTTTGGCCCCACGTGACATAGTCTATGCAAAATTTTATTAGAAATCCCAGTTTTATAACATTATTACATAGACTTACGATAAAAAAATTATAACTACAGTAATAAAAGAACACAAACACTTAAATGAACCTTGAAAACCATAGAAAAATTAGAGTCAGAATTTTTTAGCTCACAAATAATTGATTTTCCCAACCATCTTGTGTATATGACCTAAGCTTGTACATATGTTCTAAAATGTAATTATCTTATTTATTTTTAAATTTTATTTGAGTTATAAATTGTTATTGTGGTAGAAACAACGATACACACATAATCGCAACATAATCCAGTATCCTAAATAGTTCATCCCCACCATATGATTTTGGTGTGTACAATGGGTGGGTTTCTCTACTTGGGCCTTATGAGGCTATAGAATAGAGCTATATTTATTAAAAATATTAGCCACGCCTTTATCTTGTTTCCTCTCGTAACCCTAGGTTGCTTGGGCAAACTTCTCCCTCGAGACTTAATCGGCGAGCCCGTGAATTCGCATTCCCTCTGCTTATCGCTCCGGCGGCTGGTGGCAGAGAGCGGAACCCTGGTGCATCCGCTCTGGTTAGTTGTTTAGGTTAGGGTTTTTTAGTCCTCGCAGGAGCGACGCTCGGGCGGATGGTGGTGTCTCTTTTTTAGGCCTGTCTTCCGGGCTATGTTCCCCCTCAAGTCCGGTCGTTTAGACGTAGTCGAGGAGCTCCGACGTAGATTTTTGCCTTCTCCTTGGGGCGATGAGGTTAGGGTTTCTCGTCTAGTGGAAAGATTTTGTGTCACTGGTTACTCAGATCTATGCAAGAGTACAACTGCTACGACTACGGCTCCAGGACGTTGGCCCTTAGGAACACATGCACGAAGATTTCTCGGTTGACATCGACAAGGTCAAGCCGGCTCTGTTACGAGGGCGGCAACAATGGAGCGTCGGCAACTCGTTCTGGCGGCAGTAGTGGTTATTCGATGGTCTCAAAATCTCGATGTAATTTTTATTATGTTTAATATACTTTGTACTTTCAGTGAACTTTTATACCATATCTGTTTATTTTCACAAAATAATAGGGTTATTTATCGTGTTCTCCCTAGTGGTTCAAGTAGAAGAGTCAGGCACTAAACATTTTCACCTGATGAAAGCAAACAAATATCACTAGCTATTCAAACTAACTTCTCAAGCACAGAAGAGTTATCACCCACGAGAGTCCCTTTTGGTTGCTCAAAAAGTAGGAGAACAAAATTATGGCATATTAGTGGCATTTTTAATTTAATATTTGTCATTACAAAAAGTACTAAACAATTTTTCTATTTTACTGAGGGTAATAAACTGTGTTTGGCTATGCACCATTGAAAGGTCGTGCGAAAATATGATCGTGAAATTAATCAAATCATTCATAGAAAGCTATGGTGATGGTGACCATGGCACTTACTTTTTTATTTATACTTTTATCTTAATCTTTTGCATTTAGATACTACATATGCATCGAGGAATTTTCTTGGTTTTTCAACATAATACTCTATTTATTCTCTTTTATTTTTTAGAAACTAAAATATATTTACAGCTTTCTTCACTTATTTGGGATGAATCTCTTATGAAGCCAACAAGTTGTTCCATATGCTCTTTCTTACAGAATTTCTATACGACGCTAACTGCGTCAAATTACATGGAAAGGTACACACATTGTGCGAACTGGACCAACCCATTTTTGGCTGTACATAAAGCATTCTTTTTCTGGTTTTGGTAATCTTCTACAAGTTTCCTGACAGTTTTACCTGTTTTAGGGACCTTCTAGATAGTAAGGTTCCTGAACTGGTTTTACGTTTCTTTTATATGTTTTCTCGGTTTTTGGGTTTTCTTTTTTAATTATTTTTTACGTTTTCTCCTTATCATTTTTTCCTTTTTATTTCTTTTATTTATAAATTCATAATTTAAAAAATGTTCATATGTGAAATGTTTAGAATTTTAAACAATATTACTTTTCTAAATGATCGAGAATTACAAGTTTTATTTAAGTTTTTATAAAATGTTCAGGAATTTCCATATTGTTCGTACATAAAAATTCCAAATATTTTAAATTTGCTCTAAAAATTACCCAAAATGTTTCGAATTTCCAAAAAAGATCATGTCTTTATTAAAATTTTGAGATCTCAAAATTTGTTCGATTTTTTAAACAATCACATTACAAATTTTGTTCGTGTTTTTAAAAAATGTTCAACCAAATGAAAATTCTGAAATTTGTTTGTGTTTTCTAAAAGCTGATTTGGGACTTCGAATTTTGTTTCAAATCAGCAACTGAAGTTAGTTCAAATATTCACGTTGCCATTTAGTCATCAGCATCCATTAGCTGTATTGGCCAGCAGCTTCCATTAAATGGTGGTTGGTGCCGGTTCTATGGGAGAGGGCGCCCGAAGGTACGCTATAGTGGGCCGGCCCAACATTGCTCGTGTCTATGCTAAAAAAAACAAAATCTCATAAAAAATATGAGGGAACTAGGAATCGAACACGCAAGCCAACATGAGGAACTTGCGCACAGTACCAATGCACCTCGTCGACTTTGGTGTGTTTATTCCGAAAACATACTATTTGAAAATTGTTTCCGTGGCAGTACAATTTTTTTAAAGAAAACATAAATTTGGAAAACGATCCACATTTTGTTTGAAGTTCATCCATTTTGTAAGATAATTCACGGCTTTTCAACGAAATTTTCACAAAAATCTAAAAAGTCTATCAAATTTGAAAAAAAATCATCGTATTTGAAAAAAGTTCATCGAGTTTGAAAAAAAGTTCGTCGATTTTGAAAAAGTTCATCAAATTTGAAAAAAAATCATCAATTTTAGAAAAAAAGTTCATCCTATTTGAAAAAAGTTTGTCGAATTTGAAAAAAAGTTCATCTAATTTGAAAAACAGTTCATCAATTTTTAAAAAGTTCGTTGAATTTGAAAAAGTTCATCTAATTTGAAGAAAAGTTCATCACTTTTGCAGAAACTTCGTTGTCTTCGAAAAAGGTTCACGCATTTAAGGAAAAAAGAGAGAAAGGTAAAAGGAAAGCAAACTGGAAAACAGCGCATTCTTTTTCATTTTATAAAGAATACCTAAAACCATTCTAGCACATCTGGTCATCTGATCCCATTGGTTTGGTTCGCTCCCTACTTAAACAAAACGAACACGGTTCGATGCACAGCGAACGCAATATTTTTGGTTCGCTCCTGTACCTAATTGCTTGTATTCGACGCTTAAAGCGGATGACTGGGCCAAGGCCAGTGGGCAAGCCTCTTGTGCCGCTACAGCCCTGTCTAGTTGGTCCGCTTTTTCTCAAAAAATAATAAAATCCGCTTAGCTTTGGGCGACTGGCCCATTGGTGGATTAAAAAAAAATGGAGATTGCTTCCAGGCCCAACTGCCCAACCAAATTCTAAATAAGGTAATAACGTGGACTTTCATAGCTCATGGCTGCTTGGTGTGATGGTTACGCTCGTGTGCTGTGGATCTATTTGTCCCTATTTCGAATCTGATGCCAACATGTTTTTTTTTTTGCCATTTGAATCATGTGTCATGTTGGTCCTCTTCGGGCCCTAGTTGATGAATACATCAAAATATTTGCCATTTGAATTATGTGTCATGCTGGTCTTGTTCGGGTCCTAGTTGATGAATACATCAAAATATAAATAACTAATTTAATATAGAAAAGCGAGTCCTATGTGCTTTGATAATTATGATTTATTAATGTAGTTAATCATATTCTTCGCTTCCTCCCTTGAATTTGTAAAACTATAAAGCAACATACAATTATGTGTTACCAGAAGCATGCATGTAACACATCTTCAGCGGCAGAAATATGTAATAGTTATTGCAACACAACGAAGGTGAGGCAAAAAGTCACCCTATTACAACCAATACATGCTTTATTGCAATATGAAGCCATGTTTTTTTGCAACAGTATCTATGACTAGCGCCACAGGTCAGAATTGTTGCAATATATGTCTAAATATTACCACAAAGATGTACTTTGTTGCAATACCTAGCCTTTATTGCAACAAGATGACCAATTCACGCAACGGGACGGAACTGTCGCAATATTACTACCATATTACAACGCCAAATGCCGCTTGTGGCAATTCATGGCTTCTATTGCAACAAAATGAGTACTTAGCGCGATGAAACGAAGTTGTGGCGATATGTAGATCCTATTACCACGAACTGGAATTTTGTGGTAATATAACACTTCATTGCAACAAAAGATAGTTGTAGCAATAATTTTTGTTGCAATAGACCGGAATCCTTGTAGTGCGTGGATGTGGTGCGTCATTAGTATTTGGACATTAATGACGCACCAACACATGGTGCGCCATTAGTATATAGTAATGGCGCATCACATGTCTGGTGCGCCATTAGTGTCAATTTCATCTATAGCCCTTTTCCTAGTAGTGTTGGTCCTTCGTAAACATACTAGATGTGAATGTAGCACAACGCATGCATGACAACAATGAACAACTGGATATGAACCAGCTAGTAAAACGCAAACACATGCATTTCTTCCCACATAAATTGGCGAGGCCGCTAGGCAGAGACATGCATGGTTTGCTCGGTAGACAGATGTATGCATGACTCCTCTGCTTAGTACTCTTTTTTAATCATACTAGTTGTTGTAGGTGTCAAAAGTAAATATGCAATCGACGCGAGATATTGGGGTAAAGCAAACAATCACTCCAATGCTAGATATAAAGAGTATATGGCAATGTGGAAGGATCTCCATGTGGAACAGGAGGATCAACAATGTTTAAGCAGTCCGCCACCTTTTGAAGGACCTCTAGATGGAAGGCGAGACTTATATGTCCTTGCACGTGTGCAAACTTGAGATGTTAAAGCCCAACCCACTTAAACATGTTCTGCATGTAATTTTGTGTTTGCTTGACCGTCTGGTGAACAGTACTTACCTTCTAGCATGATTGTGAATTTTTGTTATTAGTTTTGTGCGAAGTGCATGGCACATTGAAGGTGGTACTGTTTTAAAAGCACACTTTATTTTTACCTGCAATTTGAAATCGTATCGAATCTAGTGACTTCTACGAGGGAAGGTGCATGAGGATGTGACGAGGTAATTGGTAACGGTCATGGCGAGCGGGATGTTGCAAGCAAGAAGAGGAGGCACCTCTGGCGATGCACGAGTTATCGAGCTCCACGAAGGGGTAACAAGAAAGCAACGAAAAAAGTACACACGTCACATTACGGGTTTCTAGCTAATTCAATGCAATTGGAATGGATTACTTCCCTGCTTTGCTTGTAAAATAGTAGCACGTTGCAATGGATTTAATCGGGGAGGATATAGGTTTACTATCTAGTCATTTTGTTCTTAACCGTGTTTGAAATGGGATAATTGATCTGATGAATGCAGCTTGCAATTTTGATGAACTTGAGATTATCTTGTGACTTGTACTGAATGCTACATGCAAAGACTACTACATTCATTTGCTAGAGTTGATTGCGGTGATGTATGTGATGAAAACATTATTTTGGGGAAGTATACAATATGTAAGCCAAAATAGAGTATCCAGATTCTGTTAAATGTTGAGCCTCCATACTCATCGATACGAAGTCTCCCATGAATACCCTGTGAAATTTGAGTGATACAAGATTGTGGTTTGGTTGAGTACCACACAACTGGATGAGAGTGTATGTTTTACACAAGTTCATCTAACCTAGAAAAAAAAAGTTCATCTAGGGCATCACCAAATTCCACCAACACTTCAGCAGGCAGATCGTTTGTCTTCCAGGTCGCTGCCGCCATTGGCTAGCCTAGCCACGTTCCGTTGTTGGCAAGATAGCATGCATGAAGGCTATATGTGAATACTAAAAGTACATGGCAACTATTCCTCAAAAGTGCATGACAATAATGCAAAAATCGATGAACTTGCTACAATTAAATTGCCAAAATTGCATGAACATGCAGGTACATACAATTCTTTCAATATATAGGGAAGAAGACATTAAGTTTTGTCCAAGATTCATAATATACACGTGTGATTTACTTATATGTTAAGATGATGAGAAAAGAGACCGAATATAGGAAAAGTGCAAAAACACACACATTATGTACTACCTCCAAAACAATATCATAAACTATATGTGAACGTACACCAACACATGCATGACAACAGTGCAAAATTGGATGAACATGGTGTTGGGCAAAGTCATGATAATCTGTTCTGGGCATTGCTACTGAGCCATTTGTAGTTTCCCTTTTTCTTGTCATAGTTGAGAGTTGCCATAGGTGTCTAAAATAATATGCAGTTGGAGTGAGATATTGGGGAAGAACAAACAAGCATGCCATGCTAGATGCTACAGATCCTTCAAGCCAGACAGAGGAAGCTGCAAGACATGCACAAGCCGCAGTGATTTTTTAGTGAAAATTAACAACTGAGCGTAGCACCAAAAAGGCATCTGAAGAAATAATGTGAGAACAAACCACCGAGTGGTCATTGAGGGACGAACCAAGGATTGGGGCACTTTGTTTCCGTAGTATTGTGCAAATTTTGAGATATTCTGATAGATAAGTCACAGCTAAGTTTGACTGAGTAGTGATTACATTGTAGAATGATTGTAATTTTTCATAGTTATGACCAGCACGTTCAACTTGGTGTACGCTAATTACCAAAATAAGTAACTATTGTTCATCATCACCCAAAACTAAAAAGTTGGCGTTGGAATCCATTGACCGGAGGCTCCATTGCACGATTTTTTTGTGTGCATCATTTTGATGTTAAACTATGACTAAATGAACTGCTAATCCGAATGTCCCTACGATGTTTGGGTGATAAGAGAGTATGGTTTCTGGCTTTTGGTTGAATGCCACATGCAAATTATCTACATTCACTGCTACAGTACACTCTTGTGATTTATATAAGGATACATCCACATAAACAACACACCCATATGCTAGCTAGTCAACAAAGAACGCAAATTTCATAAAGCTACTTGTTACGACGGCGACCAGCAAAACTAATCCAAGAGCTACTGCTGCTAATGCGGTGGCCACATGCTCTTCTTCAAAGTAACAAGAAGAGAAAGTTTGAGAAGGACGCCGTTGACCATCTCACCAGCGTGAGGGAGAAGGTGCAGGAGGAGATGATAAGGGAGTTGGCGGCGATCATGGCAAGCGAAGGTGGTGGCGTTGGCCATGCGTGGGGTCATGGAGCGTCAGTACCTCTGGCTGTATGGGACTATATATAGTTTTGGCCGAACAGTGTACATCAAGATGTTCCATAAGATCACTGCTACGTTAGTACGTATCTAGTATATACAAGTTTTTTTATGTAGTACATTTTCATTAGTAGTAATATCATATGCTAGTCGACCAAATTCTGTCAGTGATTCGACCTTGGGGGGGGGGGGGGGTACTATATATGTGGCTGTAAAAAGTATGAAAGCGGGACGGTGTTGATTCTTGATTCAGAACTCAGGAAAATGCAGGAATACATATGATATGCATGATTCCCAAAAAACAGCTCTCCGATGAGATGCGATGTCATAAACTTGATGTGAATGTTGGATGACAGTTAGTACAAACAAACACATCCTCTTTCATTATAAATTGGAGGGGCTCGAGGCAACTACCAGGCAAAGGCATGAATGATTTTCTTGGAAAAAAGGAAAAAGACATGCATGATTTGTTCTCTGTTACTCTTAAGCCATTTATAGTTTTCTTTCTTTTCTTTCCATAGTTGATAGTTGCTATAAGTGTCAAAAATAGTATGCAGTTGATATGAGATATTGAAGAAGAACAAACAAGCATGCCCCTCGTAGATGTAAGGGTCACTAAAGTCGACAGCCATAGGTGGCTGCTTTGGACTGAAAAACAACCAAGTCTTGCACAAAAGGATCTAAAGGTTGAAGGAGAGAATCAAGCATCACAAGAACTTGGAGAGACAAGGCCCGTATTGGGGCTCTTCATTTCTATACCATATCTAGTGCACCTGGAAATTTGAGATGTTTTATTAAGTTGCATTTTTATGTATGGTGGTTTATTCATCAGTGATGATCCTTTTATCAGACTGATTCCTGTATTTATTGGATTTTCTTTTCTTTTCTTTTCAAAGTATGCACCGGCATTAGGTTCACGACAAAATTAGCACTCTATTGTTGAAACAATCATGTCTGACTAATGACTTAATGGTGTAGCATGGTTGCGATTCTCGTGCTTTGGGTGCAGTACTACCTTTCCTAATAAGAAGTATACTGCTGAGACATTCTAGTGTTGAAAAATCGTGTCTACAGATCCGTAGAAAAGATCCATGTGTATTTGAGAAGGGGGGGGGGGGGGGTCGGTTGACCTGATGCCGTTCGTTAATGGAAGGAGGGGCATGTTTTCGCTGAACGTGTAAGACTTGGGCAACGACTTAGCGTGCCATCGCTTGCTCGTCAAATTTAAGACAATTAATTTGAGATGGAGGTAATATTAGTTTATATATCATTCAACAAATGTACCCAACTTCAGATGGGTAATGTTGATTCTGCTTCCTCTTGGAAAATAAAGGTTTGGTAGGAGACAATGTCAGAAACCATGTGTGAATGAACATCAGTAATGCATGACTGAAAGTTGGGTGAGCAGATTTGCATAAATACATGCGTGATTGCAAGGAAAAATTGGATAAGCACACTAGTACTTTGAATACCGAGACATGTTTCATTATAAATTGGCGAGGTTTGGGAAAACCATGTATATGTGAGCAAACAAGCTTTATCAATGATAAAGTTAGTTAAGAACATGTTGGCCTCGGTACAATATGCAGTTGATGAGAAACTGAACAAACAAGCTTACCACTGGGAGAAAGCAAAAATGCCTCAATGGACTAAACTGCTGTGTGAGCTTTTGCGTGGATGGAGAGCAATAGACGCTGCAAGATAGGAGAACAAGTTGCCGTTAGTGAATGTTAAAGTGGATGGCAAAGCAGTAGGCAATGTACTTACATATATGAAGGAAACTGTGAGATAGAGATTGAAAATCTTGCATGGACGAGAAGTCAAGCTGTCATGGCAGTTGATCTTCTTGCCACTTCAGGTTTGATTATACTCCTCAATGTTATATTAGCTAGGGAGAAACACTCGACG
Organism: Triticum urartu; assembly: GCF_056163025.1. Classification (NCBI taxonomy): domain Eukaryota; kingdom Viridiplantae; phylum Streptophyta; class Magnoliopsida; order Poales; family Poaceae; genus Triticum; species Triticum urartu. The sequence continues at coordinate 581,782,169 of NC_141878.1, read as the reverse complement.
TTGAATTTCTGTTTGTGTCGCGTGTTAGACAAATGGTATAGGAGTTGTGTGTCACAAAACTTACATTATTGGAGTTTTCTAAAATGCAATATATTTTGTATTCAAATTGATGGTTAAAATAAAGTTAAATGTGTGTAGGCCTTGTAAACCAAAAACGAGGTCAAAGTGTGCCAGCTCAACAAGGCGGTGCCATCCCATGTTTCACTTATAGCGAGACATATGGCTGCCTCGCCAGAAGCCAGCACGATATTTTGCCGGCCCAGTGGGCGGGAGCCAACAAGCCTCAAAATCGGTGGTTTTCTTCACAATTTTTTTGTTTTTGTTCTTTTGTTCTTTTTTTTACTTTTGTTTATACTTCTAATACTTCTGATATATATACATACAAAAAATGTTAATCATGCATTTTATAAAATGTTAATCATGCATTTGAAAATTAAAGAAAATACTGCATACATTTTGGGAAATATCAATCATGCATTTGAAAAATGCAAAATGTTTATAAAAAAATGTTTGCAAGATATATAATAAAAAATGACTATGAGAGCTCTCTCCCACAGTCCATTTAAGCTAAAAAACATATATATTTTTTCAAAATTAATCATGTATTTGCAAAATTCTAAACATGTATGTAAAAATATTCCTTATGTACAAAAAAATACACAATGTGTATTAAACAATAGACAGCAAAATGTTTATTTAAAAAATGTAAATCATGCATTTGCAAAATATTAAACATGTACTCCCTCCATACCTAAATGTAAGTCTTTTTAGAGATTTCAGTAAGAATTACATACGGATGTATATAGACATATTTTAGAATATAGATTCACCCATTTTGCTCCATAAATAGTGCGCATTGGAATCTCTATGAAAGACTTATATTCAGGAATGGAGGGAGTACATACATTAATTGTTGAACATGTACAAAGAAAATGTATCGGATGTATAAGAGAAATGTTCGATGAGTACGAAAAAAATAGACATCAAAATATAATTTTGATTTTTTTAATATGTGTTAAAAATATGTTAGATCTATACAAAAAATGTACAATTTGTATGACCATAATAGAATTCTAAATATTTATCAAAAACCATGTTAATCATGTATTTAATTTTTTAAGATATCTATAAAAATGTTATTGACATATATGAAAATTTATAATGTGTGAAAATAGATATTTGTTGAATAAAAGAAAAGAAAAATGTGGGAAAAGAAAAATTATATAGAAAACAAAAAGTAAACCAAGAAAACGGAAGATAAAAATTAAATAAAACAGAGAAAAATAATTGAAAAAAAGCACAGAAAACCAAGAATGAAACAGAAAACCTTAGGAAACGAAGAAAAAAGGAAGAAAAGATAAATAAGTAAAAAACAAAGAAAACTTGTTTAAAAAAGAAAAACCAAGAAATAGAAAAAATAAATGGAATAAACCAAAGAAGAAGAAGGAAAACCTAATTAAAACCATAGAAAATACCAAAAATAATCTAAAAAGACAAAAGAAAAAGAAAAACCAGAGCGAACCGTGCCAATGGAATGGCCCGACGCGGCCGACCGAGCACCCACGCTCTAATGAGCCGGCCATTTGCGTGGTGCTTCGTGAGTGGAGCTATCATCTCACTTTAAGTGAGATTTAGCTCGCCCCGCATGTCCAGCCCAATCAACTTCCGTCACCATACCAAACTTACTAATTGAGGATTACTTCTTTAAAAGATCACTCTCACTTTTTCAGGTTACGACAAGTGGCATGCTGGGAAAAGAAAATAAATCCAATAACTCCCGAACATTCGGATTTGAGCATTTCGTCTCGAACGTTTTTACATGGCAACTTTAGTTCATAGGGGATGCCCCGCACGCTGCTGCGGGAATTGGTTGCAATATATTTCAATAAGATTTGATTGTCTGGAATATAAATTTTAGATTAACAACACATGAACCAAAATTTAAAATGCATACAGCTTATTATATTTGATAAAATATTTATTGAATATAAATTGAACAATAGAATGATAATTATTTTCCCATGCATGGTTGCATGTGGTGGTGGGTCTTTATCATGCATGGTTGCATGTTATGGTGGGCCTTATCCCATCCATAATTGTATGATGATGTGGCATACTTGCATGTTAAGATAAATAGGTTAGTTGGGATCAATCTCTTAGGTATATAGGATAGGATACGGGATGGCAACTTCGACCATTTTTGTTTTTTTGTCAGAAAATTGCCATATTTCTCTAATCTCACGCAAACTAAACTTGCCATCTAAACCCGTTCGGGTTGCCATGCTTAACTCCCGAACGTTCGGGAGTTATCATTACCGAAAGAAAAAGCATGCCACTTGTCGCAACCTGAAAGTTTCCCCTTTTTCGTAGATCCGTTTATTCAAAATATTTTATTTTTTAAACCGTGCGTCCAAATCTTGAACCGTTTTCACCATTGGATTCATCGCGTTGAGATCTTCAAAACTAGATCCTATGTTGATAGGTTTTGATGAACTTTTTCTTTACAAAAAAAACCGGTCAAAAAGCTGGACGAAAAACCGAACTGGGAGCATGTTTTTTTCTTTCCGAAAGAGGCATGGCCGTGCCTCTCGCGGAAGCAAAACCGTGCCTCTCGTGGAAGAAAAAAAACAGAAAACTCGTTTTTTCCTTTTCTGAGAGGCACGGTCGTGCCTCTCGCAAAAGCAAAACCGTGTCTCTGGCGAAATTAAAAAATAAATATAAAACATGTTTTTTTTGTTTCTGAGAGGCATGGTTGTGCCTCTCGCAAAAGCAAAACCGAGCCTCTCACGGAAGACCAAAAACGCGTATGTAGATCTAATGGGTATGGTCTCTTGAGGTACGTTTATGTAGATCTAACGGATGTGATATATTAAGTTACTAATCTAATGGGTATGGTCTCTTGAGGTACGTTTATGTTGATCAACATGGTGTCTCGAAAAATAGCTTTGTATTGTGTTTTTTAGTATATAAATAGGTAGTAGACAGACCAATTTAATTTCCTCTGGATGTTGGACTGCGGTGCCCCCACAAGGAACAAGTTTGCTTACATCTACTTCCTCCGTCCTAAAACAAATGTCTCAAGCTTAGTACTGAGACACCATACCCATTCCTATGGTCAATGCTATAGCTGATCATCTGGATTATTTGGGGCTAAGATTGTTTTGTTGGATGTATGATGTGTGTATGTTACAACACCTAGAGGAAAAGCTAATTAAATGAGCCAACAAAGTACTAAAAATCCACCAGTTTCTCGTACGTTGGGGAGCCGATGTAATCCATGCTTGTGTTAACATTGTGGAAGTCTGCATACTCCAGAGGATTGCAAGGCCTAGATGCTTTACCGTGCTTCGTTGAGGAAAAACAATTCATGTACAGGCTGGACACTTGCATCTTGTAATAACACTATTGTAGTATGTATACCGGCAGATGGATAAGATGGCGGAAGGCTTTGCCTCCAACAGAAAAAAAGGTACTAACTGAAATCCTTTTTGTTTGCCCGGGGAGTGATGCCTTTCCATCTAGCATGTTCTTTGGAATTGTTTCTTCGGTACCACCTTTCCCTTATTTTCATCCTTTTATTTTTTTGTCAAGGGTGTGTTCTATTATTTTTTTGCCCGGGGAGTAATTTTCTGTAGTGACAATGGTTCATGTTGGCGGAAGATGCAGGAGCATGCATGTTGTGCTTCATCCCTGGAGCTATAATGAGTTGTGAGGAGGAAAATCATGTGTGAATGTCAACACAGGATGCATGACCACAGGGAAACCTTGAATGAACCGACTAGTACTTGGAATGCACTTGCATATAAATGGGTGACACTTGGGAGAGGTGGGCATGCATGGTTTGTTTTACTTTTTAATTTCAGGTAGTTCATATGAGATATTGGAGCAAAACAAACTAGCCTGTCATTGATAATCATTGAGGACATGGAACGTCTATGTGTCATCATGCCCTAGAAGCCAAAAGTATAATAATGGAGTGTAACATCTTTGGGGCTTATCGAAATCGAAGAAAAGATGTGATGTGGCTCTAAGTTTGTTAGCTCGAGACTAGTACCAACCTGAATTTACCATCTGCCTCTCTTGAAAACAAACCCATTGTAGTTGTTTTGGCCAAATATATGATGAAGACAACTCGTGTCATGCATGCTAGAGAGTATTTCAAAATCCGACTTGGATCGGTATTGTTGAAATCAAGGTTGAGGATATCGCTTATCATTAACGTCTTAGTTAGTTGGGAATTAGAGATTAATGAAAATCTGCCGATTAATTAATTTTATCGGTCGACTATAAATCAGCCATTTTTTTTTGTAAATCCTAGATTCCCAACACTAAAATATGTTATATTCAACACCAAAATTATATTGGACAGAAGTGTTACCTTTATTCCTGGCCTTCGAACCCTCGTATAATGGCAAATAAAATAGGACAATAGTACATATTGCACAACAAGGTCCACAAAACACAAATAAACATATTTTTTGCAAACATAGTCTAGGAATAGTCCCGTTTTATCGGTAGATTCCAATAAATCGCTTGTCAGAGCGATAAGTCGGCCCAAACGATAAATGGTAAAGATAAGGCATAATCTTATCGTTCACCTCCCAAGTAGTGATAAATCAGACGATAGTGGTCTTGAAATCGCTATTCGTGGTGGGGTCTTGTAAAGACAGTTGTGCCCCTGTGCTGGTGGCTCGACTTGTATCTACTGGAATTGGAGTCAAGTCATTGTGATGTACAAGTTGGTTACGTGAGTCTATCATTCCTTGCACTATTTCGTTTTGTTCTTTTTTTTTTGCGAGGTCTATTTCGTTTTGCTCAATAAGCGGAAGAGTCCAAGTAGCATAAGAGACATTTGTCAATGTGCGTGAATATTTGGCACGTTGGTACTCCATGAGCATCGTTAGTGTGTAGCCAGTGTAATAGGAATACCTTTCCTTAAAAAATGACTTCGGGCTCTATACGAAGTTGTTTCTTGAATTGAATTAAAAGATGGAAATATCTTATGTCAGGAAAGAACAAAGACGAGTTCCTGTGATCCTTGCAGGGAGGATTTTCTCAGTCATTCTATTCTTATCTATCATATTATTGTTGTATAATTTTTGACAGAGGGTGGATTTTATTAACTCATCATGAAGCATGAAGAAGGTACATAAGACAATGAGCACATAGCCGGTCCTTGCATAGATAGGATGCACATAACCAACAACAACTCACACACACGCGTGAAATTAGCTAAGTCATATAAGGCCAAGTTATGCGTATGCGAGGAAAAAAAACCCTAAAGCGACCAGATTTGCGATTGGCAAACTACAACAATGACCATATCTGCACCAACCATCTCTTGACACCACATGAGCGACGAGGTTCTTCAACATCAATGCCTTCAGGAAGGGAGCGACACTCAAGAGCCACCGTCACCAGTTCTAACCACAAGACCATGATCTAGGTGTTCGCCTTGAAGAATCAGTCTAAGCATATTCGAGCAATATCTTGAACTAGGTAATGACGTAAGAAAAATATCGTCATTGGCAGGTATAACCACTCAGGTCTGACCTAGGCTTTAGCCCCGACGCACGAGACCGGCTGCTCGAGTAGCACCATTATCGAAGTCACTCATGTTTTATCGCAATCACCTTTTGCGATCCCAATAGCTACGTGCGATGTGACCGCTGCGACTGCATAACTATTCCTCTACACCAAGCTGTCATCCATAATCTCATCGCCGAAGTCAACCGCCGGATCATGCGAGATGAACCCTCCCGAGGACCTTTCGATGACCACCGTCGTCGTGGAGTGGTAGGAAGTCATTTCAGTGAAGTTTGCAGTCACCACCATCAAGTTGTGGACCATAGCACCGCCAGCTGGCCACTACACACGGGGAAGGCCAACACCTCGATGCAGTGGTCCACATCCAGCAGAGATCCCGACGCACACCGGCAATCGCGACATATCCAGTAGAGAGCCCGACGCACACCGGCCACCGTGCCACACCTAATCAGATTTTGCCGGAGATCGGCCCACACATGGAGGTCCCTGCGCATCACCACCCAACTCTCCACGACTCTTCGAATAGTCGACTACGCCCGAGAAACTGGGCTTGCTTCCACTTGGGTCTTTGTAGTTCAAGTTGCACGATGGTCATAGGATATTAGGAACTCGTAATTTATTCTTAGAGCTATCATCATGTGCTAACCATGAGGTACTTGACAAGGAATTTTTTTGACAATGAGGCCACATATAGGAATTATATTTTATTTATTACGTGTCATTATTTTTGAATGAAGTAGGTATTAATAAACGGACGCGTCTAGGGAGCAGCCGGGTGCTCCCTAGCGTTTCCTGGCAGCCACCCAGATATAGTAATTTTCTGTCCACCTTTCCAGGATAGGAAAGCATCTGGTCCCGCCTCCCGATTCCCGCAGCCAACCATCGAGCGGGCAAATCACCTGGTCCTTCCCCTTCGCCCGATCCCTCCCCCACCCATGCGCGTCTTCTTTTCTCCTTTCTCCTCACCTAACCCCCAGCCCCATCTTCTTCTCTCCCAAGCAAAAAAAGACAGCACGCCCCTTCCTCTCACCACTTCCAGATCCAAGAAAACCTTCACAGCCCTCCAATGGCGGCTCCATTGATGTTTCTTCTCTAGGCGCCTCATTCCTGATTGCCTTGCAAAAAGGCAAAAAAGCAAGGCAAAAAGGTCAGATTTAGCTCATCTTCCAGATCCCCCTCCTCTTTCCCCACGATTTGTACAAGGCTTCAGTTGTGCAAAACATTGTGTAAAAAAGATGTGATGTTAAGCATGTTTAGTCTGCTGTTTAGGCAAGTTTCAGCCCCCTGATTTGGGCAAATTTAGTCTGATGTTAAGCATGATATTTCTTCCAAGTTTTCAAAATCTATTTGCAAATCTGTTGTATATGAACACATTTATAAATCTGTAGGCAAGTGCTGATAGTAAATGCTGGGGACAAAAATATTAGGAAAATATAATGCCTTAAGCTAGAAAAACAACTGAGCAAAAACAGTACTTATAAGAGGATGAGAAACAACTGATCATGATCTATTTCTGATGTGTTCCGGTTCCATTAATTGCTTATAACAGTGCAAAATAGACATTCTGTTTGAGCAAAAACAGTGCTATAATGAGGCAACTAAGTATATGTATGCACACAACTTTGAAAACTTATGCCATGGCAAAACATGAACACTTTTGAAACTTATAAGACAATGAATACTGACATCACTATGGAAAAGAAGGGGAAAACAAGGCTTTTCCCCCCTATCAGATCTTTTGGGAGCATGTGGACCAAAAACAAATGGCTTATTCAAGCAACTTACATTATAGGATTAAGCAAAAAAGCATAATGATGTCAAGGCAACTCTTGAAGAAACTAGAAAAACATTCCTCTTGGACATTTGTTTTCATTATTCCTTGGTTTCAATAGTGAAAAAACACTAGAAGAAAAAAATGTGACTAAAATTGCAACTAAAAAACAAGAGACAGTTGCGTAGTACAATTTACCTTTGTTGTATCATATCCTTCGCCATGATCCAAGAAAAGTTGGAAAGTTGCCAGGATACAGTGGCAAAATTATTAGTATTTCATCCCGCAAAAGAAGGAAAAAGCCAACAAGAAAATCCATATACCAACAACTATCTCAGCTGCGAAACGTTACTTCAAAACATACTGAGCATATCCAAAAACACACAAACTTGCTGCTGTAAAAGATGAAACCTAAAAATGTCAACTTAAGTTATTTCTAACACACAAATATAGGTACTGAAAGCAGAAATATTCTGAATATAAAAGAGCAATCATGCCCATAATTCTAACTTAAGTTTTTCCTAACACTAAACATGCTCTAATCTCTCTGATTTGGGAGTGAATTCCATTCTGAAGACACTTCAAAGTAGCACTTCTATGGCAGTATGCTTGCTTCCCCAAAATCAAATGTTGCCTGCGTTTAAGAAAAACAAAATAAGAAAATATATTATGAAACACAAAAAACAAAAAGCCTATGTTATGTTTATATGTACAAACATGATTCATTAAACAAAAAAAACCATGCATCTCCTGAAAATAATATATTGCCTGACATATATAGTTTGACTTGCCTGATTATATGGTTTGGGTTGCCTGATAGTGCACTTTGAATTGCCTGGTTATGTTCAATTGCTATCTTGTGAATCTGGTGTGCTTGTGTTGCTGTGTTGTTTGCTTGCCTGAGTTTAGTGTGGTACTAGCTTGCCTCAACAACGTAAAAATTGCTTTAATTTTTCTGGTTGAAAAAATGCACAGGTTGAACATGATTGAGCTATTTTTGTGTGCTTGGGTAGGTGTGCTACTGGCTTGCCTGTATTTACTGTGCTACTTGCTTGCATCCCTCTGCTGACTTGCTTTACTTTTTCCCATATTCTCAATAAATAAACAGGTTGACAATGATTGACCTGAATGAGGAACCAGCTGAAAATAATGATGATCCATTGTACTGTACACAACATGCTACTGGAAATGCAGAATTTGTGGCGGAATCACCTAATCCCCCTATCATCCAAAGAGTCGATGGTGCTGCTACAGAAGCAATGGAGACAAATGGGCAGTCAAGTCATGGGGGCCGTGCTCCGGGCAGTACACAAGTACCTGCAGCTATAGCAGCTGGGAGTGATGCTCATACCCTTGATGGCACAGGTGCTGCAGGTGATACCGGTGGCACTGTTGGTAATGGTTTGGGTGCTGAAAATGATGATGAAGCTTGGTCACAGCCCAAGGAGCCTTACGTGGGCATGAGGTTCGACACTTTGGAAGATGCCAAGGTGCATTACAATGCATATTCCTTGCAAATGGGGTTTTCAATCAAAATGAATAGTTCAAGGAAGGATCTCAAAACCGGGGAGTTGATAAAACAACAGTTTGTTTGCAACAAGTTTCGGAAGCCTGATGTTGATGATGGAGGGGCAGAAAAGATTCCCGTGCTAGATGACATTGTTGAGCAAGCAAAAGATGATAATGAAGATGAGACTATTGTCTTTCTTGATGATGATAGTAAAGGCAAAAAGAGGAGCAAGAAACGAAAAAGAGATAAAATTGTGCAAACTGGTTGCAAAGCTAAGATGATTGTGAAGGTAATAGATGGCAGATGGGAAGTGATCTACTTTGTTAGCGAGCACAGCCATCCGTTGGTTGACAAGCCATGTTTGACTAAGTATTTGCGATCACACCAAGGGATCCCGCCAGAAGAAAGGGCCTTCCTTACTCATCTTCATAACTACAATTTAACTACGGGTATTGAACCACACCCACCTCCCCCCTATCTTCTAACTTTAAGAACCTGGACATGCCTACTGGTTGTGTGTTTCTTAGCCCATCAACAAGTACCTGTTTTTGCTTGAAACATGTCACTGATTTGCTTCAAACAAATGCCTTAGTTGCTTGATAGTGCCACTAAATTGCTTACAACAGTAGAAAGAAGACATAAAATGCCTGATTTGTTTCTGGATGCTGGACTTGCCTAATGTTTACCTATTTGTTACTCAATGCAAAGTTCCTGCTTGCCTAGTTTTTTTATAAAACAAATTTGGTGTTGAATCTGAACTTGCCTATGGTTAGTCTCTTTGTAGCTAAAATGTACAATAGTACTCGTTTCTGGATGGGGTCAACTTGCCTATGATTGAAATTTCTATTGCTCACTAAATGCATAGTTACCCCCCTGGTTTGTTTTGTGTATTTTGCTCATGTGTTGCCTGGGGCATATGGTTGTAGTTGCTTGTATATCTTCATGAATTGCCCAAGCTTTGCATTTGAGTTGCCTTGCTGAAAACAGAAAAGAAACTATTTTTGGCACTGCTTTTGTGTAGAAAAAGGATTGACCACCATTGTGACTTCATGTCAACAGGTCATATGATGCACATCATGTCAGATTTCTATGGGACAGAACTCATTGTACCTTATGGCACTAAACACATTACAAACCTCAAGACGCTCTTGAACAAGGATGATACAAAAGAAGGGGATATGATAGAGACAGTTGCTTACTTTAAAGATCAGCAGAGAGAGGATCCAGATTTTTTTTACAAGATAAAATATGATGAGGAAGACAGGGTTGAGAATATTTTCTGGGTCGATGGTGTAGCAAGGAAGGCGTTGAAGGAAATATGCCCTAGAGGCAATAATAAAGTTATTATTTATTTCCTTATATCATGATAAATGTTTATTATTCATGCTAGAATTGTATTAACCGAAAACATAATACTTGTGTGAATACATAGACAAACAAAGTGTCACTAGTATGCCTCTACTTGACTAGATCGTTAATCGAAGATGGTTATGTTTCCTAACCATAAACAAAAGAGTTGTTATTTGATTAACGGGATCACATCATTAGGAGAATGATGTGATTGACATGACCCATTCCATTTGCTTAGCACCCGATCGTTTAGTATGTTGCTATTGCTTTCTTCATGACTTATACATGTTCCTATGACTATGAGATTATGCAACTCCCGTTTGCCGGAGGAACACTTTGTGTGCTACCAAACGTCACAACGTAACTGGGTGATTATAAAGGAGCTCTACAGGTGTCTCCAAAGGTACATGTTGGGTTGGCGTATTTCGAGATTAGGATTTGTCACTCCGATTGTCGGAGAGGTATCTCTGGGCCCTCTCGGTAATGCACATCACATAAGCCTTGCAAGCATTGCAACTAATGAGTTAGTTGTGAGATGATGTATTACGGAACGAGTAAAGAGACTTGCCGGTAACGAGATTGAACTAGGTATTGGAATACCGACGATCGAATCTCTGGCAAGTAACATACCGATGACAAAGGGAACGACGTATGTTGTTATGCGGTCTGTCCGATAAAGATCTTCGTAGAATATGTAGGAGCCAATATGGGCATCCAGGTCCCGCTATTGGTTATTGACTGGAGACATGTCTCGGTCATGTCTACATTGTTCTCGAACCCGTAGGGTCCGCACGCTTAAGGTTACGATGACAGTTATATTATGAGTTTATGCATTTTGATGTACCGAAGGTTGTTCGGAGTCCCGGATGTGATCACGGACATGACGAGGAGTCTCGAAATGGTCGAGAAATAAATATTGATATATTGGAAGCCTATGTTTGGATATCGGAAGTGTTCTGGGTAAAATCGGGATTTTACCGGAGTACCGGGAGGTTACCGGAACCCCCCGGGAGCTAAATGGGCCATGATGGGCCTTAGTGGAAAAATAGAAGAGGCAGCCCTACATGGGCCGCGCGCCCCTCCCCTCCCTTGGTTCGAATTGGACAAGGAGAGGGGGCCGGCCCATCTCTCTCTTTCCCCCCCTCCACAAGTCCTATTCCAACTAGGATTGGGGGGGGGGGAATCCTACTCCCAGAGGGAGTAGGACTCTCCTGGCGCGCCCTATGTGGCCGGCCAGCCTCCCCCCTTTGGTCCTTTATATACCGAGGCAGAGGCACCCTAGAGACACACAAGTTGATCCACGTGATCATATTCTTAGCCGTGTGCGGTGCCCCCTTCCACCATAGTCCTCGATAATATTGTAGCGGAGTTTAGGCGAAGCCCTGCTGCAGTAGTACATCAAGATCGTCACCACGCCGTCGTGCTGACGGAACTCTTCCCCGACACTTTGCTGGATCGGAGTCCGGGGATCGTCATCGAGCTGAACGTGTGCTAGAACTCGGAGGTGCCGTAGTTTCGGTGCTTGATCGGTCGGACCGTGGAGACGTACGACTACATCAACCAAACGCTTCCGTTGTCGATCTACAAGGTATGTAGATCATACTCTCCCCTCTCGTTGCTATGCATCACCATGATCTTGCGTGTGCGTAGGAAAATTTTGAAATTACTACGTTCCCCAACAGTGGCATCCGAGCCTAGGTTTTATATGTTGATGTTATATGCACGAGTAGAACACAAGTGAGTTGTGGGCGATATAAGTCATACTGCTTACCAGCATGTCATACTTTGGTTCGGCGGTATTGTTGGACGAAGCGGCCCGGACCGACATTACGCGTACGCTTACGCGAGACCGGTTCTCCCGACGTGCTTTGCACAAAGGTGGCTAGCGGGTGACAGTTTCTCCAACTTTAGTTGAACCGAGTGTGGCTACGCCCGGTCCTTGCGAAGGTTAAAACAACACCAACTTGACAAACTATCGTTGTGGTTTTGATGCGTAGGTAAGATTGGTTCTTGCTTAAGCCCGTAGCAGCCACGTAAAACTTGCAACAACAAAGTAGAGGACGTCTAACTTGTTTTTGCAGGGCATGTTGTGATGTGATATGGTCAAGACATGATGCTAAATTTTATTGTATGAGATGATCATGTTTTGTAACCGAGTTATCGGCAACTGGCAGGAGCCATATGGTTGTTGCTTTATTGTGTGCAATGCAATCGCGCTGTAATGCTTTACTTTATCACTAAGCGGTAGCGATAGTCGTGGAAGTATAAGATTGGCGAGACGACAACGATGATACGATGGAGATCAAGGTGTCGCGCCGGTGACGATGGTGATCATGACGGTGCTTCGAAGATGGAGATCACAAGCACAAGATGATGGTGGCCATATCATATCACTTATATTGATTGCATGTGATGTGTATCTTTTATGCATCTTATCTTGCTTTGATTGACGGTAGCATTATAAGATGATCTCTCACTAATTATCAAGAAGTGTTCTCCCTGAGTATGCACCGTTGTGAAAGTTCTTCGTGCTGAGATACCACGTGATGATCGGGTGTGATAGGCTCTACGTTCAAATACAACGGGTGCAAAACAATTGCACACGCAGAATACTCAGGTTATACTTGACGAGCCAAGCATATACAGATATGGCCTCGGAACACGGAGACCGAAAGGTCGAGCATGAATCATATAGCAGATATGATCAACATAGTGATGTTCACCAATGAAACTACTCCATCTCACGTGATGATCGGACATGGTTTAGTTGATTTGGATCACGTAATCACTTAGAGGATTAGAGGGATGTCTATCTAAGTGGGAGTTCTTAAGTAATATGATTAATTGAACTTAAATTTATCATGAACTTAGTCCTGGTAGTATTTTGCAAATTATGTTGTAGATCAATAGCTCGCGTTGTTGCTTCCCTGTGTTTATTTTGATATGTTCCTAGAGAAAATTGTGTTGAAAGATGTTAGTAGCAATGATGCGGATTGGATCCGTGATCTGAGGTTTATCCTCATTGCTGCACAGAAGAATTATGTCCTTGATGCACCGCTAGGTGACGGACCTATTGCAGGAGCAGATGCAGACGTTATGAACGTTTGGCTAGCTCAATATGATGACTACTTGATAGTTTAGTGCACCATGCTTAACGGCTTAGAATCGGGACTTCAAAGACGTTTTGAACGTCATGGACCATATGAGATGTTCCAGGAGTTGAAGTTAATATTTCAAGCAAATACCCGAGTTGAGAGATATGAAGTCTCCAACAAGTTCTATAGCTAAAAGATGGAGGAGAATCGCTCAACTGGTGAGCATGTGCTCAGATTGTCTGAGTACTACAATCGCTTGAATCAAATGGGAGTTAATCTTCCAGATAAGATAGTGATTGACAGAATTCTCTAGTCACCATCACCAAGTTAGTGGAACTTCGTGATGAACTATGATATGCAAGGGATAACGGAAACGATTCCCAAGCTCTTGGTAATGCGGAAATTGACAAAGGTAGAAATCGAGAAAAATATCAAGTGTTGATGGTAGACAAGACCACTAGTTTCAAGAAAAGGGCAGAGGGAAGAAGGGGAACTTCAAGAAGAACAACAAGCAAGTTGCTGCTCAAGTGAAGAAGCCCAAGTCTGGTCCTAAGCCTGAGACTAAGTGTTTCTACTGCAAAGGGACTGGTCACTGGAAGCGGAACTACCCCAAGTGATTGGCAGATAAGAAGGATGGCAAAGTGAACATAAGTATATTTGATATACATGTTATTGATGTGTACTTTACTAGTGTTTATAGCAACCCCTCAGTATTTGATACTAGTTCAGTTGCTAAGATTAGTAACTCGAAACGGGAGTTGCAGAATAAACAGAGACTAGTTAAGGCTGAAGTGATGATGTGTGTTGGAAGTGGTTCCAAGATTGATATGATCATCATCGCACACTCCCCTATACTTTCGGGATTAGTGTTGAACCTAAATAAGTGTTATTTGGTTTTTGCGTTGAGCATGAATATGATTTGATCATGTTTATTGCAATACGGTTATTCATTTAAGTAAGAGAATAAATTGTTGTTCTGTTTACATGAATAAAACCTTATATGGTTACACACCCAATGAAAATAGTTCGTTGGATCTCGATCGTAGTGATACACATAATCATAATATTGAAACCAAAAGATGCAAAGTTAATAATGATAGTGCAACTTATTTGTGGCACTACCGTTTAGGTCATATTGGTGTAAAGCGCATGAAGAAATTCCATGCTGATGGGCTTTTGGAATCACTTGATTATGAATCAGTTGATGCTTGCGAACCATGCCTCATGGGCAAGATGACTAAGACTCTGTTCTTCGGAACAATGGAGCGAGCAACAGATTTGTTGGAAATCATACATACTGATGTATGTGGTCCGATAAATATTGAGGCTCGCGACAAGTATCATTATTTTCTGATCTTCACAGATGATTTGAGCAGATATGAGTATATCTACTTGATGAAACATAAGTCTGAAACATTTGAAAAGTTCAAAGAATTTCAGAGTGAAGTGAAAAATCATCGTAACAAGAAAATAAAGTTTCTACGATCTGATCGTAGAGAAGAGTATTTGAGTTACGAGTTTGGCCTTCAGTTTAAAACAATGTGAAATAGTTTCACTACTCACGCCACCTGGAACACCACAATGTAATGTTGTGTCCGAACGTCATAACCGTACTTTATTAGATATGGTGCGATCTATGATGTCTCTTACCGATCTACCACTATCATTTTGGGGTTATGCATTAGAGACAGCTGCATTCATGTTAAATAGGGCACCATCTAAGTCCGTTGAAGACGACACAATCTGAACTGTGGTTTGGCAAGAAACCAAAGTTGTCGTTTCTTAAAGTTTGGGGTTGTGATGCTTATATGAAAAAGTTTCATCCTAATAAGCTCAAACCCAAATCGGAGAAATATGTCTTCATAGGATACCCAAAGGAGACTGTTGGGTACACCTTCTATCACAAATCCGAAGGCAAGACTTTTGTTGCTAAATTCGGAGTTTTTCTAGAGAAGGAGTTTCTCTCGAAAGAAGTGAGTGGGAGGAAAGTAGAACTTGATGAGGTAACTGTACCTGCTCCCTTATTGGAAAGTAGTTCATCACAGATATCTGTTCCTGTGACTACTACACCAATTAGTGAGGAAGCTAATGATGATGATCATGTAACTTCAGATCAAGTTACTACCAAATCTCGTAGGTAAACCAGAGTGAGATCTGCACCAGAGTGGTACGGTAATCCTGTTCTGGAAGTCATGTTACTAGACCATGACGAACTTGCGAACTATGAGGAAGCGATGATGAGCCCAGATTCCGCGAAATGGTTTGTGGCCATGAAATCTGAGATATGATCCATGTATGAGAACAAAGTATGGACTTTGGTTGACTTGCCCGATGATCGGCAAGCCATAGAAAATAAATGGATCTTCACGAGGAAGACGGACGCTGATAGTAGTGTTACTATCTACAAAGCTAGAATTGTTGCAAAAGGTTTTCGACAAGTTCAAGGTGTTGACTACGATGAGATTTTCTCACTCGTATCTATGCTTAAGTCTGTCCGAATCATGTTAGCAATTGCCGCATTTTATGAAATCTGGCAAATGGATAAACAAAACTGCATTCCTTAATGGATTTACTAAAGAAGAGTTGTATACAATGCAACTAGAAGGTTTTGTCGATCCTAAAGGTGTTAACTAAATATGCAAGCTCCAGCGATCCATCTATGGACTGGTGCAAGAATCTCGGAGTTGGAATATACGCTTTGATAAGTTGATCAAAGCATATAGTTTTATACAGACTTGTGGTGAAGCCTGTATTTACAAGAAAGTGAGTGGGAGCACTACAACATTTCTGATAAGTATATGTGAACAACATATTGTTGATCGGAAATAATGTATAATTTTCTGGAAAGCATAAAGGAATATTTGAAAGGAGTTTTTCAAAGAAAGACCTCGGTAAAGCTGCTTACATATTGAGCATCAAGATCTATAGAGATAGATCAAGACGCTTGATAAGTTTTTCAATGAGTACATACCTTGACAAGATTTTGAAGTAGTTCAAAATGGAACAGTCAAAGAAACAGTTCTTGCCTGTGTTGCAAGGTGTGAAATTGAGTAAGACTCAAAGCCCGACCACGGTAAAAGATAGAAATAGAATGAAAGTCATTCCCTATGCCTCAGCCATAGGTTCTATAAAGTATGCCATGCTGTGTACCAGATCTATTGTATACCCTACACTGTGTTAAGCAAGGGAGTACAATAGTGATCTAAGAGTAGATCACTGGACAGCGGTCAAAAGTATCCTTAGTGGAATAAGGAAATATTTCTCAATTATGGAGGTGACAAAAAGGTTCGTCGTAAAAAGTTACGTTGATGCAAGTTTTGACACAGATCTGGATGACTCTAAGTCTCGATCTAGATACATATTGAAAGTGGGAGCAATAAGCTAGAGTAGCTCCGTGCAGAGCATTGTTGACATAGAAATTCGCAAAATACTTACGGATCTGAATGTGACAGACCCGTTGACTAAAATTATCTCACAAGCAAAACATGATCACACCTTAGTACTCTTTGGGTGTTAATCACATAGTGATGTGAACTAGATTACTGACTCTAGTAAACCCCTTGGGTGTTGATCACATATCGATGTGAACTATGGGTGTTAATCACATGGTGATGTGAACTATTGCTGTTAAATCACATGGCGATGTGAACTAGATTATTAACTCTAGTGCAAGTGGGAGACTGAAGGAAATATGCCCTAGAGGCAATAATAAAGTTATTATTTATTTCCTTGTATCATGATAAATGTTTATTATTCATGCTAGAATTGTATTAACCGAAAACATAATACTTGTGTGAATACATAGACAAACAAAGTGTCACTAGTATGCCTCTACTTGACTAGCTCGTTAATCGAAGATGGTTATGTTTCCTAACCATAAACAAAAGAGTTGTTATTTGATTAACGGGATCACATCATTAGGAGAATGATGTGATTGACATGACCCATTCCATTAGCTTAGCACCCGATCGTTTAGTATGTTGCTATTGCTTTCTTCATGACTTATACATGTTCCTATGACTATGAGATTATGCAACTCCCGTTTGCCGGAGGAACACTTTGTGTGCTACCAAACGTCACAACGTAACTGGGTGATTATAAAGGAGCTCTACAGGTGTCTCCAAAGGTACATGTTGGGTTGGCGTATTTCGAGATTAGGATTTGTCACTTCGATTGTTGGAGAGGTATCTCTGGGCCCTCTCGGTAATGCACATCACATAAGCCTTGCAAGCATTGCAACTAATGAGTTAGTTGTGAGATGATGTATTACGGAACGAGTAAAGAGACTTGCCGGTAACGAGATTGAACTAGGTATTGGAATACCGACGATCGAATCTCTAGCAAGTAACATACCGATGACAAAGGGAACGACGTATGTTGTTATGCGGTCTGACCGATAAAGATCTTCGTAGAATATGTAGGAGCCAATATGGGCATCCAGGTCCCGCTATTGGTTATTGACTGGAGACATGTCTCGGTCATGTCTACATTGTTCTCGAACCCGTAGGGTCCGCACGCTTAAGGTTACGATGACAGTTATATTATGAGTTTATGCATTTTGATGTACCGAAGGTTGTTCGGAGTCCCAGATGTGATCACGGACATGACGAGGAGTCTCGAAATGGTCGAGAAATAAATATTGATATATTGGAAGCCTATGTTTGGATATCGGAAGTGTTCTAGGTAAAATCGGGATTTTACCGGAGTACCGGGAGGTTACCGGAACCCCCCGGGAGCTAAATGGGCCATGATAGGCCTTACTGGAAAAATAGAAGAGGCAGCCCTACATGGGCCGCGCGCCCCTCCCCTCCCTTGGTTCGAATTGGACAAGGAGAGGGGGCCGGCCCCTCTCTCTCTTTTCCCCCCTCCACAAGTCCTATTCCAACTAGGATTGGGGGGGGGGGAATCCTAATCCCAGAGGGAGTAGGACTCTCCTGGCGCGCCCTATGTGGCCGGCCAGCCTCCCCCCTTTGGTCCTTTATATACTGAGGCAGAGGCACCCTAGAGACACACAAGTTGATCCACGTGATCATATTCTTAGCCGTGTGCGGTGCCCCCTTCCAACTAAGTATATGTATGCACACAACTTTGAAAACTTATGCCATGGCAAAACATGAACACTTTTGAAACTTATAAGACAATGAATACTGACATCACTATGGAAAAGAAGGGGAAAACAAGGCTTTTCCCCCCTATCAGATCTTTTGGGAGCATGTGGACCAAAAACAAATGGCTTATTCAAGCAACTTACATTATAGGATTAAGCAAAAAAGCATAATGATGTCAAGGCAACTCTTGAAGAAACTAGAAAAACATTCCTCTTGGACATTTGTTTTCATTATTCCTTGGTTTCAATAGTGAAAAAACACTAGAAGAAAAAAATGTAACTAAAATTGCAACTAAAAAACAAGAGACAGTTGCGTAGTACAATTTACCTTTGTTGTATCATATCCTTCGCCATGATCCAAGAAAAGTTGGAAAGTTGCCAGGATACAGTGGCAAAATTATTAGTATTTCATCCCGCAAAAGAAGGAAAAAGCCAACAAGAAAATCCATATACCAACAACTATCTCAGCTGCGAAACGTTACTTCAAAACATACTGAGCATATCCAAAAACACACAAACTTGCTGCTCTAAAAGATGAAACCTAAAAATGTCAACTTAAGTTCTTTCTAACACACAAATATAGGTACTGAAAGCAGAAATATTCTGAATATAAAAGAGCAATCATGCCCATAATTCTAACTTAAGTTTTTCCTAACACTAAACATGCTCTAATCTCTCTGATTTGGGAGTGAATTCCATTCTGAAGACACTTCAAAGTAGCACTTCTATGGCAGTATGCTTGCTTCCCCAAAATCAAATGTTGCCTGCGTTTAAGAAAAAAAAAAGAAAATATATTATGAAACACAAAAAACAAAAAGCCTATGTTATGTTTATATGTACAAACATGATTCATTAATACAAAAAAAAACCATGCATCTCCTGAAAATAATATATTGCCTGACATATATAGTTTGACTTGCCTGATTATATGGTTTGGGTTGCCTGATAGTGCACTTTGAATTGCCTGGTTATGTTCAATTGCTATCTTGTGAATCTGGTGTGCTTGTGTTGCTGTGTTGTTTGCTTGCCTGAGTTTAGTGTGGTACTAGCTTGCCTCAACAACGTAAAAATTGCTTTAATTTTTCTGGTTGAAAAAATGCACAGGTTGAACATGATTGAGCTATTTTTGTGTGCTTGGGTAGGTGTGCTACTGGCTTGCCTGTATTTACTGTGCTACTTGCTTGCATCCCTCTGCTGACTTGCTTTACTTTTTCCCATATTCTCAATAAATAAACAGGTTGACAATGATTGACCTGAATGAGGAACCAGCTGAAAATAATGATGATCCATTGTACTGTACACAACATGCTACTGGAAATGCAGAATTTGTGGCGGAATCACCTAATCCCCCTATCATCCAAAGAGTCGATGGTGCTGCTACAGAAGCAATGGAGACAAATGGGCAGTCAAGTCATGGGGGCCGTGCTCCGGGCAGTACACAAGTACCTGCAGCTATAGCAGCTGGGAGTGATGCTCATACCCTTGATGGCACAGGTGCTGCAGGTGATACCGGTGGCACTGTTGGTAATGGTTTGGGTGCTGAAAATGATGATGAAGCTTGGTCACAGCCCAAGGAGCCTTACGTGGGCATGAGGTTCGACACTTTGGAAGATGCCAAGGTGCATTACAATGCATATTCCTTGCAAATGGGGTTTTCAATCAAAATGAATAGTTCAAGGAAGGATCTCAAAACCGGGGAGTTGATAAAACAACAGTTTGTTTGCAACAAGTTTCGGAAGCCTGATGTTGATGATGGAGGGGCAGAAAAGATTCCCGTGCTAGATGACATTGTTGAGCAAGCAAAAGATGATAATGAAGATGAGACTATTGTCTTTCTTGATGATGATAGTAAAGGCAAAAAGAGGAGCAAGAAACGAAAAAGAGATAAAATTGTGCAAACTGGTTGCAAAGCTAAGATGATTGTGAAGGTAATAGATGGCAGATGGGAAGTGATCTACTTTGTTAGCGAGCACAGCCATCCGTTGGTTGACAAGCCATGTTTGACTAAGTATTTGCGATCACACCAAGGGATCCCGCCAGAAGAAAGGGCCTTCCTTACTCATCTTCATAACTGCAATTTAACTACGGGTATTGAACCACACCCACCTCCCCCCTATCTTCTAACTTTAAGAACCTAGACATGCCTACTGGTTGTGTGTTTCTTAGCCCATCAACAAGTACCTGTTTTTGCTTGAAACATGTCACTGATTTGCTTCAAACAAATGCCTTAGTTGCTTGATAGTGCCACTAAATTGCTTACAACAGTAGAAAAAAGACATAAAATGCCTGATTAGTTTCTGGATGCTGGACTTGCCTAATGTTTACCTGTTTGTTACTCAATGCAAAGTTCCTGCTTGCCTAGTTTTTTTATAAAACAAATTTGGTGTTGAATCTGAACTTGCCTATGGTTAGTCTCTTTGTAGCTAAAATGTACAATAGTACTCGTTTCTGGATGGGGTCAACTTGCCTATGATTGAAATTTCTATTGCTCACTAAATGCATAGTTACCCCCCTGGTTTGTTTTGTGTATTTTGCTCATGTGTTGCCTGGGGCATATGGTTGTAGTTGCTTGTATATCTTCATGAATTGCCCAAGCTTTGCATTTGAGTTGCCTTGCTGAAAACAGAAAAGAAACTATTTTTGGCACTACTTTTGTGTAGAAAAAGGATTGACCACCATTGTGACTTCATGTCAACAGGTCATATGATGCACATCATGTCAGATTTCTATGGGACAGAACTCATTGTACCTTATGGCACTAAACACATTACAAACCTCAAGACACTCTTGAACAAGGATGATACAAAAGAAGGGGATATGATAGAGACAGTTGCTTACTTTAAAGATCAGCAGAGAGAGGATCCAGATTTTTTTTACAAGATAAAATATGATGAGGAAGACAGGGTTGAGAATATTTTCTGGGTCGATGGTGTAGCAAGGAAGGCGTTGAAGGAAATATGCCCTAGAGGCAATAATAAAGTTATTATTTATTTCCTTATATCATGATAAATGTTTATTATTCATGCTAGAATTGTATTAACCGGAAACATAATACTTGTGTGAATACATAGACAAACAAAGTGTCACTAGTATGCCTCTACTTGACTAGATCGTTAATCGAAGATGGTTATGTTTCCTAACCATAAACAAAAGAGTTGTTATTTGATTAACGGGATCACATCATTAGGAGAATGATGTGATTGACATGACCCATTCCATTTGCTTAGCACCCGATCGTTTAGTATGTTGCTATTGCTTTCTTCATGACTTATACATGTTCCTATGACTATGAGATTATGCAACTCCCGTTTGCCGGAGGAACACTTTGTGTGCTACCAAACGTCACAACGTAACTGGGTGATTATAAAGGAGCTCTACAGGTGTCTCCAAAGGTACATGTTGGGTTGGCGTATTTCGAGATTAGGATTTGTCACTCCGATTGTCGGAGAGGTATCTCTGGGCCCTCTCGGTAATGCACATCACATAAGCCTTGCAAGCATTGCAACTAATGAGTTAGTTGTGAGATGATGTATTACGGAACGAGTAAAGAGACTTGCCGGTAACGAGATTGAACTAGGTATTGTAATACCGACGATCGAATCTCTAGCAAGTAACATACCGATGACAAAGGGAACGACGTATGTTGTTATGCGGTCTGACCGATAAAGATCTTCGTAGAATATGTAGGAGCCAATATGGGCATCCAGGTCCCGCTATTGGTTATTGACTGGAGACATGTCTCGGTCATGTCTACATTGTTCTCGAACCCATAGGGTCCGCACGCTTAAGGTTACGATGACAGTTATATTATGAGTTTATGCATTTTGATGTACCGAAGGTTGTTCGGAGTCCCGGATGTGATCACGGACATGACGAGGAGTCTCGAAATGGTCGAGAAATAAATATTGATATATTGGAAGCCTATGTTTGGATATCGGAAGTGTTCTAGGTAAAATCGGGATTTTACCGGAGTACCGGGAGGTTACCGGAACCCCCCGGGAGCTAAATGGGCCATGATAGGCCTTACTGGAAAAATAGAAGAGGCAGCCCTACATGGGCCGCGCGCCCCTCCCCTCCCTTGGTTCGAATTGGACAAGGAGAGGGGGCCGGCCCCTCTCTCTCTTTTCCCCCCTCCACAAGTCCTATTCCAACTAGGATTGGGGGGGGGGGAATCCTAATCCCAGAGGGAGTAGGACTCTCCTGGCGCGCCCTATGTGGCCGGCCAGCCTCCCCCTTTGGTCCTTTATATACTGAGGCAGAGGCACCCTAGAGACACACAAGTTGATCCACGTGATCATATTCTTAGCCGTGTGCGGTGCCCCCTTCCACCATAGTCCTCGATAATATTGTAGCGGAGTTTAGGCGAAGCCCTGCTGCAGTAGTACATCAAGATCGTCACCACGCCGTCGTGCTGACGGAACTCTTCCCCGACACTTTGCTGGATTGGAGTCCGGGGTCGTCATCGAGCTGAACGTGTTCTAGAACTCGGATAGCCGTAGTTTCGGTGCTTGATCGGTCGGACCGTGGAGACGTACGACTACATCAACCAAACGCTTCCGTTGTCGATCTACAAGGTACGTAGATCATACTCTCTCCTCTCGTTGCTATGCATCACCATGATCTTGCGTGTGCGTAGGAATTTTTTTGAAATTACTACGTTCCCCAACAGGCGTACGTGGAATCTTATCATGATTGTATCTCCTTAGACACAACGTATATGACTAATATGTACAACATGCCCTTTGCACCATTCATTGGGATTAACAGGCATGGGCAGTCGTTCATGTTGGGATGTGGCTTTGTTAGGCAAGAGTTGGCATCGAGCTTTGATTGGCAATTCCAGACCTTCCTTGAGGCAATGCATAATGTAGCACCCACCAACATCATAACCGACCAAGACATCGCAATGGCATAGTCAATTAAAAAGATCTTTCCTACAAGTGTGCACCGCTGTTGCCGCTGGCATATTATGAAAAAAGCACAAGAAAATCTTGGAGCATTGCTGGGGCGAAACCCTGGCTTGTCCAAATATTTCAACAACTGTGTTGACTTCAGCTTGACGCCGGAAGAATTTGAGGTAGGGTGGTGTGAGCTGATGATGAAGTATGAGGCTATGACTGACTCCCACTTCGAGAATCTATACAAGTACAGAGAGACATGGGTGCCCTGCTACTTCAAGCACCAATTCTTCCCTTTCTTGTAGTCAACTCAACACAGCGAGGGGTTCAACGCTGTCCTTAAGCGATATGTGAACCCACACAAGTCCATTTTGAACTTTGTGAAGCAATATCAGAAAATCCAAACACACATACTAGTCCGGGAGGGTTCAAAAGACTACAGGACAGGACATTTACAGACTGAAATGTGGTCATCTTACCCAATAGAGAAGCAGGCGTACGGTTTGTATACTAGGGACTTGTACGAGAAGTTTCGTGATGAGTTTCAGTTGACTACAAGGTACAATATGCGACCGCATGGTGAAAACTTGTATGAGGTTTACCCCAATCAAGAGTGGGTTGCCAAATATGGTTCTAGGGGCTATTTTGTCACGGTGGAAGCTAGTGCTGGAGACTACAGATGTGACTGCTGCAAGATTGAGAGGGACGGCATGCTTTGCTGCCATATCTTGAAAGTTTTCAACCAACTTGGTGTTGATGAAATCCCAGCGCAGTACATACTTAGAAGATGGACACCTATGGCAATTCCCAACGCACCCCCTGCTGTCGAAGAGCAACCTGATGAGATGCCACCACAGTCGAAAAAGGAACTCAGGCATGCAAATTTGATGATGGATTTTGGTAGTCTTGCCCGGGTTGCTAGTGCGTCAGATGCTGCGACGGCTATTGTAAAGAAACATATGCGTGGTGCGCGTCATGAAATCAAAAATCTCAACATGTCAAAGAAGAAGAAACCGGCAGCACCAACAAGTGGGCCCTCTGGTGGTCCTCCACCATCAGCTGATGGTTCTCCACCACAACCGAGTAACTCTCGGGCAACTGGTGGCCCTGCGGTGCGTCCTGAAGCCCCTTCTGGACCTAGGCAGCAGCGACCTACTTCTGCGCCACCACCGAGAAACACTCAGGCAACTAGTGGCCCTGGGGTGTGTCCTGATGAACCTGCACAAACCTCTTCTGGACCTAGGCAGCAGCGACCTACTTCTGCAACACGGAGAAAAAACGCACCAAACCTAACTGGCAACTCTATGAGTGAGGATGGACACCAACAAACAGCATTCAGAGCTGCAGCGATGCAAAAAGGGGTTGTACAACTACCCATGAGCCCTCCCACACAAGGCTGCTGGTCTATACAGCAACTGTCAGGATATGTGCCACTGAACAGTGGAGCAGCGCCGCACCTTTCAAGGGGCTCAACAATGACAAGGCCTGTGCAAGCGCTAAGAGGAGCTGCGCCACAACTTTTGATGGATACGGCACTAGCAAGAGGGCCTGCGCGACCTCCTATGGGTCCTAGACCAGCAATTTGGCCTGCACCACAAACTATGGGGGCTATACAACCACCGCGGGGGATTAACGCAGCAAACACAACCTATGTGGCTGGTCCTAGATTGGCACCATTGCTTGCGTCAACAGCAACACTGGATGGCTGGATTGGGCAGCATCCAGGGTCTTTAACAACACAAGAAGAAAATGCCAATGCAATTTCATCTCCTATTGCGCAAGCTCCTGGTGGATATGCGCACCAGCCGCTCAGTATGGCATCTCTACATGCAGCTGTTGCGGCCGCACAAGGTACTACGATGGTTGAACCACGGTTTGGAAGACCTGCTACCACACTTGGCCCTGCAATTCCTAGAGACCCTCCAAAATCAACAACAAAAGGGAGGTCAAAGTCAAAAAGAATTCAATCAGCACTTGAGCTGCATCCGAAGAGAAAGAACAAGTGCAGCTATTGTGGTTCTTTTAACCACAATGGTGCAAGCTGCCCGACCAGATTGGTGTAATGGTCACACAGTGACCAGATGGCTGAAAAGATGTGTCAAATGGCATTGACGAGTTAAACTATTTGTGGGTCTGTATGTTTGAACATCCTAAACTATTATTTATGGTTTACGGTTTCTTATGGCTGACTTGACTCACACTAGAGTTTTGAGTTGCCTGGTTATAAGTTTTGAGTTGCCTGTTGTGTGCTTTGAATTGCCCCGCAAACACCCTTGCCCTCCCCATAATAGTCGAAAACTTACATACATAAGATTCTGCAATGCTATAAAATGCAACAATTCCCTGGTTATGTAATGATCATACTATTTGTCTTTCATTCGTCTTTTATGGGTTCTTCTGAATAACTTGCCTCAAATTAAAGCTTAAATTGCCTGTTTATGCAATAGACTTGCCTGGTCCAAGTTGTTATACAGGCAACTCCTCCCCCGGCAGTCCAAAAGTTCACAAAAGAGCAAAAGAAACAACACATGCATTTACATGGATGTAGCACGTGTGAGGGGAGAAAAAACTGACCTATGCTAACTTGAGTATGGTTTTCCATGGAGCCTTGTTGTTGGCGTTGTCAACCCATGTGTTAGTCAATTGTTTCCTAATGCTTGGAATATCCTCAGCTGTGAATTTTGGAACAGGCCTTGCCTCCCAACCGTTTGCTATCGTCAGAGCAAAAACACCACAGTCGAACCTAAACAAAAAATTGAAAAAAGAACTGGATGCTTACTCTATGTAGTATTGTGTCGCTTGTAAAAAACTGAACAAAACCATAGTTAATATGTGAAAAGAAGTGGGTGCTTACTCATTATTTTGTTTTGGAACGTCGATGTTGGTAAGCCCAAACTCATCCAGCAAGACACGGGAACTGGCGTAATGCTCTTCCCATAGAGACCGAAAACTTGCAACCATTTTCCTTGCGCAAACATCTAAAGACTTGTTTTTGAGCGTCCTCCAAGAATCAAGAGTTTCAAAACATCGATCCCTTATGTTCACGTTAAAAATCCAGTAATGATTGCCTGTTTTAGGTTTTGTCTTGTCGATGTTCTCTAACACTGGGAACATAATCTGTTAGAAAAAACAAAAATGGGGTTAGTAAAAAAATACAATACTAGAAACTGGATGTAAGCAGTTTTTTCTGTGTGCTCTCACAAATTAAGAAAATGGACTGAAGAAGCAAAAATGCACATGCCGGTTTTGTGCTAGTGTGAGTAATTTGCCAAAAACAGAAGATGCATAGGCAAGTTATCTACTTATATAAGCAACCAACCAAAAATGCACAGGCAAGTTTGTGAAAAAAATGTAAGCAACATGCCACATAGAAGCAATTAAGAAATGGGCTGAAGAAGAAAAAATGCACATGCCAGTTTTGTACTAGTGTGAGTAATTTGCCAAAAACAGAAGATGCATAGGTAGGTTATCTACTTATGTAAGCAACCAGCCAAAAAATGCATAGGCAACTTATCTACTTATGTAAGCAACCAGCCAAAAATACACAGGCAAGTTGTGCAAAAAATGTAAGCAACTTGCCACAGAAAAGCAATTTCATGAGTGTAGTCAACTTGCCCACCACACCCCCCCTAAGAAATATTTACATTTGTGTGAGCAAAATTTTTAGCATAAAAAGTCATATATAAAAAATGCATTGGTAAAAAGTAAAGAAACCATTAACTTACCATGTTTTTACGGTCCAAGCGATTCGACTTCTTGAACCGGGAAATGAGCTCCTTGCCGTTCAATTCCATGTTTTGCATCTGAACCTGATGTAAAAAAAATACAGACATGAACATGACCTTTTATGAAAAAAAGAAAAAGAAAGAAACGCAAAACTACACTATTAGTTGCTTCGCGTTTTCTTACCGAGCACCTGATGGGCATCACGAGCTTCTTTGAGTCTGGTGGCAAGTTCATCATTATATTCTGTATACCAACTTCCATTACATGACTCAAGACAAAACCTTCCTTCTTCATTGAGTTTGCGAGCTCCCTAACCGTGACAAACTATTTGCCATATTCAATTACCCTTACGCTGCATGAAAAAAAAGAGGCATTCAGCTCACAAAATCCTTCCATGAATTGCCTACCACCATTTCAACTCAGGGAAAACACATGGGGGCATGGTCATATCAAATGAGAAACTACTTCAAAAAAATAAGAATTTCACACTAAGCCAATTTTCCTGATTCTATAAATAGATTGCTTCTAAACACAGTTTGAATTGCCTGGATATCATGACAGACCTTGCCTGGGGGGAAGTGCATTGTGCAATGGCTGACAAAAAGAAATGCAGTGATATACTGTCATACCTGGTATCCACATCTGGTGATTCTTCTTCATTAATTCTTCCATGCAAAATAACTGATGCATACAATCTATTTGCTTCGGGTTTGGACATGTAGACTTTTTTCTTATTATAGTCAATGAAAGGTGACCTCTTGCAAGGAGGTGGCTTGATAATCCTTCTCTCGAATTGATGTGGATGCATCTCTCCTGAACTACTACTGCTGTAAACCTTGCTGCCTGACCCTACTTCTCCTTGGTTGGAACTTTTTTCAGGTGTTTGGTATGCATTTCCTTCTGCTTGAACACACGGTTCATCTATGCCTTCACCGTCCAATAGATAATCATCGTCGGTTATATCGATGATTGGCTGGTTATGTACTGGGAGTTCCTTGAACTCATGCTCTGTAAATGTGCTTGACCCAACATGTTGATGTGTTGTGTTGTCTGCGGATCTTGTGTGCAAATCATCTATGCCTAGATCGAAACTTGGTGCTGGGCAGTACTCTCTGAAAAAATCATTTGATCTTTCGGTGTCCCTTTGCTCAAAATGTTGTTTATATCTATTCGCTGAGCTGTGATTTGTGGAGTTGGATTGGGCATTCTTGCTGTTTGGATCAACACACCTTGCAAACAGCTCACTCACATCTAGAACATTGATTTCTAGTGCATTGGTTGTCTTCCCACTAACACGCATGAATTCATGGTACCTCTCCTCCACATCAGAGAAATGGGAAGTGTTCCCCTGGCCAGTTGCTTCTACTGCTTCTGGAACACTTGTGGCCTCAGGTTGGGCAGGTACAGTTGAGCAGACAGGCAATTTCCCTAGGGCTCTTAGCAACTTTTGTTCCGGACTTTTTTCCATGGTTGCAGCTTCAGGCAGGTCTTGTATCCTATTGATCTCCGTACATGACACCGGAGGGATGTTCTCTTTCTCCTTTTTGTGTCCTGCATGATTTAATGCTGCAGCCTCGGGTGATGCGTTGAAGTCTTGCACCTTGGCCCTCTGGATACCATTGGCTGACTGCATCACATTTCCTCGGGACGGGGGAGGCACTTGACCATTTAAGTCACCTAGTGGTTGTGTTCCGCTGTGGTTTCCTGTGCTTACTAGCACTGTGGGTCCCTTCTTGAGTTGAACTGGCCTTACTTTTGTGGGGTCCAGTGTTTCCTCTGCAGAACTTGCCTGAAAAACAGCTGGTCTTGCTTCCTCCTTAGACTGAGTTGCCAGAATATGTGATCCACCTGCTTGACATTGAGAATGAAAATTACCCGACTGCTTTGAATCTACTCCTGTAGGTACTGCCTCATCTCCAACTTTGCTGCACTGGGGTGGTGCTGAGCTTGATGGTGTACTCTTTACCACCTGTGTTATGGCATTCCCATGGATTGCCTCTTTTGTTTCAGAAATTGCCTGTTGTTGCTACTGGGGAGGACCAGATTTTTTCATGGCTGACTGCCTTGACTTTCCCCCTTGGCCGTAACCGGGATTTTCGGCACGATATGCCTGTGGATGAATTGCTGTTTCATTCATCACAGATGGCTCCAATACGAAACTAACAGTTTTCTTCATCTTCTTTGATGGCGGGAGTGGTGGTAGTTGGTTTCGACAAGCAGTCTTCTGTTCTGTAGCTTCATTTAGAGCGCCAAGTTCTCTCATTATTTTCTGCCGAGTCGCCTTTGGGCATATTTGCCTGGGGTTGAATGTGAAGACCATATCCAAATCTTCCCCCCTCAACAACTCTTTGAACATCCTCCTCGCTTCGGTTGCCATGGATATGTCATCAATATCCAACATTTCTTTCACTTCAAAAACAGGGAAGCGTGGTTTTGGGGAAACAACAGTTTTGAATTCTGTCATCACAAGGTCTCTGATAGATATCCTATCTGCCTCATCCAATCCTTTTGCCTTTCTGTCCCTCTTCTTTTCAATCAGAAATTGCAGCGTGCATTGTTCATCATCATCGCTGTTTGCATTTTCAGCTGCGGGATCACCGTCCCGATCGGAGCCACCATTGCTGCCTGAACCACCGTTGCCACCTCCGCTGTCATCCTCGTCATCTTCATCCTGCTTCCCCTGCCCATCATCTTCCTTGTCTTTGTCATCCCCATCGCCTTCTTCATTGTCATCGTCCTCCTTTCCTTCTTCATCTTCTTTTTCGTCATCCTTGTCTTCATCATCATCATCATTGTCCTCGTTCCCCTCAGTTCCGTCTTTACCTCCCATCTCAGCACTTGCCCCTCGTGGTGATCAACCGTTTGTCGTGCTCCCTGGCTACTTGATTTCCCCTGAACTCCACTTGATCCATCATGACCGTCATCGCTGTCTGAACTGCCATCGGTGTCGCTTTCATCACTACCTTCATCCCTGCCATCTCCCTCACTTTCACTGTCGGCTGCCTTGCTTTCGTCGCTGTCAGAATTAAACGACTCCTCCTCACTTGGTAAGTTGTCTCTTCTGGCTGGTACTCGCTTGCCCCTTCTGTTAGGCTGCCGCCTGCTTGTCTCCGCAGTAGTAGGATCTGCCTCCTTTGTCCCCCATTCATCATCATCTATCTTCCCAACCCCAGTCACGAGCTTCCCAACTGCATGTGAAATTACAGAACACATATCGTGCACCAAACCCGTGAGCTTCTTTTGCTTCTGTAAAACATAAAAGTGGATGGTAGAGAACATGATAAGTACATATCTTCTATTGAAGATTCTGAAAAAATGGCTGAATGTACAAATGGCGATAAAAAGGGGAACAATAGTGAGAGGAAAAAACAAGTGCTAGATAAACTTACTGATTTGTCATATGACTCGAGCAATCTTGCGGCAACAAATTTGGTGATGTGGTCCATACTGCCAAACAAGCTATCATCGGCACAACGGGAAAACTCCGTCTTGAGCTGGTGGTTTTATAGCCAAAGAAGATTAAAAAACTATGAGTGACAACAATTCTGGCAATCCCATACCAAAAAAGACCTGAGAAAAATGAAGAAAAATAGTACTACTAATAGTCTGAAAATTCCTGCAACCATTATGCCACTTCCCCTGTTGCCTACTATTAGTTGATACTGTAATCAACAAAAAATGAAGAACTAGTATGCAAGTTGCTAGTTTTCAGAACATAAGTTGCTTGTGTTGTTGTGTAAATTTTCTACTTTTCAACATGTAAATTGCTCAAACAGAAAAAAGAGCTAAAAAATGTACTACAGAAGCTACTATTAAATACAACAACAAAACAAATCCTTCCTGTGAACATTATCCAACCGTGTACATGGCAATTGAGAGAAGGTTCGAATAAGTCTGATAACTACTTGGAAATACTTGAAAATATATGTATGGCACTTGCCCAAAAAGATACATTACCTTGCTTGCTCTTTGAAAGTGAATTGCCTACTCTAAAAAAATGGTAGTGTTTCCTAAAAACAATATGACAATGATATGTATACTAAAACAGAAAAATTCAGTTACCCGCAATTGGCCATATTCTCCTGGAGCCTTCATGTCCTTCTTGACAACTCTGGAGATTAAATCTGAATTCCAAACTGAAACCCTTGGTACCAAGTTCGGGATTGGCTCATTAACATCCAGAGAGTCTAGGTACAACAGCTGCGT
The DNA here is from genome assembly GCF_056163025.1 of Triticum urartu. Taxonomy (NCBI): domain Eukaryota; kingdom Viridiplantae; phylum Streptophyta; class Magnoliopsida; order Poales; family Poaceae; genus Triticum; species Triticum urartu. The sequence continues at coordinate 581,750,959 of NC_141878.1, read as the reverse complement.
AGAGACACGGAAAAAGAACAAAAAGTTTAAGTTAGCTAATGATTGCAAAAAGAAAAGAAAAGATAAGTAAACAAATGGATGCTTGAAAAAACAAAACAGCTTGAAGCACTTACAACAAGGTGGAAGACACAAGAACAAACAGCCTTCTTGTTGGCATGCCCCGAAGTGAACGCAAGCTTTAATTGATCAACAACAAACTGGCATATATTGGTTTCCGTTATTCCATTGACATCCATGACCGCCGGGAAGCTTTTTGGGAAAATACTCAAACTAGTTGAAGGGGCAAGGAAGCACGAAAAAACAAGAGCTAGCCAAGCGCGGACAAAGTCATCATCATGAGATCCTCCCATGTCTACGATCATCTTGCACCATTCTGTGAGGGTTGGGGAGTTCTTGGATGTGATGTTGTAAATATTGTACATTGCCTTTGTGATTTCAGGCCGATTCTCGAAGCACACCTTCCTGCCCCTGTTGGGCAAACCCCATATCCTACGGACACTTGCGGCATCTACAGGAATCTTCCCCCTTTCTGGAATGACTATCTGCGAAATCTCCGGGTCGTAATGCTTCATTACCCACTGGCTAAAATCTCCGGGCATGCTACTCGCTGTAAGGTCCAGAATGCCACCAAATTCTTTTCCGATGATGACACCCTTTTGGTCAGGAACCAAGTCCTTGTTCAACTTGAAGAGCCTTGCAGGGGATGCCCTGTTCCTACGACCCAATTGCGCATAAGGAAAAAACAGAAACAGGGGATTAGCAAAAAAGGAAAAAGGTTCATCACAACATAGGCAACTTAGGCAGCATTGCTGGGCAACTGCTCAGTGAAACTGAGGCAACTATGCAAAATACCTCAGTTCCTCCCGTCTTCTGGCGTTTTGCTTTTGGAGGCTGGTCGACGTCTGCACCTTCAACATTTTTATTCCCAACATCTGCAACTTGGCTCTCATTACTATTCTCATTACTAATGATATCATCAGGGCGCTTCCCCCGTGAAACAACTGCCTTAGTTCTCATACGCTTGTACCCAGTTATTGGTGCACTGCTCCGTGGCTGGGAGATGGAAACCACATAAATCAATAAAAAAATGAAAAAAACAAACAAACTCTGTTATGTACAGGAAGAACATAAAACTTCCTGAGCATGTGCACACCTGTGCTTGATGCTCTTCATTCCCATGAGATGCAAGGTCGTCATGACTTGATCTAGCAGGTCCATCCTGTTTTGACTTATGACTTGTCCCAGCCATCTATTTTCTGCTGCATATTTAAAGGACAAACAGTGAGATTCATCATAAAAAACACAAATTAGAAATGATTCTGAAAGAACTCTATATCATCCAACGAATTTCGTTTGACTAAATTCTTACTGAACTTAACAAACAGCAACTTACAAAAAGTGGGCAATGAAAAGGGTTGTAAACTATCTGATTTTCACTATATTACAACTATCCTATAATTGGCCCTATTACCCTCCATCTACATGTCCTACAAAATCTGAAACAAAACAAGGCACCTAGAACAGAAAATCACAGAATGAATTCTCGTGAAATGCTTAAAACTGTCCTACAAATAGACCTATTAACCTCCCTCTACTGGATTACTTCCTACCTCACACACACACACAAAAATCACATGTGCATTTTCCATTGCTAAATCATTGCTTTCCTGCACTAAAAAATCAAAACACACCGTCAAACCCACCTTCGTAGGCGACACACGAACCATATCAGGCAAGTCACTAGCAAAAACAAGGGCAACATTAGCATGGGAGAGGCATTGCTGTCCTACACTAAACCAAAAACACACTTTCAAAACAACTTCGTAGGCGACACGTGAACCATGTCAGGCAAGTCACTCACGATACAGGGGCAACATTGACATGAGAGAAGCATTACTGTCCTACACTAAATCAAAACACACTGTCAAAAACACCTGCGCAGGCAACATATCAAACTGTATCAGGCAAGTCACAAGCAAAAAAGGGCAACATTGACAAGAGATTATTCTCATACACTAAATCAAAAACACTGTCAAACCACCTGCGCAGGCAACACATGAACCATATTCAGGCAAGTCAGTCGCCCATCAGGATCAACCTCAACATCTACAACACCGGAAATCTACAGCCCCATGGCTTGCCTTCGAAACCTACTAATCCTAGTTCACCAGTAGCCTAGGAACACGAAATGCCCTGTGTCGTCGTCCAATCTCCAAATTAACGAGTGCTCCAAACAATTTCTACCATCTGCTACTCGATTTCATCAACTTAGTCAAACGTGGAGGAGCACGTCGACCCGCCACGATTCGGCACCTCTGCAACAACCGCACGATGGCCGTATGCGCGTCGTTCCTCCTCTGTCCACGGCAGAGCGCATCGATTTGGACAACCTAAACGCGGAGGACCGGAACAGATCGATGGGCATACCAGGGTATTCGCGGCGATTTTGCCCCTCTGCGCCAACAGAAGAACGGCTGCGCACGCCGTTCCTCCTCTGCCGCGTCTCCGGTGCTGCTCCTTCCGACGCGGCCTGCAGCGCGTCGTGTCTCCTCGGTCGCGTCTCTGCCGCTGCACCGCCTTCCTTCACGCCGCGCCCACAGTCCCGCCCTCGCTCCGGCGGAAGACAACCGCCGAATCGCCGACACGCCGCCGGCTGCTCTCGCGCTGGATTTGGGGGATGGGTTGGGGGGATTGGAACGAGATCCGCTCCGCTGCGCTCGGGGGCAGTTTCGAATGGGAGGGATGGGAGTGGAGAAGAACAGGAGAGGGGAGCCGAGATGCAACCGCACTGAGAGCCAACGGGTCTCGACACGAAGCCACGACCGGGGGACACCTGGCGCGCGCATCGACGGTTTCGCCCGTCTCCACTGGAAACACGCGTGACCGCGAGATCTGGATCGGACGGCGCACGAGCCCGAGTGCTCTGTAAGACAGATTAGCAGCCGACCACTTTTTAGGATTTAGGTTAATAAACTGGGAAGAAGGAACTTCCTAGACTGCGAATAGAAGGTGTCGATTAGAACTGATGAAGACACATACACACCCATGAATAGTGGTTTGACAACATCTTCAAACTTATTTATTAGCATTGAGAGCTGAAAAACTAGGGGGTTCATACTCAAGTTCGTCTGTTGGGACGGATTAGACGGAGCTCCGGCATAGATTCCTGCCAGCTCCTTGGGGCGGTGAGGTTAGGATTTCTCACTTTGCATGCAACAACGGTATTTGGTGTCAGGTTCTTCAGGTCAATTCAAGGATTCAACAGCGACGACTCCGACTCCGACTCCGAGGCGCTGGTCCTTCAGGGCACGTGCACGAAGACTTTTCGGTTATCATCGACAAGGTCAGGCCGGCTCCCGTATGGGAGCGGCGACAACAGCACGTTGGCGGCCCGCCATTGTGGCGGCAATGATCGTTCGGTGGTCCATGGATCTCGATGTAATTTTTATTATGTTTGAGGTGTTTTGTACTTTCCATGAATCTTTATAATAGATCTGATCTTTTTCGAAAAAAAAGGGTTCATCCGTGAGAGGTTCCTAGCTAATAGTAGTGTGAAGGCTTCACATTCGTAACAAGTTTCAGAATCAGAGCCAGATTTCGTAGTACAAAGACTGCCGCGATCATTGTCCAATAATCATCTCCCTCTGGATATTTTCCTTTTCGCGGTTGCGGATGTCTCTCTGAATAACTGTGCGCATGTGTGTCGGTAGCTGGATCCCGGTCGATTTATTTGAACCGTGCATCTAATTCATCGGGCATTGTGTAGAACCTGAGGATGGTAGCACAAACAAGTTGCGTCGACCTGCATGAGAAGTCCCGCTCTAAGGCCCTGTTTGGTTCATAAGTCCTACGACTTTTTTTAGTCCCAACTTACAAGTTCCAAGTCCCTACCTGTTTGGTTCTTGAGACTTAATATGGACTAAAAAAACTATATTACAACTATAAGTCCCTATAAGTCCCTCATTGAAAATCTTATTTCATAAATCCCAAATGCCCACTTTAAGTCTCATGTTTGGTTTAGATGAGACTTAAAAAACTTTTTTAAGTCCCTACATCAATAAGTCCATGTAACCAAACATCCTCTAAGTATGAGGATAGAACAAGGAGTCCGTGGATGGATAGGGGTGACTACCTGTATCTCACGGTCTTCGACTCGTCCGCCGCAAAGCGTCCCCAAATATGGCCGGGAGGGCTTCCCCGCGCGCTCTCACTCCGTGATAGCCTTTGTCTAAACATGCCACCGTGGACATCCAAAATATTTCAACACGATTTGCATTATTATGTAAATACAGTATATACTACCATAAGAAGAGACAGAAGAGGCCGGCTCTCTATGCCAAGACGCAGCCCACTCCGCCCTGCTGCATGCACAGCCGCGATCCGCATGCCCACGACATGCTCATGCGCACGACGCGGCACTCGCAACAGATCGCCACGACCCGAGCGCTAACAGCCTGGCACAGTGGCACTACTGTGATGGACTCGGACGTGAGCCAAACGCACGCACCACCACGCACACTGGACACGCCCCAGATAATGGACATACACTAGTCGGATCATGCCCAGACACACACATGCCTACGACCTGGCCCAGGCCCGCGGACCCGACGCTCCTACGCCGGTCTACACAGCGCCGGAGTCGACCTGGCGCACGCAGGCCAGTCGCCACCGTGGCCAGGTCATTCCCAACATTTATTGCTAAAATTAACAAAACAAAATTGTACATTGAACAACTGTTTCTACATTTTAATTGCTGAAAGAGATACATCACTCAGTGATACCATTAGCTCTATTTATACGTCCGATGAAACCTGCATCAGGACATCAGGGCTGGCCTTCTTACCAATGGCGTCAACATGGTCTGCAGGTCACCTAGCTCACGCACAGGATGCACTGCATGCAGAAGCTGAGGCGTGCATCTAGGCTAACAATGGCGTCTAACTGCACAAGAATTGCAGATTTATATGGGGGTCGACAGGTTTAATCAAATTGTGCTGCCACCTTATGAAATAGGGTTTCCCCCGCTTTGTATTACAAAGCAAACATCCCTGATACAATCAAAAAGGTGCTGGGGCGGAAGCAGCACAGGCACGCCCAAAAGAAACGAAAGAGAAAAAAAAAGAAACAAATGCTGACACCGGCGGATCAACAAAAACAAAGAAGCTTCGCGACCGCCGCGCCCACCGCTGCTGCCACCATTAGCTTTTACTAGAAGCATTGTGCACGCTTTGTCGCGCCGTTAAGGCCTTCGACTCTGAACCATGCATTGATATTCATGGAAACAGGTACAGATGCACGCAAGCACACATCCTGACATCCGCATCCTTACAAAACAACACTCTTTCAAACACACCGACTTAATAGACAGATAGCCACGTGCAAACTTGATGTAAACGCCGATGAACATTGCAGATATAAGTCAAATTTAGCTCTATGATATCCCAAAACCACGCGCGTGCTTCTTTTTTGCTGGCCGGTGAATGGAATAGCTCCGCTGCTAATTTATCAACGGCAGGCAAGTAAATAGAAAGGGCCCCCGCAGAAAAAAAGAAAGAAAGATAGGGAATCAACCTAGGAAAAATGAACATCTTGTTTGCTGGAACACAACAGCACGAAGCAAAACCTTAACACGTCCATAAAATTCAGACAATCACGCCATGTAAACAGAGAAAAGAATGTGCAAACTGGAACACATATTACTCCCTCCATTCGGAAATACTTGACGTGGACTAAAATCAAGTATTTCCGAACGGAGGGAGTACATAGGAAGGTGACACCAAAACGTTGGGTTCTTATTTCCATGCTCAGATGTGGTTCAGATTAATTATTAAAGGAGCATAAATTCTCACACGCCAAATAATTTTTTGGGGCATCAGGGTGATTATGAAAGAAGAAAACAACATTAGAAAATGTTAATGTTTTGTTATAGGACAAAATCAGGAAGTGAAATGCAGCCCACTCCCACTGTTAGGATTGAGTTAGCAACTAACCATCATTACATAACATTGCCTGAATTTTGATTTCCTCTCACAGTGAGCACAAAAAATTATAGAGCATAAAAAAAGATTTCAAACCAGCAATGTTTCTCCAAAAAATTACAAGAGCCAAAATTGCTTCTGCATGTCACATAAAGATAGTGCTAATGTTTTGGACATGGGAACTGATTCTAGAAAAATGGCACTTTTCCATTACGACTCATGTTTCAGATCGAACCAATACCTGCAGGGCAAATTACTGATGTTCTATCAGAAGCCACGGCTTACGAAGTGCAACATGTAGTATAACGAAATAGAAAACATAATGTTATCGGAGATCTCATATAATTAATCAGATGGCATGTGGTAGAGATAACACAGTTTACCCACCGGCAATAAAGAGCAATACACAGATCAAGTGCAATAATCGGAAGAGATCACCTCTAACTTGTACGTCTGTATACACACTCAGCAAAGTCAGAGATTCGGAGCATTTCACATGTTTGTCAAATAACAGCCAAAGAGGTAAGTAATAAGCCAAGGGGGTTCTTTAAGAGGCTACAAACTGAGAGACACAAACATATATGAGTAACATCCTCGAGAAATAGTTTTGTTGAAATGCTCATATAACAGAGGAAGAGTCTAGCAAGTATAACATATAGATCTAGTGAAGAAGCGTAAAAATAGAAAGCACAACAGGCACCCACTCCACCTATTTCAACAATCGAGTTTATTTATGCACAACAACCAACTCCTATCAGAGTAAAAAAATCCAAGAGTTTGATAGTATTATTTTTTGCAGGGAAAGAGTTTGATATTGATAGCACGCAAAGTTATGTTAAAAAAACTGTAGAATAGTTGTGCTTGAATAAACGTGTTCCTGAATAGAAAAAAATACGATACATGTATGACCGAAAACAATATTGAGATAAGTGAATGAACCTTAATTGATGGGTCATTCACAACAAAAAGATAAGGTACTATTCTCCGATGATGTAGAGCTAGTCAATTTCAGATTTATCGAAACAAATTGATCACTACCCGAATTGCAGTTGAGAAAATAGAAAAGCATAGTGACTAATCTTACATATTAAGAAGTGCATTCAAAGACCTCCAATTTTATCACAAATGGGTAAGCTTAGCAACCAACAGAGCTACCATACAATTAAGCACATCTGGAGAACATTTCAGTTGAGGACCAATTTATGCATGACGTACCGACACAACTGAATTCAACACTTCTGCTCTTCCAATCTACCAAATGTAGTTGTTGCGAAATTCCTCGATGCTTTCATTAGAGTTTATTCGCATAGATGAATTGCCAAATCTGTTCAAGTTTATGCTAAAAGTCAGTTCTAACATGCGTCTGTCATCAGAGTACACCTTTTTTGCAACATCAGACTGAAGTTAAAATTAGTGCAGCAGAGGCAAGAACAAAATCGACACCAGGATGCAATACGGTCAATACTGAGTTAAATCCATCTTCCATTATTTAAGTAAATCGCGAGGGCACTTCAGAATTGTACTTTGGGCTTTAAGTTAGTTAAGAAAACACTAGTCATGTTGTCAACTTCTGGTCAACCAGAAAATCAACCATGAAAACATAATGTATGAACACTTGAACAGAGGAGCCAATAGGCATTAGCTCTGCTAGCTTTTACGCGCACAAATATTTGATCAACTGCTAGGAGCTTACATTACCCAATGACTTTAGATGATATATAAATGAATAAATAACCCCAACCAAAGGAGGGAACACATAGCAAACCCAACCTCCTCCCCCCAGCAGAAGGAAGGCATACCATCACGAAAAAAAAATATCCAGCACAATGACACCAGCCGACACACAAGAACAACAGCGGGGAGACAAATGAATGAAAAAACAAAGCCCTCAAACAACAAAAACAGACAACACCCACATCACAGCATGGGAGAAACATCACATTCTACAACCCAACAATGTCGGCCGACACAGAAGAACAATTACAGAGAAATGAATGGAGAAACAAATCCCTGCACCAATGCATGCTTGGTGTACATGAACAGAAAATTTGAAGGCACGTGTTCTGGTTTCCTTTACTCACGCCTATAGTTTGTTTTGCAAGATTCTGCAAATTAACAACTAGAGTGGCATTTACTGCACCAGTCAGTGGATAGTGTATTTGACTAGTACTGTCGCAACGTCTCTATTGTCTCTCAAGAATTAACTGGATGTCTATACAACAAATACTACTCGTGAGTGTAACTACAATAGTTCATATACAGCTGAAATATCCCTTCTTAAGGAACCCATTCTGCATGCAAATTTTACTCCAGTCTCCAACAAATCCCAGGGGCTATGCAAGCTCAATCAAACAATTCCAAATAAACACACACATAATTGAAACAATAAAAACAACATCACCTCGTACATACATATAATCCAAAAAATGGTGTGTGCAGCCAAGTTCAGACCATGCAAATGAATAACTAGATTAGATCAAAGTGATTGCTTGTTCATCAGCCAAGTATGCATCACTAAGGTAGTTGAAAACTTGAAACTAAATTGAACAACATCATGATCGAATTCCCAGGTGAGAGGTGACCGATAGGAACATATAGCAACACACAAGGATCATAGAGAAAACACGAACAGCTTGGGCACAATAGAACAATAATCAAGCAGCATATTTAGGTAGATCAGATTTTTCAACACAGATCCACTAACTGAATATAACAAAATTAGTGCATATGCAAGAATGGAACTGAAACGGTAACAAGTTCAGATTGTGCAGACGACAACTACAGAATGAACACAGCGCATCAGATAAGTTTCCAACCGAATTGCATCGACTCAGGGGTAGCCAAGTTCAAATCGTCTCATTGAAGTATGCCCAGCTATAAATCATTAGGTAACTGAGCGGCAATCAATGGAAGAGGCGAAGTGGATCAACTATAGAGGCTTGGCAAGGCAAGGGGCGGCGATGTCGAAGCACAAATAGGCGTTGCGCGTCGTGTAGAGCCATTCGTTGCAGGTGAGGTCGTGGCCGCCCCAGTCCGGGGCGTCCACGCTCACCGGGATCAGTGCAAGGCGCATCTCTCGGCCGAGCATCATTCACGCCATGTACTCAATGCTGACACCCTCGATGGCCTTGGGCAGATGCCCCACCCTCTGAATCCACCCTGATTGGTATCTTCCCTGACACGGCTCCAGGGAAATGGTCGATGTTCCCGTGAACACGCGCGAACAGGTCGTTTAGCTCAGCAGGCCGCGTCACATGAAGCCCACACTTGCCGGTCAGCTTCTGCGTCACCTCCGCCGCGCCGAGACAGGCCATCCTGACGCACCTGTCAACCAGAAACTCTCGAACCTCATGCATCTTGTCTTTGAACGAGAGCGAGCACACCGCTGCGTCCTTGCCGACTGGCTGGTACACGACGGCGTGCGAACCATGAACGCATATGACGACGGCGCAGATGGGGTTGTCGGGGTGCTGCGATTGTCCGCGCGCACACGAACTCCCACGACGAGTGGCGTGACACACTGCTGTGGAGCGTGACGAGGCCAGCGACGAGCGGTGCCCGGAGGCGGTGGTCGCGAAGGAGGTACTCTATTTCGAGGCAGGGCCGGTCGAAACATATTTTGGGCCCCGGGACGAAATCAAAAATACATATATTTTATACTAAACTTTTATATTCGTTTAAACATATTATTTCATCAGAGTACAACCTAAACGAGTATGATGTTTTGCACTTAGTTGGCATAATAAGTTACACAAAAACATTGCTAATTATTAATTATTGTATTATTTGTCCTACGAACCGTATATCAACAAAACAATTATGCTAAATTTAAGTTATTTATTTTACCAAAAGTTTCTTTTGATTCATAGCATAAATTATAGTGTGTGTGTGTATGGTATTATATATATTACTTTATTATTTTTAGTATGTTATATATTACATCTAAGATATTTCAAAGTCAGTTATATAAAAAATTGCAAGAGCTCATAGGTTTTATTTTGTGAAATACGTACATATTAAAATGAAGTATGCTCAAAATATGATACATACTATAAAAAAGTAGTATATATATATACTAGCTGAACATTTTAGGTAGTATATATACTACCTAAAGTATAGTCCGATATATATACTCCTAGCGCTGTGCCTATATACTACCTAAACTATACTCTGATATACACTCCTGGCGCGCCATGGTGCTTAGTGGACCACTCCTCCATCTTCTCGTGGCCTCCAGAATCTTTCAGGGTCTCTTATTGCTAGAAAAAAATCTCTAAAAAGTTCCGTGGTATTTGGACTTCGTTTGGTACTGATATTTTGCAAAGTCAAAAACAAGCAAAAAAACAGCAACCGGCACTGGGCACTAAGTTAATAGGTTAGTCCCAAAAAATGATATAAAGTTGCTTGTAAATGTATATAAAACATCCAAGATTGATAATATAATAGCATGAAACACTAAAATTATAGATACATTGGAGACTTATCACGGCGTCCGATGTGGACGCCGCTGCTGCGCGGCGCGGAGAGCGTGGAGGGGATGCCGATTCCGGCTTCACGGGGAGGAGCGCTCCCGGTGGCCAAGCCCGGCCGTTGGTATGGACGACGGAGCGACAGAGCATCAGCTCCATCTGCTCCTCGAACTCCACGTTGGTGCCGGTGTAGACCTGGCCCGGCACCGTTGGCACGGACTGCGGCGGCGGCTAGTCCTCCTCGTCGCCAGAGGAGATGACGATCTCCTCCCGCGTCGAGTCGCCGCCAGCCGACACGACCTCGGAGTCCGAGGGCAGCATCTCCACGAGCCGCCAGATCCCGTCCCAGAACCGCCTGCTGGCGCGGACGCCCAGGACTTGCCCATCGCCGGAGATGTGTAGTGGGGTGCAGTGAGGAGGAGGAGAAGGAGGAGGAGGATGCGATGTGAACGGCGCCAGAGCGCGGCTTAAATAGCCGCGGCCAGGCCATGCAAAGTGCCGGTCAACCGCTTCAATGCGGCACATCGGCCGGAGTTGGTTCCTTGGGAACCTGTGTCCGCACTGAAGCGGCGGCTGCCAAGAGGACGCATCGGTCAGCGCCACCCTCCCTCCCTCGGGTCACATCGTCACATCAATGCCGTCCTCCGCGTGCATTGGGCCGGTATGAATGCGGCGTGTGCATCGGAGGGAAAGCGCGGGAGGGGCAGGTGACGGGTTTTTGGTGGCTCAGGGCGGTCCGAAGAAGGCTTGGGAGTGGTCCGGACTCCCGCAAACTTCCCCCACTTTTGTCTTCGGTTTGCGAACGAAATCGCCTCCGGACCACTCCATGGACCATGAATCTGGGCTTGCTTCGACTTGGGTCTTTATAGTCCAAGTTGCACGATGGTCATAGGAAATTAAGAAGTCGTAAATTTATTCTTAGGACTATCATCATGTGTTAACCATGAGGTACTTGACACAGTAGAAAAATGACAATGGAGGCCACGTATAGGAATTATATTTCATTTATTATCTGTCATTATTTTTGAATGAAGTAGGTATTAATAGACTGGGAAGAAGGAACTTCCTATAATGCGACTAGAAGGTGTCGATTAGAAGGTGCCGACAACGACTTCAAACTTATCTATTAGCACTGAGAGCGGAAAGCCTAGGGCCATCCATCAGAGGTTCCTAGCTAGTACTCGTGTGAAGGCTTCACATTCGTAAGAAGTTTCAGAATCAGAGCCAACTTTCGAAGTGCAAAGACTACAGTGATCATTGTTCCATAGTCATCTTCCTCTGGACAACTGTGCGCATGTGTGCTGCTAGCTCGATCCTGGTCGATTATATTTGAACCGTGCGTCTAATTCATCAGGCATTGTGTAGGACCTGAAGATGGTGACACAAACAAAGTTGCGTCGACCACAACAGTCCGCTCTAAGCGTGAGGCTAGAACGGGGAGTCCGGCTCTATGTAAAAAGGAAAACGGAAAAAAAAAAAAGGAGAGAAGAGGCCGGCTCGTACCCTGTTTCGGTGTTCGCTTTCTCTAGTTTTCCTCCACAGCCCCCCAATATCTCCCGTGCATCACATGCATGCAATCGTATTAGGGTTTCCCATGGATGAGACCGGAGCAGCCGACCGCATCAGCTCTCTACCGGACGATCTGCTCCACCTGGTCCTTCTCCGCCTCGGCTGCGCCCGCGCGGCCGCGCGCACCAGCGTCCTCTCCCGTCAGTGGCGCTGCGTCTGCTCCGGCCTCCCCGTGGTCGACGTCACCCTCAACGACGTCCCGCTTGACTCGCTAGAGGCCGCGCTCCGCCGAGCCGCCGGCCAAGGGGTGCGCCTCCTCGACATCCGTGTCCCGGAGGAGGGCAGCAGGCTATGCGCCGACAGTGTCTCCTCCGTGCTCTGTGCCGCTGCGGCGCTCGCGCCCGTGGAGCTCCGCTTCACCCTCACGCAGTGGGCGCGGGGCCTTCCCAGCATACGGCTGCCCAGTTTTCACCGCGCCACCTCGATCGAGATGCACGGGGGGTCGCTGGACGCCTGGACCTCGAGGTGGCCCACTCAGGATTCCCGTTGCTCGAGAGGCTGACTCTCTCCGGCTGCTACCTCGACCTCGCCGCCTTGATCCCCTGCTGCCCGCACCTGCGCGTGCTCACGATGGACGCCTTCACCGTCCACTCGGCGTCGCTGCAAGAGGTCCTCGTGGAGCGCCGGAAGCCGCTTCAAGGCCGTGTAAATGCAAGGTTGCTTAAGCAATTGACTACACGGTCCCTTCATGACAAGTTTGGGAGCACCGTCTTTGCACCAATGGTGGAGAAGGTCTCCTTGAGGTGCACGTACCCCAACTGGTTTACCCATGGCCATGCGCTTGGTCTTTGGCACCTGGACCTCCTGGAGGTGGGCTTAGAGTCGCCGGAGAGACACGGAGCGGGGGTGCTCACTCAGGTCGAGGTCTTGTCCGTGCACTAGTAGAAAAAGGGTCAAATGTGAAGCACATTAGTACCGGTTTGAATTTGAGCCGGCACTAATGTGACCATTAGTGCCGGTTCCAACGGCTAGGCGGGCGGGCATCATTAGTACCGGTTCGTGGACAACCTTTAGTACCGGTTCATGCCACGAACCGGTACTAATGAGGCTGTGTGAGGCTATGGTCAGGCTGGGGCCCCACGAAGACCTTTAGTACCGGTTCATGCCCTGAACCGGTACTAGAGTTTCTTAGTAAGCTGATTTTTAGTCCCACCTCGCCAAGAGAGAGGCAGTATGAGCGGTTTATAAGCCGTGAGTGCACAGACAATGACGAAGAGTTGCAATGCTCACCTGCATGTTGATTAGCTTCAAGCCTTGCGGAATAGCATAGATTGCACTGAGCTATGTGCAGTGCAGTCTACACTATTCCGAATGGCTTGAAGCAAATTAACCAGCATTGCACTTCTTTTTTATTTTTAGTAACTTATTTGAACTTCGGACTTCTTTTGTGTTCAGTATGCAGCATTCAAAGCGACGTCATCAATTTTCAACATGTTCTGACATCATTTGTTGTTTTTCGGTCATTTACCTAATTGTTTAAAGAGCTAAATGACCGTGAAATTGTTGGGGGCGTGCATACTTTTCTGCTTGCGGCTGAGGCAAACAAGCAGCCGGATGGTTTTATGCCTTGTCCATGTGCTGGCTATAAGAATGGTCACAATTACTCTACGTCAAGAACCATTCACGTCCACCTGTTTAAGTCCGGTTTCATGCCCCACTATAATGTTTGGACCAAGCACGGAGAAAGAGGGGTTATGATGGAAGACAATGAAGAAGAAGAGGACGACGACAGCTATCCTGGCCATGGGTTCCCTAAATACGATGATACAACAATGAGGGAAGAAGCTGAGCCGGTAATGCGGGAAGAAGCTGAGCCGGCAATGCGGGAAGAAGCTGAAGAAGAGGCATCAGATGAGCCCGTTGATGATCTAGGTCGGGCCATTGCCGATGCAAAGAGAAACTGCGCAAGTGATTTGGAGAAGAAGAAGTTGCAGCGCATGTTAGAGGATCACAAAAAATTGTTGTACCCAAATTGCGTAGGTGACAAGAAAAAGCTGGGCACCACACTGGAATTGATGCAATGGAAGGCAGAGAATGGTGTATCTGACAAGGGATTTGGAAAGTTGCTGGTAATGATAAAGGATATGCTTCCAAAGGACAACGAATTGCCCGAGAGTACGTACGAAGCAAAGAAGGATGTCTGCCCTCTAGGGTTAGAGGTGCAGAAGATACATGCATGCCCTAATGATTGCATCCTCTACCACGGTGAGTACGAGGATTTGAACGCTTGCCCGGTATGTGGTGCATTGCGCTATAAGATCAGCCGCGATGACCCTGGTGATGTCGAGGGCGAGCGCCCCAGGAAGAAGATTCCTGCCAAGTTTGATGAAATTGCTCCATTCACAGTGAATATTGACCCGAGCATCCCGTTAAATGATGAAGATTTTCCATAGTTACGACGGAAAGGGACACACGCGAAGAAAAAATTTCACACCCAAAGATCTGGGATGTGATCGGCTTCACTATCATCACTTTCTTTTGTGTTTCACACCCAGAAGGGAATCTCTGTAATAGTTAGGGTAGTTAATTATGTGTTTTGGCATTTGAAACGCGAAGAAATTTTATATGCAAACAAATTCTTTCATGCCTTTACTGATTTTTAAAGTTAAGTTATTCACAAACTAGTGATTCACACTAATTTCAAATAATTCAAAATTTAAACTATTCAAATTTGAAAACTATGGGCACTAACAGAAAGTTTGTAATTTTTTGTACCTAAAGCAAAAATATTCACAAAGAGACTCTAAATACACAAAAAAAACAACTCAAAAATAAATAAAGCAAAAAAAAATAAAAAAGCCCGCCTACTAGGCCAGAGCGGCCTGCATACGACTAGAAACCCAATCTGTTGTTGGGCCAGGATGCAGGCCCGCAAAGGCCCAGTAGGCCAACAGGGCAGCACAGAACATGTAGGCCCAGTAGGCCTGCTTTGGAGAGGAGCTCGAGAGAGCTACCGCACGGGGGTTTATAAACCAGTGCGGTCGCCCCTCGGCTAGCAAGGTGGGACTAAACTTGCGCACCGCACCTGCGCCAGCGCACCCCCTTTAGTACCGGTTCATGGCACCAACCGATACTAAAGGGGGGCCTTTAGTACCGGTTGGAGCCACCAACCGGTACTAAAGGGGGTGCGGTTCCCGCCGCTTGGCCTGGCCAAAACAGGCCTTTAGTACCGGTTGGTGGCTCCAACCGGTACTAAAGGTGCCTTCTATATATACAACACTTACGAAAATTTCATTCTCCCTCTGTTTCTTCCTCTGTTTCCCCATTGAAGCACCGCCCGCGCGGCCCGATCGATCGACGCCGTCCCCGTCGCCGCCCTCGTCTCCATCGCCGCCCCGGGCCCGTCCCCGTCGCGCCGTCCCCGCGTCACGCCCCGGCCCGTCGCCGCCCCCGGCCGTCGCCTCGCCGTCGCCGTCGCCCCGCTGTGAGCTCTCCCCCTCTAACCCCTCTCCCTCGCCCCCGGCGGCCACCATGGGCGCCGCCCCTCCCCGAGCCCATACACACACACAAGCATGATGAACACACACACATACATATGTATGAATTAATGCATGTATATATTAGTATATACGTATGTTGTATGTTTAATTAGTTTAGATTTTTTAGATTATTATTTTTTCACTAGTATATATGTATGAATGCATGTTAGATGGATATAATTAGTGTTTAATTAGTATGGAAATTTTTTATATAATGTTGTTTTTCAGTTTTTTAATGGATGTATAAAAGTTGTGTTTTTTGTTTTTAGTGTTAGATGCTTAATTAGTATGAAATAGCATATAGAATTTTGACATATGCAATGATAGCATAATTAGTGTTATATAGAAATGTTAGAAATTTTAGTTATCAAAATCCAATCATTAAAAAAATGTTACTTTTTGCGGGCATATAGCTAGTATTTGTTCTCGACGATGCCCGGCCCGCATCCTCGCCGTCGACCCGTCCGCGACGACGTCCGACTGACCCATGTCCGGGACTGGGCTCCGCCGGGCTGGCACTGGGAGGTGCTGCCTAGAGGGGCGCGCCGCTTGATGAGGAACCCGGCCCCGGGTCCCGTCGTCGACCCTGATCTCATTTGGTGGCGTTCGCGTGGGCCAGTTTCGGTGCGGAGGGAGCCGGCCCTGCCGGAGGTGGTACATCGCCGTGTCAGGGAGGAGGACAAGCACGTCCATCGCTACATGGTTGCCTTAGAGGGCGGCAGGTTCTCCAATACCTGGCAGTTTCTTCAGAGATCTCACTTCAGCTATGATCCTGTGAGGGTTCCTTCTCTTTGGGTGTCCACCGCCCGCGCCGCAGGAACCGCGAGTGTCCTAGATTCTTCTGTACTATTCGATCTTTAATTAGCTACCTAGCTAGTGATGTACTATTCAATATTATATATTATTCGAGACGATGTATTCGAGATTATATCTATTATTCAAGACAATGTATTCGAGATTATATCTATTATTCGAGACGATGTATTCGAGATTATATCTATTATTCGAGACGATGTAATTTGAATACTAAATTGTTTTATATTTCTTTTGGCATAGTTAAATAAAAGCTATGGCGGACAATACCGACAGAGAGGGAGAACAGACCATGTTCGATATGATACGCGGGCCAGATGATGATCAGAATGAAGAAGATTATGACGGCTCCGAATTTCTAAACAACACCAGAGAGGGTGATATGATATTCGATCGCGACGACCGAATTGATGAAGTCATGAACTACGATTATGACGATGACGAAGAACATGTTGATCCTGAAACAACAAAGACCGGCGAGGTATATATATTTATATAAGCAGGCATCTGGTGATCATCACATGTTTTAAATGAGTTGAAGATATATTAATGAATCGATCTTTCTTCTTTCAGCCATCCGGATCGAGCAAATCTTCAGGCAACAGGACGAAACGAGGCCCGAATAAAAAGTTGAAGGAGGGCGTAAAGTATAATATCGAGGCAATCAGACCTAATGACGAACCATTAGCGCCTAAGAAGATTGCGGACAAGTTCGTTCGTCAGTGCTGGATAGATACCCCCGCTTAATGTACTACAAATTCTCTGTTTTTGCCTACTAGCTAGCTACATGTTTTTGCTTACATATGCCCGCTTAATTAAGACATGCAAACGTGTGTGCATGCAGATTTCACTGGATCTTGTGTATCATTAAAGTTGACGCCGGAACAGTTGAAATACTGGACTCACTACTCAAAGCAAATAGTGACTATAACATCTTGTTTGGGATAGTCAACAGGTAATTTCAATCATTATTAACTATATATCTCGGCCTATTTAGTTCGTCATTTCATGATATGAACTATTTAATAACCCCTTTATTTATTTTCTTTGTCGGCGGGCAGGGCTTGGGCAAGGTTCATCAGCGTCACGGAAGGCGAATGGAAACGACAGCTGAAATGGTTTCGACCCAAAGTAAGTAATTAAGTAGTACTAGCTAGCTAGCTAGCTGCCATCTCTTTAATTATCATGCTTGATTAATTATTCACAATTTTTACACCTTTAAAGGAGCAGAGCTCAAAGACAGGAATGGGTACGCTTGTCAGAACACTATTCACAATTTTTACACCATTATCGATATCTAGTCACACAACTAATACACATGCATATTGATCTCCTTCTTAACAGTTCACAGAGGTGCGGGACAAGTTCCTAGAAACGGAGCGCGTAGAAGCACTTCAAGAGGAAATAGCGGGATTTTTGCTCGACCAGGTCATAAATCCGAAGGGAGAATACTATTACCCGCTACCGCCCCCATCGACCAGGTCATGAACCACTTCCAATTGTCATCGTGCTCCGGAGGCACCAATTAGGCTAATGCCACTGGCTCCGAAGGCAACATGCATATGTAGGAGAAATTGTATATAGCTATACATGTGTGTATGTGTGAATTAATATGGTGGTTTGTGAGACATTGATGATATATATATGATTGGTTCTACTAGAAATTCTATTTATATATATATAAACACGTTATGCATATATATATATATATGCATAACGTGTACAATGTGTAGTATCGTAAAATACCAGCAAACGAAAAAGAATTAAAATGGAAAACACAAAATTAAATGAAAAATAAATCATAAAACCAAAAACCCCCCAAACATTTTAGTACCGGTTGGTGTTACCAACCGGTACTAAAGGGCTCCCGGCCCCGGAGCTGGCTCGTGCCACGTGGTTGCCCTTTAGCACCGGTTCGTGCTGAACCGGTACTAAAGGGTGGGGGGCCTTTAGTGCCCACACTTTAGTGCCGGTTATGGAACCGGCACTAAAGGGCCTTACGAACCGGTGATATTGCCCGGTTCTGCACTAGTGGTGCACATGTCTCCCAAAGTATGTCTCCAATCCTGCCTAATTTATAGACTACCGACTAAATTGAACATATTCATGATGATGTCTTCCTGAATTGATTTTTGCAGGATTCAAAATTTTCTCTATTAGATGTAGAGCGCCGCTTTGCCACAGAGATATTTAGCCATATGGGCACCCACTTCTCTTCTTTGAATCTGCATCTCACAACAAGAGGGCACATAGTTGGCGCATTTGTGTTGCGTCTCCTTGGCATACATTATCACGGTCTTCGTCTTGCAGATATACGAAACCTTAAAATCGTCCTACTGAGATCGGAGGTAATTTATCACCGTTGACAGAACATGCGGTGCCCCCATGTTTGGTTTTGGTAATTGATGACAATCTCTATGGACTAATGGTTGCCTTGAGTTATATTTGAAGGTTTTGTCCATAGGCTTTTCTTGGAGTACATGTGTTGGTTTCAAGGAGAGTTTGTGTTGACCAAGGTGCTATTAAGGAATTATCCAAATCTTGGTCATGTGAGAGTTGAGCTTATTGCAAGCATGTCTTGAAGAAGAAGATTGTGTGATCATTCATGTTTACCTTCAAGACATCATCCAAATGAAGAGAGTTGGAAAGATTCAAGGTTGATCAAGACTAAGTCAAGAGTGAATCAAGTTGATCAACTCACAAAGCGTAGAAGATGTACCGAGAGGGATCAAGTGATCCCATGGTTTGGCAAGCATTGTCCATTGTGCTTTGTGTACTAACCCATGGTCTATGTGAGAGTTCTACGTGGGGTTAGGTACGTGTTCATGGGCTTGTGTCAAGAGGAAGATATCACTCAACCCATGGAGAGGATGACATCAAGTGGTGATCGTCATCAAGATTGCCGTGTGCAAGTTCAAGTGGATCATCGCGAAGAGATCAAGTGCTTGAAGCTTGCCGTCCATTGTGGTGACAATGGACTTGTGAAGATGTGCCGAAGAGTGGCTCACCCATAGTGGACTATGGGGGAGCAATCATCTAGTCTTCATCGAGCCAACACAATCAAGAAAGGTGGTCCAACTTGAGGGAGTCAAGATCGTCATCATCTAGCTCAAGTGGACCATGTGCAAGGCAAAGGTTTGCCCTTGATAGATTTTCTATTTTACCGGTCTCATGGTGGTAGTTTGGAGACCGGGTTATAGGATCGTTTGCCGTACTATCAAGGGGGGCTCTCAAGTTGGTAGCTTGATCGTATCGTTAGTAGAGAGCTCAAACCATTGCATCCTTGCATCATCTTTCTTTGTTCTTGTTTGGTTCTCTTTGTGAGTCTTAGAGCTTATGGTCATCTTGATGACAAGCTTGAGTTCATCGAAAATGGAGTTCGCATGCATCTTCTATGATGTTTTCGGTGTTGGAGGTTTTACCGGTCTTTTCCGAGGAAGGGTTCTCACCATTTTCTTATGGGACTTTTCTCATTTGCTTCTTATTGATATTTCTTTGAAGATTGTGTTAGCCCTTGTCGCTAGCTTTCCAACAAACTTGGTTTCATCGAATTCGGAGTCCGTTTGCAAAAGTTGTGGCAGTTTTGGTGTTCTGAAAAGGCTGCAGCGGTACTACCGCGAATTGGAGCGGATGTAATTTTTTACTACCGCTCCAGAGCAGTACTACGGCGGCTCCTACAGCGGTAGTACCGCTCCGGACCAAAAAATCGTCCCAAGTCTTGCGGTGGTAGGCCCGGATGTATTTTTTTAGTACCGGTCGCAAGCAGTCGTACCGCTACCATTTGCGGTAGTACCGTGAGGTCGAGCGGTAGTACCGTGAGGACGAGCGGTAGTACCGCTCCAGCGGTTCTTCTGGCCTTTTGCCTCCTCGCTGTTGTTTTTTAAAGGGGTACTTCCGCCCTAGCGGTAGTACCGCTCCTTGGAGCGGTAGTACCGCTCTGTGCGGGCTGTGAGCATAACGGTTGGATTTTTCCCCACCTATAAAAGGGAGTCTTCTTCCCCAATGAACCGAATCTTTTCAGCTCGTGTTCTTCCCCCATTGTTGGCCTTCTTCGAGCTTGCTAACTCTCAATCCCTCCAATGATTCTTGCTAGCTCTTGAGGGAAAAGAGAGAGGAGATCTAGATCCACGTTTCCACCAATCACTTTCTCCTCTAAGTGAGGGGAACCCCTTGGATCTAGATCTTGGAGTTCTTCGTGTTCTTCTTTCGTTCTTCCTCTCATTTTCTTCCCTAGCATTAGTTGCTTTGGTGGGATTGGGAGAGAAGGACTTGGGCACTCCGTGTGCCCTTGCCATTGCATTTGGTGCATCGGTTTGAGTTCTCCACTGTGATACGTGGAAGTGAAGTTTGAGAAGCTTATTACTCTTGGGTGTTTGGGCACCCTAGAGCTTGTTCCTCTTGGGTGCCTTGGCGCCCTAGACGGTTGGTGGTGTTCGGAGCTCAATCATTGTGGTGTAAAGCTCCGGGCAAGCAGCGGGTCTCCAATTAGGTTGTGGAGATCGCCCCGAGCAATTTGACGGGTACCGGTGACCGCCCCCAAGGGTTGCCAAAGTGTACGGTTTCGGTGACCGCCCCCAAGGGTTGCCATTTGTACGGGTTCGGTGACCGCCCTCAAGGGTCCCTTAGTGGAATCACGGCATCTTGCATTGTGCGAGGGCATGAGGAGATTACGGTGGCCCTAGTGGCTTCTTGGGGAGCATTGTGCCTCCACACCGCTCCAAATGGAGATTAGCATCCGCAAGGGTGTGAACTTCGGGATACATCATCGTCTCCGCGTGCCTCGGTTATCTCTTACCCGAGCCCTTTACTTATGCACTTTACTTTGTGATAGCCATATTGTTTCTTGTCATATATCTTGCTATCACATAGTTGCTTATCTTGCATAGCATAAGTTGTTGGTGCACATAGGTGAGCCTAGTTGTTTTAGGTTTTGTGCTTGACAAATTAACCGCTAGGTTTATTCCGCATTTGTTCAAGCCTAAACCGTAATTATTTTAAAACGCCTATTCACCCCCCTCCCCCTCTAGGCGACATCCACGATCTTTCAATTGGTATCAGAGCCTCGTCTCTCTTTTTAGGCTTTACCGCCTAGAGAGTAAAGATGTCGACTAGGGGATTAGGATTCTCTGACACTCTTAGTTTCGATGGCACAAATTTTTATGTTTGGGTAATTCGCATGCTTAATCTCTTTAGGGTCATGGACCCAAATTTAGAACGAATTGTAGATATGGGTTTTTCTCCTCCAAAGGATCCCCTAAGATTATCTTTAGAGGATGAGAAAAACTCTTATCTCAATGGTCAAGCTTCTAGTGTGCTTTTCGATGCTTTGAGTAATTTATTTTTATTTCAACTCATGCCGTTCCGGGATGCTCATGAGTTATGGACGAAGCTTCAAGATAAATATGGTGTGTCCAAGATTTGTGGGCATGATTGTTCTCCCTCCACCTCCGGTCGTATAGTCTTCTCAACTTCTTCTACTTCACCTACATGTGGTTTGCCACAAAGTAATGATATGGTGAGTAATGTTGGTCATTGCAATGATGATAGTATGCTTATTGTGGATGATCGTTCATCACTATCTTATTACTATGATCCTTCTTTGGGCTTTAACACTTCGAGCACTCCAAATGTTTCACATGCTTGTGTTGATAGTCCTTGCATATCATGTATAAATTGCTTAACTAAATCTCATGATGATATGTGTACTATGTCTTGTTGCCATGATAAAAATACATATATTTCCTCGAATTGTTGTGCTAACAATGTAGAGGAAACCCAACACTCCATGGAACAAGATGTGGTGTTTAATGGTGCCTCAAGGGATCCTACATCATCATCTACTGCTTTTTGCCTTATGGCTAAGGCGTCAAAGGTATCTCCTACTTTGTACCCCAATATGTCTCTTGATGATGATCTTGATGCTAATGATGATGAGGATAATGATGAAGAGAATGATAATGTTGCCTCCTTAAAAACTAAGGGGGAAATGATTTTTAAAGCTCTTCACAAAAATAAACTTGCTCGTTCCAACTTCATGGAAATCATGTCTATTGCCATTGAAGGCAAGAAATATATTGATGAGTTGGAATCTCGTCTTGAGGAGCTTGAGGTAACCATTCATAAAATAGAAGGTCATGAGCGTGATTACGCTAATGAGATTGCGGACCTCTCTCAAGCTCTTGAACTTGAACAAACCACCAAAGAATCTCTTGAGGAGACTTTTGCTCTAGAATTATCTGGAGTGGGGGAATCTCGTGATAGAGCTCTTGAGGTGGCCAATGATTTTGAAACTAAAAATGAGGAGCTTGAAGTTGTGCATGCTAAACTCCTTGAGGACTTTGAGCACCTCAAAAATGGCTCAAGGGTCATTAAGAGTGAGCTCATCAAATTCACCGAGTCTCATGCTCAACTTAAAGCTTCGTATTCAAAAGAGCTTGCCCAGTTGTCTTCTCCTCTTAATGATGATGCTTGTGCTACTTACTCTATCTCTTGTGAAGCATCCATATTGAAGGAGAATGTTGAGCTAAGGACTCAACTTGATTTGCTATCTAGAAATTATGGGATGTTGGAAGAAAATCATGTAAAGCTCACAAGCTCTCATGATGATCTTCTAGTATCCCATAATGTGCTAAAGTTAGCTCATGAGGCCATGATTGCTAAGGTAACATCTAGCGAGCCTCATGTGGATACTAGCACTACTTCTAGTCAAAATGCTATGTTGCCATGTGCTAGTCCTAGTAATTCATCTACTCACAATGTTGGTACATCTTGTGATGAATTGCTTTCCTTACCTTGTTGCTCTAACGATGAAGCTTATACTTCCTCTAGTACTTGTGTTGAGACTAACCATGTAGAGGAAATCAAAGAGCTCAAGGCCCAAGTCACTTCTTTGAAGAAAGACTTGGAAAAGAGTCATGAAGGGAAATTCACACTCAACAATATCTTGAGTGTGCAAAAATCCCCCAATGACAAAGGTGGACTTGTATTCAACTCCAACAAGAAGAAGAAGTCCAAGGTGAACAAAAAGAAGGGCCAAGAACAAGTCAAGAATTCAGCCAAGATTGTTTGCTTCAAGTGCAAAGTAGAAGGGCATCATGTTAGATCTTGCCCATTGAAGAAGAAGCCCATTAGTGACAAGCAACAAGGGAAGCGGCCACAAGTTCACTCTCATTCTCAACCTCAAGTTGAAGAAAAGCCTCTTTCCAAGAAGACTCAAGCTTATGCTTCTCAAGTTGAGAAATCAAGTGAGAAGAAAGTGAAGAGTAGAAGTTGCTACCTATGTCGCGAGAAAGGTCACCTCGCTTCTTCATGCACTAGTGGTAACTTATCCAACCCAATTATTATTGATGATGTCTATTCTCTTGGGAAGGATAAGGTTGGCAATGTGGTTGCCAAGTTTGTTGGTACTCAAAGTGGTTTGAAGTAAAGAACCATTTGTGTAGCCAAGCCTATTGTGACTAACCTCTTAGGACCCAACTTGGTTGGGGACCAACTAGCTCATACTTGATCAATAGGTGTTGTTGGAGGTCTTTGGAGACTTGGCTACATTATGAAGAATTAAGGGGACTTCATCATTCTTATTGTCTCAAGCCAAGTAATTCGGGTTATCAAGTTTCTATCTTATATCCAGTGTTCCTCCTTGCGGTAACTCGTGCTTAAATTGTTTACTTGAAAGTTACTTGCCCCTTAGCATGTTGTGGTTTTGTACATTGCATGTGCTTGTATATGTTGTGCTTCCAATTTGCTTATCTTGAGAAATCAAGTATGTGTATGTTGGTTTGCACATCATGTACGTGTGTGTTGTGTGTTGAGCCTTTTTGCATCTTGTTTATTTCTTAGTTGGCTCTTATGAGAGATTAATGGAATATCCCATTATGGGGGAGTGATGTGCTTTGTGCACCTCACAATCCTATAAATGTGTGTACATGAGTAATACCATATAGTATTGATATTTCAAGATTATCTAGTCACTATGTGGTATGTCTTCTCATGAGAAATTCAAATTCTAAATAGTCCATTAATTATCTCTTCTTGGATCATTTTATTTGCCTCTTGTTTATCCTTAATTGGTATCACATTATGGGGGAGTAATATGCTATGTGTATATTACTAGCCTAGAAAATGTGTACATTTGAGATATTGTCACCTAGTGTTGATATTGTAAATTATCTTGTTCCTAGGTGGCATGTTAGCTCTACAAGTTGCAATTTGCTTTTTGTTTGGTGTGAAGATGATGTCGGATATCCTTGTTATCTACCACCAGGAATTATTTCCAAATACTTCTTGTCTTTTGACAATTGGTACTCACTTATGTGTGGTAGAAATTATTGATCATCTTTACATTGGCCTTTGCTTTTATTTGCTTTATCTCTTGCCTAGGATTGTGTCAACTCCCATTGTATTCCATACCACTTGTGGATCTTGTTAATTTCTTGACCTTGTCTAGTGTTTTCTAGATATAGTGAAAGTGGTGATCCCACCTCGTGCATTTTGTATTCAAATGCAAATTCTCTATAATGCACTAGTCTTGGGGGAGCTATCCTATTCTCTATAAAACACTCAACTTGTGATCCTTATCAAGTGTGTGTTTGTGGAAGGGAAACCGTTTCTTTTTGGTGCTTTGTGCCATCATGAAACTTTGTAGAGGGCTTGGTTTGTTTGGAACCATTCTCTCTTTTGGGAGTTTGACATCTTTCTTCTTGAGTGTATCAATGGATATCTCATTCCTTGATGTATCTTTTATGGATATCCTCCAAGTGATGATTTATTCATTTGGTATCTTTTCTTTGCTTGGTATTTCTTTGTCTTTTGGTCTCGGTTCTTGAAAGTCTTGAGCATGCATATTTACTTCTTGTAGTTTCTTTGGCATGTTTTCTTTCTTTGACCCAATATATAGGGCGAACTCCACCAAGTATCAAATTGGATGAGATGTGCATGAAATTCATTTTCATATCTATATGCACATATTTATGTGGAGTTTGTCCTATGTGTTGTTGGTTCTCTAACTCTTTGGTCCCAATGAGTTTGGGTACCATTTTGTTTGTGTTATTGTTCTAGGAACAAGTGGAGATGCATTGGATGCTCGGCTCACTCACAAGGAAGGTGTTGTCACCATGTGCTTATTGGAGTCAAGCTAGGATGATCAATGAACTACTTTGTACCTTCAATTGGTATCTACTACATCCATCCAATGTTATCTCGGTAACAAGTATCTTCATATACTTCATGCACACATTTCTTGCATCTACCTTGTGTAGGTTGTATCATGGCATGTTATCCATTCTTTCTTGTGATACTTGTTTCCTTTCTCAAAGCATCCCAACAATGATGTCTTATTGCTAGTTGTGATGTCTTTGATGTGTGTGTGGTAGGAATTCATTTATATACTATAAGACCATATCTAGCCATGTGATATGCTTCCAAGCAAATATCTTATTAGTATATGTATGACTTCCTTTTGGATATCTTGTTCCTTCGTGTTGTAACTATTTCGGGTGTACATCCTTCTTTGTAGATATATATCATCATGATCTAGTCTACCCAGAACCATATACACTTGAGAGAAATTACATCTCTAGATGATATCCTTTCTTTCACGTCCACCTTGTATTTCTTATGTTATTTCTTTGGTGGCTCCGTGAAAGCTTTTGCCTTGAGTGCGTGTCTTCTATCGTTGCATCTTGATGCGCTTTTGTGTGGTGAACATTATTTTCCTCATGCTTTTCTTTACGAGGTTTTTGCCATCTTAATTGGCATCCCTCGTCTTGACGCGCCTTTCATCTTCTATCTTCACTGCGGGTTGTCACAAGCATAGGTTCTCTATATGCTTATTAGTAAGCTTGTGAACCCATTTGCTTGTTGTGTGTGGGAATGATAGGCCTTGCACTGTGTTGCCTCAATCTTTCAAGACTTTATTAATGCTTAATGCTCATCCATACATTAGTCTTCTCAAGTGCATTGCCTTGACTCACACATATCATTTTGGTTGAGCCCATTCTTAAGTTGCCTCTTTCACTTATTGCTCAACCATGTGTTTGTTACATGTACTAGGCTTAGTTTCCTATATGCTCACTTGCACTTGTTGTAAGTTTCTATTGATTTTGGGGGAGCTATGATCCTATTTTGTGCACTTTGTTTCCAAATTCAAATATTCTTATGTGTGCACAAATCATGGGGAGCCTCTCTAGTTTCTTTAGAACACTCCTTTGCTCATATCATAATATCTTTTATTCATGTGGCTTGTAGGATCATTGGCCTAGTTGGTTCAATTGGTATCTTTTGATAGCTTGCTTCAATAGATATCTTTTGATTGCTTGATTGCTTGTTTCTCTCTTTGTTATGTCTTTGTGGCATATCCTCCCTTTGCAATCTTTGGGCCTCAATATAGTTTGTCTTCCTCCAAGTATTTACCGTTGGATGTGTGTATTGCATTCCACTCTCTTGTTAAGAAATACACAATTTATGGAGGACCACAATCTATATTGGCCCTCTAAGCTTTTCGCCCATTTTGGCAATCGATGCCAATGGGGGAGAAGTTTCAGAGAGTTTTATGGAGAAGCTTTGGTTTATGTTTCCTTAGCTTTTGCATCTCATTCGCATGCATTATTGGTTGTTGCAGTGCATGGTGATGCATAATTCCTTGTATAAACTCTCTTGAAAGTGATTGTCATCAATTACCAAAATGGGGGAGATTGAAAGAACATGCGGTGCCCCCATGTTTGGTTTTGGTAATTGATGACAATCTCTATGGACTAATGGTTGCCTTGAGTTATATTTGAAGGTTTTGTCCATAGGCTTTTCTTGGAGTACATGTGTTGGTTTCAAGGAGAGTTTGTGTTGACCAAGGTGCTATTAAGGAATTATCCAAATCTTGGTCATGTGAGAGTTGAGCTTATTGCAAGCATGTCTTGAAGAAGAAGATTGTGTGATCATTCATGTTTACCTTCAAGACATCATCCAAATGAAGAGAGTTGGAAAGATTTAAGGTTGATCAAGACTAAGTCAAGAGTGAATCAAGTTGATCAACTCACAAAGCGTAGAAGATGTACCGAGAGGGATCAAGTGATCCCATGGTTTGGTAAGCATTGTCCATTGTGCTTTGTGTACTAACCCATGGTCTATGTGAGAGTTCTACGTGGGGTTAGGTACGTGTTCATGGGCTTGTGTCAAGAGGAAGATATCACTCAACCCATGGAGACGATGACATCAAGTGGTGATCGTCATCAAGATTGTCGTGTGCAAGTTCAAGTGGATCATCGCAAAGAGATCAAGTGATTGAAGCTTTCCGTCCATTGTGGTGACAATGGACTTGTGAAGATGTGCCGAAGAGTGGCTCACCCATAGTAGACTATGGGGGAGCAATCATCTAGTCTTCATCGAGCCAACACAATCAAGAAAGGTGGTCCAACTTGAGGGAGTCAAGATCGTCATCATCTAGCTCAAGTGGACCATGTGCAAGGCAAAGGTTTGCCCTTGATAGATTTTCTATTTTACCGGTCTCATGGTGGTAGTTTGGAGACCGGGTTATAGGATCGTTTGCCGTACTATCAAGGGGGGCTCTCAAGTTGGTAGCTTGATCGTATCATTAGTAGAGAGCTCAAACCATTGCATCCTTGCATCATCTTTCTTGGTTCTTGTTTGATTCTCTTTGTGAGTCTTAGAGCTTATGGTCATCTTTATGACAAGCTTGAGTTCATCGAAAACGGAGTTCGCATGCATCTTTTATGATGTTTTCGGTGTTGGAGGTTTTACCGGTCTTTTCCGAGGAAGGGTTCTCACCATTTTCTTATGGAACTTTTCTCATTTGCTTCTTATTGATATTTCTTTGAACATTGTGTTAGCCCTTGTCGCTAGCTTTCCAACAAACTTGGTTTCATCGAATTCGGAGTACGTTTACAAAAGTTGTGGCAGTTTTGGTGTTCTGAAAAGGCTGCAGCGGTACTACCGCGAATTGGAGCGGATGTAATTTTTTACTACCGCTCCAGAGCAGTACTACCGCGGCTCCTACAGCGGTAGTACCGCTCCGGACCAAAAACTCGTCCCAAGTCTTGCGGTGGTAGGCCCGGATGTATTTTTTTTAGTACCGGTCGCAAGTAGTAGTACCGCTACCATTTGCGGTAGTACCGTGAGGTCGAGCGGTAGTACCGTGAGGACGAGCGGTAGTACCGCTCCGGCGGTTCTTCTGGCCTTTTGCCTCCTCGCTGTTGTTTTTCAAAGGGGTACTTCCGCCCTAGCGGTAGTACCGCTCCTTGGAGCGGTAGTACCGCTCTGTGCGGGCTATGAGCATAACGGTTGGATTTTTCCCCACCTATAAAAGGGAGTCTTCTTCCCCAATGAACCGAATCTTTTCAGCTCGTGTTCTTCCCCCATTGTTGACCTTCTTCGAGCTTGCTAACTCTCAATCCCTCCAATGATTCTTGCTAGTTCTTGAGGGAAAAGAGAGAGGAGATCTAGATCCACGTTTCCACCAATCACTTTCTTCTCTAAGTGAGGGGAACCCCTTGGATCTAGATCTTGGAGTTCTTCGTGTTCTTCTTTTGTTCTTCCTCTCATTTTCTTCCCTAGCATTAGTTGCTTTGGTGGGATTGGGAGAGAAGGACTTGGGCACTCCGTGTGCCCTTGCCATTGCATTTGGTGCATCGGTTTGAGTTCTCCACTGTGATACGTGGAAGTGAAGTTTGAGAAGCTTATTACTCTTGGGTGTTTGGGCACCCTAGAGCTTGTTCCTCTTGGGTGCCTTGGCGCCCTAGACGGTTGGTGGTGTTCGGAGCTCAATCATTATGGTGTAAAACTCCGGGCAAGCGTCGGGGTCTCCAATTAGGTTGTGGAGATCGCCCCGAGCAATTTGACGGGTACCGGTGACCGCCCCCAAGGGTTGCCAAAGTGTACGGGTTCGGTGACCGCCCCCAAGGATTGCCATTTGTACGGGTTCGGTGACCGCTCTCAAGGGTCCCTTAGTGGAATCACGGCATCTTGCATTGTGCGAGGGCGTGAGGAGATTACGGTGGCCCTAGTGGCTTCTTGGGGAGCATTGTGCCTCCACACCGCTCCAAACGGAGATTAGCATCTGCAAGGGTGTGAACTTCGGGATACATCAACGTCTCCGCGTGCCTCGGTTATCTCTTACCCGAGCCCTTTACTTATGCACTTTACTTTGTGATAGCCATATTGTTTCTTGTCATATATCTTGCTATCACATAGTTGCTTATCTTGCTTAGCATAAGTTGTTGGTGCACATAGGTGAGCCTAGTTGTTTTAGGTTTTGTGCTTGACAAATTAACCGCTAGGTTTATTCCGCATTTGTTCAAGCCTAAACCGTAATTATTTTAAAACGCCTATTAATTCCCCCCCCCCCCCCCCCTATAGGCGACATCCACGATCTTTCAACCGTGCTAATATATATGGAATATATGGTCTTGTACTTTCTCAATGAACATCTAAGGGGAGCATCTATAATGCATTGACGTGATTTACATTTATCTTCATTATTAGGTGAAAGAAGCGTGTCCACTTAATTGCCCTTGTGATGACCCAAAGGGCTGGAAAACCCAAATTGTCTCCTTGAATAATCTTGAGAAGGTTGAAATCGAAGGTTTTGAAGGAGAGGATCATGAGCTTGATTTATTGAGAGTGGTATTTAGATGTGCGCCGATGCTTAAAAGTGTGACAATGAGGCTGCTAGATTAGGGCATGCCAAGCAATGATTGGTGCACAAAAGTAAACATCATCTTCCGGGAGTATCCATATGTGGAAGGCAACATTGATCTTATTTCTGGTTAGCAGCTCTGTGCTTACATGATTAGCATATACCTAGAAGCAGCATTTACTTTCATGTTATCCATGGTTAGCATATTTCCTATAGATCTACACAATAATTGCTTTTATCTTTGGTAGAGCCCTAGACTCATGTTTCCTAGAAAAAGAAAACAACTTCATTCCTATAAATTTTGTTTGAAGTCACACGGTATAAAGTTTGACCAAATTTGAAGGCAAAGTATCTACGAATAGGATAACAAAATTTACTTTCAAACTGTTATGGATTTTGGAAGCAAATCAAAGTAGTATAAGAGTAGATCGTTGCAGGTAACTCGGTGGGACAAGTTAATTAAGTATTCCCCATGAGTTATATATATATATATATATATATATATATATATATATATATATATATATATATATCTCAAATAATTCAGTTGTAGGTATGGCATTGGGGTTTTTCACGGAGAAGTCGGAGTCGGACAATGGACCAAGCCATGGCTCCTGCGGTTCAGCAGACCTCATCAGCACCCTCTCGGATGATTTGCTCCTCCAGGTCCTCCACCGCCTCAGCTGCGCCCGCGCCGCCGTGCGCACATCCATCCTCTCCCACCGGTGGCATGGCTTCTGGACCCACCTCTCCAAGGTCGCCGTCATCCTCCATGATGTCCCATTCGGCTCGCTCGAGGCCGCTCTCCAGCGTGCTGCTCGTCCCGGGGTGTTCCACCGCCTCCTCCTCGACATCAGCGTCCCCTGGCAAGAAGACATCCCCTTGAGCTTCCCCTGGAAAGAAGGCATGCTCACCTCCTCGAGTGTCTCCTCGCTGCTCCGTGCCGCCGCAAGGCTCGCACCAGTGGAGCTGCGCTTCACCCTCCTGCAAAACCTGCAAGACCATTGTCTAGATGTGGACCTGCCCCGCTTGGACTGCGCCACCTCCATTGACCTGCATACGGGGTACCTCCGCTTTGCCCCCCCACGAGCTAGTGCTGGGTTCCCCTCACTGAAGAGACTCTCCCTCTCGGGCTGCCATGTCGACCTAGCCGCGTTGATCCCGCGCTGCCCCTGCCTGCGCTTTCTTACGGTGAACACCACCGGTTTGGTAGGCATGGACAAACTCACAATGCACTCACAGTCGCTGCAGGAACTTGTTATAGAGGGAAGGAATGCGTGGACAGCCCGTAGTGACGTCGAGGCCCCATGCTTAAGCAATTGATAACGCACTTCCATGCTAGCGGCCACCTAGGGGTGTCCGTCTTAGCACCAATGGTGGAGAAGCTCTCATGGCATTGCTTGTATCAAAGGGCGTTCTACAGACTTGGTCTCTGGGGCCTCCTGGAGGTCTGCTTAAACACGATAGAGAGGCACTTGCAGATGGACTCTGGAAAAAACACATCTTCGCAGCACCCCATCGTCCATGTCCTGTCCCTGCACATGTGTGTCCAAGTATGTCTCATGTTATCCTAAGCTTAAGATACCAAACTTGCCCACTAAATTTGATTTGTTTTGTAACATGTTGTTGAATTGAATTTGCAGGATTCATTTAATTCTCGAAATGCAGAGCTCCGCTTTGAGTCCGAGATACATTTTTTTTAGAAAAGGAGGATGACCCCCGGCCTCTGCATCTGGGAGATGCATACAGCCACTTTATTGATTATTCTCGAGGACCTTACAAAGTATTACAACAATATGCCTGAATTCGCCATCTTGGAAACATATGCCACTACTCCTATCCATATGATGAAGGGGTGCTACCTGGGCCAAATACCCGGACTACTCACTTAAGCCTATCATCAAAAGCCAGAAACCCCAGCCGAGCCACATACCGGGTCTGGGGCATAAACTGGTCTGACGCACTCACATGTGTCGTCGCCGCCATCTTCCACAGGTCCGTCTTCAGAGCAGATATTGAGACTTCTACCTTGTCAGGCCACTCCTCCATCGACGCCACCTTGACGCCAGATAACTACCTCCACCTGCGCGAGTCCATCACCGCGCATCGGTCGCCGAGTCTCCACTACACCACGCCGCCGAGATCCGCCGTCATCAATGTGAAGGATGAAGCACCGCTCCACCAAAAAAGGCGCCCGCTGGTCCCTCGATCCCGTGTACGCCTCCAAGAATGACGCCCCCAAGGAGGAAACGACACCAACGCGCCCCCGTCATCCGATCAACTGATCTAGGGTTTCCCCCGGAGGTAGCGGATAGAGGTCTAGAGCTTCTCGACGACGATGCCTTCAAGAAGGTAATGACACAAAAGGGTGCCACCAACGCCGGTCTTGGCATCAAGCCGAGCACAAGGTTTTCACCCGGATCCGCTCGAAGAACCTCCATCACGTATTGTGTGCACGGTCGCCGCCGATCTGAGCCGCCTCACATCGAGCAGGCCGCACCGGCCAGATTAGATCAATCCGGAGGGCACAACCCGCATGGTGCCGACCCAACCACCAGACCCTCCATGCCGCCACCGCCGACCCGAGGTCAGATGGTCTGTCGCCGCAGACCCGGCCGCCGCCGCCGCCGAACGCCGCCACGCAGCCCGAGGCAGGGCCGGCTGCCGCACCCACCATCGCCGCCCTTGGTCGAGGCAGCCGCCGCGCCGCCAGGCCAGATCGGCCGTGCCACCCACGCCGCGGGGCTCCGCACCGCCCCCACGGCGCAGGCAAGAGGGAAGACCCCCGCCACCGCCGTCAGCCCCGGGCTATAGCCGGCGGCGTCTTTCGGCGGCGGCGGAGGGAGGGGAGGAAGGATGGGGACCCCCGGCGGTTAGGGTTTCAGATCCCGCCCGAGTCGCCCGAGTCCGAGATACATAAACATATGTTCACCGACTTCTCTTGTTTGGACCTGCATCTGAGAACCAAGGGGCATGGGTTCGGAGCATTAGTGTTGCGTCTCCTTGGGATGGATCGGATTCGTACAACTATACGTAACCTTAAGATCATCCTACTAAGATCAGAGGTAAATTTATCGTTGTGCTTATACATTTGGAATACATACCGTAATGCTCAACAAAAGAAATTATAGGTACATTCTTGATCTATGGTCTCAATAGTGAAACATCTATAATATACTGTTGTATTCACACTTGTTCTAGGTGAAAGATGCATGCCCAATAAATTGTCTCTGTGATGAGCCTAAGGACTGGAGAACACAAACTATCTCCTTGGCTAATCTTGAAAGCGTGGAAATAGAAGGCGTTGACGGGGAAGATCACGAGTTTGATTTCTTGAAAGTGATATTTAATTGTGCTCTAATGCTTAAAAGAGTGACTCTAAGGCTGGCAGATGGTGCCACTCCATGTGTCGATTGGTGCTCGAAAGTACACAACATATTTATGGCATATCCTTTTGTGGATCGGAGTGCAACATTGATCTGGTAAGCAGGCTTGATGCTATCTGATAGAACAATCTAGGAGCAGCAGGAGCCCAGGAAACAATAGATTAACCCTCTTGTGTGTGCATGCCTCAAGTTTGTTTACATTGAATATGAACTGGTTTATTTGTCAAATTTTGAATATCTTGACTACATGTGGCATACTTCCTAAGCAAATTAGCATCAAGGAGAATCCATGTCCGTACTCAGATTGTAAGTTGTCTTTGTCCATATTTGGTATCCGTTATCAAATAGAATGTATGACAACCATTCCTACTTGTTCTAGCATGTCTGTTGTAATTACGCATCAATTAGAATGTATGACAGCCCCTCCAAATCCATACATATTTTGAATCCATTATCCTTCAGTATAGAGTTTAGAATGGCTGTTATATTTCAACAAAGTTTGTTATTCTGTAATTGCTGGTTACACTAGCACACATTTCCGATGTGCCTATATATTTGTACCATGCATGCAAAATACTACCTCTGTACCGAAATACTTGTAGTTGGGGGAACTTGTACGGTACAAGTTCCCCCAACTACAAGTAGGGAGTATATTTTTTCTCTTCTCTTATTTTCCAGTTCAAAATATTATCTTATCCTTTAACCGTTTAATTACTGATGACAATAATAGTTGTACTCATCTTGAAATTTAGTTTAGCTCTTCTTCGTGTTCCATTCGGTGGAGTACATGTACCAGGAATTGATACCGGGTAGAATATACAATATAGTGCTCTGCATCCATCCAGCAAGAACTGCCTTTGCTTCGTTGTATTAACTGTTGCTCGCCAAATTGCATGCTTCCCACTCTTGTTTTAAGCCTCAAGCGGTCTCGAGGCCTCACTGGATGGTCAAATTTGCTTTGGTTTTGCCCTTGCAAGGCTAAATTCTTCTGTTTACAACTATAGAAATTTGGTTGGATTGCGGTATAGTTCCTCTACAGGATATTTGAAATTTCCGTTTGTATTAGTGATTTGTCTTGTTTGTGCAGATTCATCCACTGATAGAGACTCCGCTGATGGCGACTAAGATGTGTGGTCATTCATGATGTTTGTCTGAAGACTTCTGTTTCTCTAAAGAATCTGTAATTGTAGGTTGTAGTCACATGTGTTGGCCGTTAGTCTGTAACCATGAAGTTTTGTGTCTGCTTCCTATCTTTGGTCTCTGCCGGAAATCTGTCTTTGTGCTTTGTTTGGTGCAACTTAGCTAGACGTTTACCACTTTGTCAGGAATCTGCCGGGAATCTAAATGATGGTTAGAATGTTGCTATGTTTCTATAATCTGCAGGGAATCTAAATGATGGTTACATACATATTTTGTAGATCATCAATATATACCAGAATTGTGCATGCATCTCTTATGTCGCTGTGCATTATATACTGAGATTTTACATGCATCTCTTCTGTTTGCGCTAATCCTGGGTGAGGCCATGACGTAAGTTTCCTCTTGATACGTTGAATATTGTGGGAACTGCACTATCATGTCTATCTGAAGAAATAGTCACATTGCTTTTTATTTTCTGTAGAAAATGGTCAGGTTGCTGCTTGAATGTCACCTCAGAAGTACTCGAAAGTTAACTACATATAACTAATTACAATGTTATTTTGCTTAGCAAAATACAACAGGCAATTTCAGACTAGACAGAAGCAAGAGGTGGTGCTAAGCAATATAACAGCAATTTCGCATTGCAACTAATTATGCAAGTGTAGTTCCTCTCTTTTTACTTATAAATGATCTCAAGACATGGCATATCAAGCAGATTGCCTGGCCAAATAATTCACTAGGTTTAATGACACTATCTGCCGGTTGGTTCACTCGATTTGTTGAAATTATCCCCGTAAAAAAAAAAGGTTTGTTGCAATTATCTGGCTAGTTAATCCACTAGGTTTGGAGTGCATACTGCTGTAGCATTGCAGAGTTTCTGAATAGTAAAAACAAATCATGTTGCAGAGCATAATAGCTTCATCCCTCTGAAACGCAGAACCAGTACCGGAACAGTTTAAGCTGCGACTCATGCATTGGACCGCCAATACTAGCAGGTTAACAACGTCTGAACATGTTCACTCCCCAACTTCTGAAGAATGACTTGTCTGAACAACATTTTGCAAGATGCAGAGCATGCTAGGCAGCTTCATCCCTCTGTAATAGTGATGAACTAGTCGTAACAAGAGCAGTTTACAATCTGCTGGCAAGGTGACATGGACATTATGATACAAGAAAAATTCTAGACGAACTCACTCGTGCTTGAATCATGTGGCGCAAGCTGTCGCTGCCCAAAATAGTAGACGTTTTTTGGCACTAGAGTAGGTGCCTAGATCTCCTCCGCCTGGCGGCAAGCAAATAATGCCTGTGTCAGCAGGGAGAACCCTCTCTCCCGGAAGCTTCTCAACATTGCAATTGCACCACTACACAACTTCAAAAAAAAAATTTGCACCAGTACACTGGGTTTTTTTTTGACGGGTGCACCGCCACTACACTGGTTATTCGCCAAGGCCTGCTCTGTTGGGTCAGGGTCAGCCTATACGCCGATGACGTTAGTCTACTTGTGTCTAGTAGGGCAGCAGATATTCAAACTACCAAACAAATGTGAAGAGAAGGTAGAAAATGTTAATCATGTGTGCAGAAAATCTTTGTGACTTTGAAAAAATGTCAGGCATTTAAATAAATGTATGTGCCATTTCAAAAAATATTAATACAATGCAAAAAATGTTCACGTACTTAAAAAATGTATTGTGCAATCAAAAAATGTATGTTACATTTTTTTAAATGTTTAAAAGTTTCAAAATTGTGTTTGTGACATTTTAAAAAATGTTTATACATTGTAAAAAAATGTTTGCGTGATGTAAAAAAATATTTATTACTATTAAAGAAAATGTATTCAACATTTTAAAGAAATAATCTGGCATTTAAACAATATGTTCATGACATTTAAAAAAATGTTTCTACAATGTAAAAAAATGTCCCCGTAGGTCATAAACTATTTATTTCCATTAAACAAATGTGTGTGACATTTTAAAGAAATATCCATATGCTTCCAAAATGTCCATGGCATTTTAAAAATGTTTATCAATGTTAAAAAAATGTTTGTGTGGTTTAAAAATATTTTATTGCCATTAAAAAAGTGTACAACGTGCATTAAAAAAATGTACCTTGTATTTGAAAAAGTTTTCAGAACATGTATTTCTTTAAGAAATATTGGTATTATCTGTTGTGATTGCATGTCGTCGACTAATCGACCTGCATCTTGCATGTATGAAATATAGTTTGTATCTATGGTAGAATAGCATGTGCTCCTGTACTTTAGGTGCAACGGTCGTACGAGCTTCTGGGCCACTGGATATGAGGGGCTGTTGTACTTGTGAGCAATTCTCAGGCTCTTTGGAGTTGTTTTTTTACAAAAAAATGAGATCCCCTAGGAGCCCTTGGATCTGAGATCTAACAGCTCTCAAGAGCTCGTAGCACCGTAGCACCGGAGGTGCTCCCTGATAGTCTCCCTTGTATCAATAGCATCCAGAGAGACAACTAAAGTCATGTCAGTCAACAAAGTACCATGAATACATCAGTTGTTTGTTCATCCAGGGGAGCTGACAAAATCCTTTCTTGTCTACTTGGTACTAAGAAGTCAACCTACACCAGCAGAACATGGCGCCTGGTTACCAGCCTCACCATGCTCCGTTCCAGAAAACACTTCATACATATTGTGAAAGATGGAAGGTGTCGCATGTCCCTTATGGGGATATCAGTTTTTCCATCTAGCATTAGCCTTTTAAATGTTGCTTCTGCATTGCCCCCTCCTATATATTTTGCTGGTGTCCTCGTTCTTCTAAATGAAAATGGTTCATGCAGACTGTAGCCTGCGGTATTTCCATTGTTGTCCATGTATAACTCATGACAAGGTAACACAGATGTTGTGCTTCCTCGTGATAAAGATGACACACATGCATGACCACAAGGAAATATTGCATGACTCGGCTAGTATTGAAAATCCGCATCAATATAAATAGGTGAGGTCGGGAGGGACAGGCATGCATTGCTTGTTCTACTTATTACTCTTTCACGATCCATATGAGATACTGGGGCAAAACAAACACTTCTATCCTTGATACATTTTCATGATATAGGGACCTCTATACCCTCACGCCCCAAAAGACATGATAAAAACGATGAGGTGTGACATCAGCGAGCGATCCAGCAATTAAACTGAAGGATTTCCGTCGGTGAGTGCAATGTGTGTATAGAGCTTTTGGAGCTCTCAATTTCCGTAGTCACATGTGCTAAGAGGGAGCGTTCCAAGATTAATTCAGCCAGGGCCTCTAACAGCATATGGTTTCTCTATGTTCATTCCACATGACGTTGAATGTCAAATCGTGTCGCCGCATTCCAGCGCCGATAGAGGCTGCGTGGAGTGGGTCGTTGGTTCTGAGTGGCCGATAACCAGAACAGCGGTTTTCATGAAAAGTATGTGCCGGCATGAGCACTCTTCATATCATTCCTTGTTCCTAAAACTGATGATATTTTAAAGGGGAAAGTGTCGTTCGTCAAACTGGTATTTTCATTTTAGAACTTGTCTGACGTGCAGTGAGTACAGCGTTGCATTTTTTTTTTGTGGGTACATACAGTGTTGCAGATGGGCTGTGAAGACGGACCAGACAGCCCATCGAGTCCTCTGAACCCGGCACGAACGGGCCCAGCTCTACTGCCTCCTTTCCGTTCCCTTACCAATTTAGCCCTCTCTGGTCTCTGCCGTGAACGCGTGTTACGATCGAACACGAGGGTGCGTGGACTCTTTCGTCGTCACCTCCGACCCCGAGTCGAGAAGGCCTCTCTCTTCTGCCTGTGCAGCTCCGGCTCCGCCATCGTAATCTCCTCATCCCGTCGACTCGACAATAGACTTGCACGTTCGTTCTGCATCCACCACGCGCGCGCTCCGATCGATCCGCTGCAGGCTCCGATGGCGCGCGTCCGCTGCCCCCGTGATCCCGATGGCGCGCCCGCTCGTGGCCTAGCCGACTTGTCTGCCCGCACCGGTAATTCATCAGCAATTCATCTCTCTCTAATCTCTATCACCGGCGAATCTACCGCCTTTGCACCGTGGTTGCCAAACATTACAATAATGTATATATAGACAATGTGACTTCAATACTACATCGTATCGGATCAAAATCTACAGAAAATATACCACAGAGGTGTATTTTTTGATCTAAAAATCAGCATGACCACGAACAGTTCCAAAATAACATCAAAATCTTAGATAATTAGTGTTAAGTAGTACATAGTAGGAGTAGTATTTTGCTTTTTTAGAGAGCGTGTCATGGCCTCTTTGTCTGTACCTATCTATCTCTTGTCCTACTCCCTTTGTATCAAATCAAAGTATAAGACGTTTTCTTAGTAGTATATGATTGGTGGTTGTAACCTAATTAAACGAAGTTATTTCTCATCTGCCAAATAGCAAACCCTAATTAAGCTAGCATTTATTTATTTTTTGCAGAATTTGAAGATGATGGAACAGACAAGCTGGACATAGTGGACAGATGCATCAACAGCCTCCACGAGAAGCGGCGCTCAACGCGCGAGGCGGGCATGGAGGGGCTCGTCGCCCTCCTCGAGGGCTTCATACCGATGGACAGGATCGACTACCGGTGCCTCACGATATTCTTCCGGTGTAGAGCCTCCCTCAACACGGGTTCCGCAAGGGAGGCCTTGCTCGCTTACCGCGCCATCGGCCTCCTCGCGCTCACCGTCGGCGACAATGCCGACTGCTCCAAGGAAATCCTGACAAGCACGCTCCAGCTCCCCACACTCATGAAGACGCTACGAGCGCCGTCCGACGACGCGAAGGTGGTAGCTGCTCTCAACTGTCTCGCCATTGTCACTTTTGCTGCCGCACGTCGCCCCGAGGACGTGGAGCCATCGATTAGGGCAATTTGGGGCGTGATCAGGCTTTCCAGAGCTGACAATAGGACCAACCCCGTGGTCTTGATCACTGCCTTGTCCGCGTGGGCGTTGCTTCTCACCACCCTTGGTGACTTGAGGACGTACCCATATGCCTGGAAAGAGGCAACGATCCCCTTCCGCGACCTCGCCGAGCTCCTTAACACCGACGACCCGGCCCTCTTGATGGCCTCTGGCGAGGCGCTCGCGGTGTGTGCGGAGCTCAGCTTGATGCAGCACGCCACTCCAGAGGACATGGAGACGCTCGAGATCAAAGTGTCCGACCTCGCAAGCGGCACCCATGGGAATGACAAGAAGCTCACCGGGCAAATTAGGGCCATGTTCCAGCAGATCGCCGCCATCATGAAACGAGGCCAGTGCTCATATGAGGAGTTGATACCGACGACATGGAGGCAGAGATGCGTGCTCATGGTCTCCAAGTGGGCACGGCTAGCACAGCTCAACTTTGTAAAGCGGTTCCTAGGCAAGGCTTTCATCAAGCACCTCCATGGCAACCCGCTCTTTCGGGAGTCCTCCTTCAACAATGTCGCTGCCAACGAGACGAGTGACCTACCCGTCAAGAAGAGCAAACAGCATAAGTTTGGTAGAGAAAAACAATATACTGCGGCTCTTAAGAGAGATCGCATGATTAGCTGGGAAAGCAAGAACGACTTCCTACTTCTTTAAGCCACGCCGATGTACTGTTTAATCACATGCTTCGATGTTTCTATTATATTTCTCACTACTTATATACCTATACGAATTTCTCAGAGATTGGGTGGTTCTTGTTAGGGAGTCAGAAATAAGTATTTCCAGTCGCCGGAGAAACAACAATCCGGATATAATTAACGAGAGATGGGATGGTAGCACACAGACCAGTGTTTATCAATACATGGAGGTAGTCTGCGACCGATACGTGGGGTTTTTTTTTTGCGTGCTAATAAGTCTAGTACGACAATATTTCAAATTCAACGAGAAATAATTCAAAATTAATTAGATTAATCGGATGTTCAACAAGTTTTTCATGAATGGATCATGGCGTCTTAGACATCTTGCCCCTTAAACTTCATCCAACAGTGTATGTGCGTAAATAGTTTGTCCTCTATCCTGTGATACATCACGGTATCACGTACTACACAAATGTGTAGAGCAACATTGAGTGAATGATCAATCAATCATTGAGCAAGAAGAAGTAAAATTTACGATTTACGATCTCCACGGCTGTCGCGCACAATGGCTACCTTAGGGCATCTTCAGCCGCGCCCCCAGGAAGGCCTCCCCAGATGATTTTTTCGCGCCGGCGCCAAAAAAACGGCCCAGTCGTGTCCCCAGGAGCCCGATTTTCGCCGGCCTAGGCCGAAAACAGCGCCGGCGAACCCAGGCCGAACCCGGCGCGCTGGGGGCGCCCGGGGGCGCCGGGGCGAACTGTTTTGGCGCGAAACAGCCGCGGGCCCGCCGCGTCAACGACACGGCACCTCGTCTTCCCCTAACGGCCTCGGTTCCCGCGGGGAATCAATGCCAAGGCTGCCGCCGGTCAGCCTTGCCATTGATTCCTCACGGGCGGCGCGTCACGGGACGGCGCGCCGACGCCTCCCCTCCCTCGCACGCGTACACACGGATGCGGCGCAGCTATATAGCCGGTGGCCTGCACTCGCCTGTGCCCACACCAGCCCCGCCCCCCGCCGCCGCCCAGCTCCTCCCTCTCCCTACCTCTCCCGAGCACCGCCGCCCAGCCCCTCCCTCTATCTCTCTACCTCTCCCGAGCCCGTCGCCATGGCGGAACGCTTCCCCGGAGACGAGGCGGCGGCCAACGGCTTCGGCCGCCGTTCGCTCCGCGAACAGGAGTCCTGGCTCATGTTCCAGGCGAACATCCCGGCGCCGCCGGACATGCGCGCCGGGCCGACGGGGTGGGGGCTCAGCGCCGGGGGAGTGCCCATTCCCCCGTTGCCCGACGCCGTGGCGAAGCCGAAGTACTTCGCCAAGGAAGTCGGGGTCGTGCGCGCCTCCCTCACCGACACC
This sequence comes from Triticum urartu, assembly GCF_056163025.1. Taxonomy (NCBI): domain Eukaryota; kingdom Viridiplantae; phylum Streptophyta; class Magnoliopsida; order Poales; family Poaceae; genus Triticum; species Triticum urartu. The sequence goes on along the minus strand of NC_141878.1, from coordinate 581,709,574 downwards.
CAACTCTCCCTCCCCCAGTACGCCGCCGACAACCACGCGGGTTGGGCGGCGTATTTCGAGCGCCGCCAGCAGCAGCGCTTGGCGTCCATCAACGGCGCGCCAGTGGTTGGTGGCCGGCAGAACAGCGAGGGGCGCCACCTGTGGTGGGGCGTCCCGGCCGCACACTCGAGGGCGTGCTGACGTACCTCGAGGGCGGCAACGACCCGCCGTTGGCGTACCCGGCGAGGGCGGCCGCCCCGGCGCAGCACCGACGCGTCGGGCCATGGGCGCCAAGGAGGTTCGGGTCCTCCTCCTCTTCTTCCTCCTCCCTATCTTCATCGCACTCCTCCGGCACTCCGGCCCTTCTCGGCGTCAAGGCCGAGCCCGCGGCGGAGACGCCGCTCGGCCGGCGCACTCGCAGCGCCGGCATCGTCATCAACGAGGGCGGCCGGCGCGCCTACTCGTCGGCTCCTCCTCCACGCTTCGTCAAGCCAAAGACGGAGCCAGGGCTCGCGCCGATGAAGAAGGAGCCGGCCGCGCCGGTGACGACGGAGCTCGACGACGACGACGCGGCCCTGGAATGGGCGCGCAGGGACTCCATAGCGATGGAGAAGGAGCGCCTGGAGAAGGCGAAGGAGCGCCAGTGCGCCGCCCTGCTTCGCTTCGCGGAGCGTCGACGCGGCCGCGACGAAGGCGGAGTCTCGTCATTTGCGACAGCGACAACGACGACGATGCGCCGCCACCAGTCCGCCATGGCGACGCCGGGCAGGGGTCCAGCAGGGGCGCCCGCGTCAAGGAGGAGAAGGCCAACGACGACGATGGCGGCGACGGCGGCGACTTCAGCCAATTTTTCCTTTAGATTAGTTTATGTATATGTGCTATGTAATGAAAATCCGCGAACTTCGCCGAAATGTGCCGAAATTTATCGTGTTTGGCCGAAATTTATCATGTTTGGCCGGATTTTATCGTGTTTAAGCCGAACTTCGCCGAACTTCTTTTATTTTAAAACGAGCCTGGGGGCGGCCCTGGGGCCGGCGGCTGGGGACCAACTCGCCCCCAGGCCCAATTTTTGCGCCGGCTCACCCCCAGGCGGCGATTTTAGGCGCCCCTGGGGCCAACGGCTGGAGATGCCCTTACCTCCAGCATATCAACCGCGCCACAAAACTTGCCGACGGTGGTATGAATGGTGTACCATCGATATGCTAACGACTTCACATTGCGTTTATGGATGATGTGCATGTTGCAGGGCGTAATATACTATTGTGCGTGTAACGAATCATGCACGCTCTGCCAGAAGAGCCCTCTTCTGCTTCTATCTACGGGATTCGCGGATGCAGTCAACCACGCATCACACAACAACTCATTCTCCATACTCGAGTACCCTGCCATCCTTCGTATTCTAAAAAACGACAGCAAGCTAGAAATTTAGCTCAATGGCATTTGAACGAACACCTGCCAAGCATGGATCGTCATAGACATCGTCGACAATGGGGCAAAGGGTATCTGGTTGCGGACGGATCCTAGGTGGAGGGTGCCGTGCTACAAGGCGAACATGCGCGTGGGTACGTCCGACAATGCATGGATGGCAGCCAGGAAGATACATCAACAGCGTTGGAGGAGAAGGTTGCGGATACAGAGTATGGGAAAGCATGTATATTTTTTATGGCAAAACACATCCAGTCCAAACGGATGCGGTTTGAGGGCCCGCTTTGAAATGCCGTTACCACATGTCCACAACCGGCCTGGATTGTCCCGCGCCCCTGCCCGCCTACCTGCCATCTGTTGCTTCGCCCCAAATTAATCCCAATCAACCCGCTGCTCCTCCCGAGTGCTTCGTGGCTAAGCCTCCGCCCGCGCTCTCCGAGCACGGTGTAAAAGAATATCCGTGGGGATTACGATCCCCCATCCTCACACCGCCAAACCAGTTGCCAATCTCGCTCGATCACCGATGGAGGAGGCCTGCGAGATCGCGCGCCTGCCGGAGGAGCTCCTCTCGGCGGCGCTCGCCCGCACCTCCCCGCGCGACGCCTGCCGCGCAGCCGCCGTCTCCCCGGCCTTCCGCGCCGCGGCCGACTCCGACGCCGTCTGGGCCGGCTTCCTGCCCCCCGGCGGCCTCCCGCCGCTCGCCGACGGGGAGCTGGCTGCCCCCGCCCCGCCCTCCTCCAAGAAGGAGCTCTTCCTCCGCCTCTCCGCCGGCCCCGCCCTCCTCCAGGACAAGCTCGTGGTACGTGCCTGCACGACCATCCCCCAACTCTACTAACAGATTCGTCCTCGTTTTGACTTGATTGTTCGGTGGTTGTCCGCGCGCCCGCAGAGCGTGTGGCTGGACAGGGAGACCGGCGCCAAGTGCTACATGCTGTCCGCCAGGAACCTCTTCATCGTGTGGGGGAACACGCCCGAGTACTGGACCTGGATCCCACTCCAAGACTCCAGGTTCGTTCGTCGCACTCTCCTGTTCTGGTGCAGAGGTGCAGATTATCCAAATTATATCTAGCCTGTGTTCCTGAATGTTTCTGAATGTTGCTGCTCATCTAACTGCAATTGCATTTGATCTGATTGTGCTGTTGCTTTGTGGTCTCACGTGTCTGATTGCAATTAATTTGACGTGGTTAATTTGGTGCAACCTGCAACTGTGAGTGGTAGGATGGTACTAGATCAAACTACCTTTGCTGTGAGCCAAAAACTCAGAATAGGGATTTCAGTATGGTTCTGACTAGCAAATTTTATGATAAGAATATCACTTGAAATCAGTTGTTGAAGATCCCGAAACTGTTTGAAACAGGTTAAGTTGAAGTCAATTTCATTTGGCAAGTGGCACAACTAAGTGCTACTTTTATCTTCCACGCTGTCAAGAGCGAAGGGCAATGCCCTTTACAACTTTGTTTTTTTATGAACTATGCACAGCACATAGATGACACTTTGCATGAACAATGTGATTTCTACTATAATGTACCTTTTTCACAGTCGGCAATCTTTGTTACAGACTCTGACCCTATGTTTGCGGCAGGTTCTCCGAAGGTGCTCAACTCAGGCATGTTTGCTGGCTCGAGATCCGTGGGAAGATACACAGCAACCTGCTTTCCCTGGACACAACCTATACCGCCTACATGGTCTTCAAGAAAACTGATGATTTCTATGGGCTGGCATTTCCGGTCCAGGAGGCATCGGTCAGCGTTGGAGCAACCAACTTAACCCGCAAGGTTTGCCTCCAACATAACAATGATGATGACGACGACGACGGCGACAATGATGACGATGACGACTACGATGACTGTGGGATGCCCGAGAACTACTGGTCCATGAGAAGGAATGGCCTACACAAAGAAAATGTCGCACTCCCTCAGCAAAGGACCGACGGATGGATGGAGCTGGAGCTGGGCGAGTTCTTCAACGAGGGGGGTGAAGACGGCGAGGTGTCCATCAGCCTGACGGAGGCCAAAGGTGGGAACTGGAAGAGCGGCCTCATCGTGCAGGGCATTGAGATCAGACGTAAGAAATCAGGCTGAGTGAGGAGCTCCTAGTAGGATTAAACTTGCCCGGGTCAAAGTAAATGAACAAGGAAAGCATATCGTCTGTAGTGTGTGTTTTTGAACACTTCTCCTTTTGCTGCTAAAGCATATCAGTGTACACATAGTTAATGTACATTGACGTTAATTTGAAAGTGGATGTGTTTCAATCGTGAGAGCACCACGAAAGGAAAATAATTCATGGCTGGAGAATTGGCAGCATGACCTTAGGAAGAATTGGAAAAGGTAATTGTTAAGATTCAGAATTTTATCTACTGGAGGATAGAGAGGATACAAGTACTGGAAGGAGGAAGAAGAATTTGCACAGAGGCGAACAAGCAACACGGACGGCAGTTTCACTTTCTATAGACAGCAAAACAGTCGCTCTATTGTAGGAGGTGTCTGTGGTGCCGTCTGCAGATTACATGCACAAGTATTACAGACAGATGTTGTCTAGACCATTGCACATGCCCTAAATACTGGGATTTGTTTTCCTGTTTCAGCGTGTGTCATGGGTAGTTTCTTGCCTGGAAATGCTAATTGACTAACGTTTGCCAGGAGGCCAACCCTAGCAAACATCTTGCAGGTCGCCACACGGATCTTGACGCAAGGCCAACGTCACGTCAACTCTCTGGAGTGCTTTGCTGTGAAAGGATCTAGCAAACTTCCCTCTCTTTATTATTTTTCAAATAAATGACGAGCGGTGTGAGGCTGAGGGAGTCAAACTCATGACCTCCAAAGAAGTATTTCCTCCGTAAACTAATATAAGACTGTTTAAATTACTAATATAGTGATCTAAACGCTTTTATATTAGTTTACAGAGAGAGTGCTTGAGTACCAAGCACGCTCACTACTGGGCTAAAGCTAGGTTTCTTTAATAGCTGTGCTCAAATCTCCTTTATGTATTTTGGTGAACTATTTTTTAAATTCTTCTTTCATTTGCAAAAAATAATTTGTTTTTATTTTATCTTTATAGAACAAAAATCCCTACTTTTCAGAGAGGATGTTTGTAACGCCCTCGATGCGGCTATATCTCTCATGTGTCGAAGCACGACTTAAAGGCATAACCGCATTGAAAGCAATGTCGCAAGTGAGGTAATCTTCACACAACCCATGTAATACAATAGGGGAAAAGATACATAGTTGGCTTACAATCGCCACTTCACACAATTACAAGAATAAAGCATTACATCATCCAAATACAATCAAGGTCCAACTACGGAACCAAAATAAAAGAAGAACCCCAAATGCGACAAGGTCCCCGATCGACCCCAACTGGGCTCCACTACTGATCAACTAGAACGAAACAACATAAAGGACAAGATCTTCATCGAGCTCCTCCTTGAGCTTGGTTGCGTCATCTGCACGGTTCAACGGCACCTGCAAGCTGGTTTTGGAAGTATCTGTGAGTCACGGGGGCTCAGCAATCTCACACCCTCGTGATCAAGACTATTTAAGCTTATAGGTAGGATAAAAGGTATGAGGTGGAGCTGCAGCAAGCGACTAGCATATATGGTGGCTAACATACGCAGATGAGAGCGAGAAGAGAAGGCAAAGCACGGTCGATAAAAGTATGATCAAGAAGTGATCCTAGAACAACCTACGTCAAGCATAACTCCAACACCATGTTCACTTCCCGGACTCCGCCGGAAAGAGACCATCACGATCACACACGCGGTTGATGCATTTTAATTTAAGGTCAACTTCAGGTTTTCTACAACCGGACATTAACAAATTCCCATCTTCCCATAACCGCGGGCACGGCTTTCGAAAGTTCAAATCCCTGCAGGGGTGTCCCAACTTAGCCCATCACAAGCTCTCACGGTCAACGAAGAATATTCCTTCTAGCGGGAAGACCCGATCAGATTCGGAATCCCGGTTACAAGATATTTCGACAAGGTAAAACTAAACCAGCAACACCGCCCGAATGTGCCGACAAATCCCGATAGGAGCTGCACATATCTCGTTCTCAGGGCACACCAGATGAGCCAGACGTCGGGTGGGCCAGCCCAGAGTTGCCCCTGGTAGCTCCGGACATCGCTCAGTTTGGACCAACACTCAGAGGAGCACTGGCCCGGGGGTTTAAAATAAAGATGACCCTTGAGTCTGCAGAACCCAAGGGAAAGAAAAGGCTAGGTGGCGAATGGTAAAACCAATGTTGGGCATTGCTGGAAGAGTTTTATTCAAGGCGAACTGTCAAGGGGTTCCCATTATTACCCAACCGCGTAAGGAACGCAAAATCCGGGAACATAACACCGATATGACGGAAACTAGGGCGGCAAGAGTGGAACAAAACACCAGGCATAAGGCCGAGCCTTCCACCCTTTACCAAGTATATAGATGTATTAATTAAATAAGAGATATTGTGATATCCCAACAAAATATCCATGTTCTAAACATGGAACAAGCTCCAATCTTCACCTGCAACTAACAACGCTATAAGAGGGGCTGAGCAAAGCGGTAACATAGCCAAACAACGGTTTGCTAGGACAAGGTGGGTTAGAGGCTTGGTTCAACAATACGGGAGGCATGATAAGCAAGTGGTAGGTATCGCAGCATAGGCATAGCAAAAGAGCGAGCAACTAAGCAAGCAAAGATAGAAGTGATTTCGAGGGTATGGTCATCTTGCCCGAAATCCCGCAAGGAAGAAGAACGAGTCCATGAAGAAGACAAATGGACATAGATGAACGGGTCCTCACAAACGCGACGTTGTCGGAACCAACCCGAAGAAGCAAACACCGGAAAGAAGCACACAACATAGTAAACAACCAACACAATGAACATGATATGATATGCGGGATGCGGTATGCGATGCATATGCATTATTTGCAAAGAAATGATTGAACCTGGCCTCAACTTGGAAATCCAAGTGTGCCACTGGAAAGGTGAGGTGATTTCGGTTGAAATCGATATAAAGAACACTGGAATCGGATGCACGGTTTGGAAATGGTAAGCAAAACAAATATGGCACCGGTCTGCGATAAACAGCAAGTAGCCATCTAAATGCGTCAAGATAATTAAGCTACAGCACTCAAACATGGCAACAAAATACATGGCAGGGATCCACTCAAGATGCTTAACAAAAGATGAACACTGAGCTACGGCCAATTCATCCATTAACAGGTTCAAACAAGCATGGCAAAAGTGCAATTGGTAAGCAGATCTCAGACTTAGTGAAATTAACACTAGTCTAGAATTTCAGATCAGGTAGCACACTTTGGAGCATGAAAACTATATGCTACAGGAACTTAACATGGCAAAGAAAGGCATGGCATGGAGCTACTCAAATAGCTTAACAAAAAAGTCCCGTAGTGACCTTGAGCCAAAAGGGATCAGAAAATACAACTGCAAGCATGTGAACATGGCAAAAACATAATCAGGTTACAGACTTAGTGAAAAACTGGAGCATGCAAATCTGTTAACAAGTAGGCATGTTTACGAGCTCGATGCACTCACTACAGAGCAAGGCATGACAATATAAGCACACACCCATCAAGAATCCACATTATACAAACTAGACATGACAAGAATAATAACATATCATGCACGGATCAATAACAACATCCTCGGCAAAATCGCTAACAAGTAGACAATCTGCCAGGAATTACGAAATAGCAAAAGTAGAGCTCGAATGACTCAAGCTAGGGTGCTCCATAATTGCAAACAAAGACATGGGTGGATAGAGCACCACAATATTAACAAAACATCCTTACTGATCATACTCAAAAGAGGCACGGATCACTAGGGAACAACATGAACATATGGCATATTGATAAAAACAGATCAAGGACTTAGTGGAATTCTAAGTCCCTGAAATCAGCATTAACGAATGCACTACTTTGCAAGCTTGTGCTAGTCACCACACATATCACAAAAAATACATGGTTGACACCTCTGGAAAGATGGCAAAGCATATAACAAAACTCATGTAGAGCTCAGGAGCATATCATGCACACAATAATCATGGCAAAAATGACAAATAGCTATTTGGTGTAGCAGATCTGACAATTAACTCAAATAGCTCTCTTCCAACAGAATTTCGGGCATCAAGATGAGCTCAAATGAAAATGATGCAATGAGATGAAATGATGTTCTCTCTGAGACGAACATTTTGATATACTACACACCCAAAACGGAGTTACGGGTGCGAAGTTACGACATGATGAACATGGGCATTTGAAACATGGAAATCTCGGGGACTTCGTAGAATTTATACCTCCGTGAAAAGTCAATGCGGGACGGAGAGAAGCGGGACGGCTCGGTGCAGATCTGAAACGGGGTGTTTGGTTCGGGGAGTGGTGGATCTGGTCCACCCTCACCAGATCCGGTGACGGAGGGGATCTCCGGCGAGGGGCGGCTCCGGTCGCCGGAGCTTCTCCGGTGAGCTCGAGCGGGGCCAGGGCAGCGCAAGGCGGGGCCGGCGCGGTCCTGACGACGGGGCGGCGTGGAACCGCGGAGGGCGGCGACGAAGACCGGTGGTCGGGCAGCGGCGCCGGCGAATGAGAGGCGGCGGCGCGGAGTGGCACCGGTGGAGCTCGCCGGCGCGGGGGCCGGTGAAGGCGGCGGCGGCGAGGCGCGCTGTAGGCGGCGGGGAGGATGGCGCGCGGGGCGCGGGCTCGCAGGCGACGAGGCGAACGGCGTTGCGGCCCGCCGGCGATGGCGGTGGCGGCGTCGGGCGGCGCTCGCCGGCGAGGAAGGCGGCGGGACGAGGCTCGGGCGGCGCGCGGAGTCTGGCCCGGTTCGGCCCCGAGGCGGGCCGGCGATGGGCCTCGGGCGGGTCCGGCGGCGCGGCGAAGTGGGGAGGAGAGAGAGAGTGAGGTGGCAGCGCGTGAGTGGATGAGGGCGGTGGCGGCGGTGACGTGGCACCCTGGTATTGGTCGGAGTGAGGTGGAGATTGGACGCGCGCGGGCGCGGACATGTCCGGCAGCGAGGAGGAGCGGGGCTAGGGTTTCGTCTGCGTGAGAATTTCGGAGGGAGACACATATTTATAGGTAGAGGGAGCTAGGAGAGTCCAAATGAGGTGCGGTTTGCGGCCACGCGATCGTGATCGAACGACCGAGATGATGGAGGAGGTTTAGGTGGGTTTTTGGCCACTTTAGAAGGGTGTTGGGCTGTAACACACACGAGGCCTTTTCGGTCCCTCGGTTAACCTTTGGAGTATCAAACGAAGTCCAAATGATACGAAACTTGACAGGCGGTCTACCGGTAGTAAACCAAGGCCTCTTGGCAAGTCTCGGTCCAATCCGGAAATGTTTAACCCCCCACACACGAAAAGAAGGTAGAAAGGGACACCGGAGGAGATAGGAGCGCCGGATTGCAAAACGGACAACGGGGAAAATGTTCGGATGCATGAGACGAACATGTATGCAAATGAAATGCACATGATGACATGATATGCAATGCATGACACGCAAGCAATGACAAAGCAACAACAGCGAATAACTGGAGGACACCTGGCACATCGGTCACGGGGCGTTACAATGTTTTTCAAAACTTGTCATGCGCATTTTTTAGGTAGCATGACAGTTCATAGGTCCTTCTTTTATTATAGTTTTATTTTTTAAGAGCATGGCATTTTGTTATCGGTACCATGGCGGTTTTTATGTATTAAGAGCATGGCATTTTAATAGTCAAATAACATGTCATTTTAATAATAGGATGGCCGTTTTATTACTAAAAACATGTCATTTTATTATTAATAAGACATTAGTTTATTATTAAGAGCATGGCATTTTTAATAGTTAATAACATGGTATTTTTATTTTTAAGAGGATGTCAATTTCGTAATCAACAACATGGCATTTTTATTATTAAGTGGATGGTTGTTTATTCTTAAGAGTATGGCATTTGTATTTATCATTAACTTGGCAGTTTTAATTTTTAAGAGCATGTCATTTTAATATTCAATAACATGGTATTTTTATTATTAAGAGGATGGCATATTTTATTATTTAGAGGATGGCATTTTAATTTTTAATGTCATTGCATTTTTTCCTTTTTTAACCATGATAGTTTTAAAAGTTTAGCATGACAATCATAATTCTGATCATGGCAATTAGGATCCTTTTTTATTGTTGTCATTTTTTCTAAAAAAAGAAGATAATTGGGCCTATGGGCAGCACAAGAACCGCGTGGCACTTTTTTGGGTGAATGGGATGGGATTTGGACAGCTTTTTAAGACCTGAATCGATCAACTAGTCATTGATCAAACCTATACAAGCGACGTTTTCAACGATCAAAAGGGTTCGCTCGATGGACCATCCTGGGACAAACAAATCATTCACGGGGGTCCTCCCAGAGCTGACGTACGTTGGATATTAGGGTCCTATAATGGTGTGTTTCGTCACGATTCCTATTGTGATGGTTTTCTACTAGCCATGACACTATTGTGTTGGTTTTATGCATTTAACTCCTCAATGTAGTGTTGGGACTGATGATCTACGTAGTATGATTATTCCATTGATGGTGATGTAAATATTCTTTGATAAATAAAGCAAGCCATGATGGCATTTGCTTAGAAAAAAACATAGAAGATAGGATGTATGACTCATGTCTAACCATCAAGCGAAATCTCATTTTGTATTCCAGATATGCAGAAGCTACTTGTGAACTGTTATGTTTGTATCTCCGATACCATGTTAAGAGTCAGAAAAGCGTTGAGGAGATACACCATATGTTTTGCAATGCTATATATTTATCTTTACTTACTGTGTACACTAATTTCCCTTGCACCTGCAAACATAATCTATAATTGTCTGGACATGCATTGCACCTTCTATGATTTTGCTACATTGAGAAATGCATAATATTATAGTTAAACTATGAAATTCTTGAAACTCATTTAAATTATACTCCCTCCATTCCATAATAACTGTGTGGTGTATTATGAAACTCGGACAATGCATGTAAATTCTCACATAAGGTTGTAATATTGGTTGAGACATGCGTTGTTGAACGTGTACGCTTACTAGTGTGAACAGAGGTGTCATTGTGCGGAGCATCAAGACTAGAACAAAGAAAGGCATCGTGTCATAAGAAAGATACCATCAAAACAGACATTTGTATCTTGCTGGACTGCAATTATTCACAATGAGTTTGCCTTTCTCAAGATCCGTGGATCAAATTGGTTGTTGTAAATTGTGATACTAAACACAATTATCATGTTAATTGTACATTTTTGTTTATTTTCACAAAGTTTTCAAAGTAATAAAATATTATTAAGCATCAAGTAATTCCAAACGAATCTTCCATGCGCTGATGCAAGGCGTGATGCCTGCAATACAATATACAGATCTTCCTATTCGTCGATGGCTCTTTCGATTCTCAGTGATGATTATCTCAATCGTTTTGGTTTACGGTCATCTAGCTTTGGAGCTTAAAACTCTTCTGGTTAATTTCATAAAAGCTACATCGTGATCAAAATAGAGTAATAGATTGTTTGGCAAGACATAATTGTACTGAATGTAGCACAGTTGTATGGCTACAGAGAAGGTCCCATGTATCGAGGAAATCTTGCCTCTTGATAGTAACTCTGTAATTCTGGAATAAAAACCCTTTTTCCTGAAAAAAATGTAATTCCAAAGAAAGAAAGTAGATTTGAAATGAAAATCTAAGCCCTGATTTTTTTTCAAAAGTAAAGCCTGCCAAATGAGACTCGGTGAAACCCGGGACACCACATAGTGCCTCCCATGAGGCCACCACAACCGGCAAGGAGAACACCTCAAGTGCTACGGTGATATGAACTTTTGGGCAGCCGTTGGATCTGAGATCCAATGAATCCCAAGAAGTCTGTAACTTTTTGCATAAAAGCCTCTTAAAAATTTGAAAATTGTGCTTAAGTCCAGCTGATCCATAGCTTTCCGATGCCGTTTCGTTTGAGATCCGACGGCTCAAAAGTCCGTATCACGATAGCACCTGAGGCTTGGTAGCACTATTTCCCACCGGGCGGCCACCTAGCCGCCGGGTGTCCTCCTACCTGCCATCTGTTGCTTCGTCCCAAATTAATCAATCCACAAAATCAAACCGCTGCTTGGTCGTTAAGCCTCTGGCTGCCTTCTACACGGCCACACCCTATAGATCCCCATCCCCATCCCCGGACAGCCAAACCAATTGCAACTCTCTCGCACTCTCCTCCTCCTCCGACGAATCTCGAATCACAAGCAGCGGAACCGATCGATGGAGGAGGCCTGCGAGATCGCGCGCCTGCCGGAGGAGCTCGTCTCGGCGGCGCTGGCCCGCACGTCCCCGCGCGACGCCTGCCGGGCCGCGGCGGTGTCCCCGGCCTTCCGCGACGCGGCCGACTCCGACGCCGTCTGGGCCCGCTTCCTGCCCCCCGGCGGCCTCCCGCCGCTCGCCGACGGGGAGCTGGCCGGCCCCGCCCCGCCCTCCTCCAAGAAGGAGCTCTTCCTCCGCCTCTCAGCCGGCCCCGCCCTCCTCCAGGACAGGCTCGTGGTACGTGCCTGTACTGCACGCTGATTCCTAATTCCCCCAACAGATTCGGCCGATCTCTAATCAATTGATGGTCGTGTGGGCGCAGAGTATGTGGCTGGACAGGGAGACCAGCGCCAAGTGCTACATGCTGTCCGCCAGGAACCTCTTCATCGTGTGGGGCGACACGCCGCAGTACTGGACCTGGATCCCGCTCGACGACTCCAGGTCCATTCGCCGCTCTCTCCTATTCCGATGCAGATTGTCCGAATTGCATCTAGCCTGTGTTCCTGAATGTTTCTGAATGTTGCTGCTCATCTAACTGCAACTGCATTTGATCTGATTGTGCTGTTGCTTTGCGGTCTCACGCGCTTGATTGCAATTAATTTGACGAGGTTATATAGGATGGTAGATCAAACTACCTTTGCCGTGAGCCAAAAACTCAGAATAGGGATTTCTGCATGGTTCTGACTAGCAAAATTTATGATAAGAACATAGTTCAAATCAGTTGTTGAAGATCTCGAAACTGTTTGGAAGTGGTTAAGTTGAAGTCAGTTTCATTTGGAGAGTGGAATACCGCTGTACATGCTAGTTCCTTCACACATAAGCAGAACCAAGTGCTACTTTTATCTTCCTTGCTGTCAAGAGCAGAGGGCGTGCCCTTTACAACTTTGTTCTTTATGAACCATGCACAGCACATAGATGACACTTTGCATAAACAATGTGATTTCTATGATCTACCTTGTTGACAGTAGGCAATACGTGGTTAATACCAAGTCACAGGATCTCTCTGCAATTCTAGATCAATTTCAGCAACTTATGCTGTTGATTGGTTTTTGTCTTTGTTACGGAACTTTGCTGCAATGCTGGATCGTTCTCTTCAACTTAAGGTGTTGATTGGTTTTTGTCTTTGTTACAAATGCTGACCCTATGTTTGCGACAGGTTCTCTGAAGGTGCCCAACTCATGCATGTTTGCTGGTTCGAGATCCGCGGGAAGATACATAGCAAGATGCTCTCCCAGGACACAACCTATGCCGCCTACATGGTCTTCAGGACGACCGATAATTTCTACGGGCTGGATTTTCCTGTCCAGGAGGCATCGATCAGCGCCGGAGCAACCAACACAACCCGCAAGGTTTGCCTCCAAGGTAATGATGACGACGACGGCAAGGGTGGGGTGCCCGAGAACTACCGGCCGATGGTTCCCTTTCCGCGGCTAAGACTCAGGAGAAGGAACCGCCGCGTAGTATCCCACGAAGAGAATGTCACGCTCCCACAGCAAAGGGCCGACGGGTGGATGGAGCTGGAGCTGGGGGAGTTCCTCAACGAGGGGGCCGACGACGGCGAGGTGTCCATCAGCCTGATGGAGACCAAAGGCGGGAACTGGAAGAGCGGCCTCATCGTGCAGGGCATCGAGATCAGACGGAAGAAATCGGGCTGAGTGAGGAGCCCCTGGGATTCGACTCGCCCGGGTCGATGTAAATGAATAAGGGAAAACATATCATCTGTAGTGTGTGGTTTTGAACACTTCTCCTTTTGCTGCTAAAGCATACTATGTGTACAAACTATGCTACCTACTATGACTGATGAGTTACGGGTTAAGCAGATTTGCGTCTGGCTATGTGAGATCCTTGTGTCTAGTGGCTCCTTGGCATCTGGTTATGTGAGATCCTCGTGGCTTCTCGGCAATGAACAAAAGGTTGTTTTCGCGCAGGATTCTGCAGAATCTCTTCATATATGTTTCTGTCACTATCTTATTTGCCCTGGCTGCGAGCATTTAGTTTTCAATTTCCTTGGGCCGACTGTGAAGACTAGAAGACGATGAAATTGGATTCAAAAAGCAGCACAAGCCTTTGAGGAGAAACTATGTCAAGGAAAGAAGAGAGTTTCAGCGAGAAAATGCGCTAGGAAAAATTATGTGAAAGAAAGGAGAGTTTCTGCAGCAATAGGATTATTTTTTCCTCTGGCCTTTGAGGAGAAACTATGTCAAGGAAAGAAGAGAGTTTTGGCGAGAAAATGCGCGAGGGGAAATTATGCGAAAGAAAGGAGAGTTTCTGCAGGAATAGGAATATAGGATTATTTTTCCTCTGGTAAACCGTGAAGATTATTAGTAGAACATAAATTTGATTCAACTGAACTGAAGAAAAGTCAGAGAAAAAAAAAGGAAAAAGGAATTGGGTTGAGAGAGGCTCGAACTCTCGACCTCAGGATCACTCACATATTTTAGCTATGAGACCTACGCGCTAGCCAACTGCGCCACCACCCCAATTGGTGTACGATGAATGATTCAGTCCTTGTTATAAAAAAGGCAGATAGGGAAGAAAAAGAAAAGAAATTTGGGGCGAGAGAGGCTCGAACTCTCGACCTCAGGATTACTCACTAGCTCTGAGATTTTTATCCTCAACGTGCGCCGGCCCCACCGCCCAGCCACTCGATCGCTCAATGCAGCTATGAGACCTACGCGCTAACCAACTGCGCCACCGCCCCGTCCTTGTTCGCCGCCCATCTCCAACATCCTTTATATTCGTTGAGTAACGTACTCTACCATGCATATTTTCACACAGGTTTGTTGGTTGCAGAGAACTACAGTAATAAGCAGCAGTATGGCAAGATGGAGCAACAGTCATTTGTGGTTTTGTTTGTGTGCATACAGATGATATCTGTACGAGAAAATTCCTTATTTGGCATTATCTTAAAAAACTGCTTCCTTATTTGACACTGAAAAAGTTTTTCTTTTCTATTTAACACAAGTTCTAAATTTTATTCCTTATATGACATTTTCATCCATTTTAAACCTAAGTGACACATGAAAAGACTCTTTTGCCCCTCATGTGGTATGTGTGTGGGGCAATAGCGCACACACACAGCATCAGTGCGAGGGCAGAAGCACACACGCAGCAACACATACACATGCACCAACACACACGCAACAACACGCACGCGCGTGTGCACACACATGCACGCGCACACACACGCAGCAACACACATGCACGCGCACACACACGCAGCAACACACGCACGCAGCACACACACACAGCAGCAGCACACACGCATGCAGCACATAGGCACGCAACAGCACACACACGCACGTACACACGCAGAAGCAAACACACACGCGGCAGCCCACATGCACATACACACATGCAGCAGCAGCACACATGTGCGCGTGCACCCACACACGCACCAGCACACACGCGCGCGCACACACACATACCGCATGAGGGGTAAAATTGTCTTTTCAGGTGTCATTTAGGCTTAAAATGGATGGAAGTGTCGTATAGGGAATAAAATTTAGGACTACTGTCAAATAAGGAAGAAAAACTTTTCCAATGTCAAATAAGGAACCAGATTTTAAGACAGTGTCAAATAAGGAATTTTCTCTATATATACCCACCGGTGGCGATGTCAGGGTCTAAACGACCTTTGGAACCAGTGCTTCTGCACGACCAAATACCGGCATTAGTAGAGATTTTTTTTTGCGAGAAAACTTTCAATCTATTCATCTTTAATTATGGTAGTACAACGAACGCTAGAAATAATAAAAATTACATCCAGATTCGTAAACCACCTAGCGACGACTACAAGCACTGAAGCGAGCCGAAGGCGCGCCGTTGTCATCGCCCCTCCCTCGCCGGAGCCGGGCAAACCTTGTTGTAGTAGACAGTCGGGAAGTCGTCGTGCTAAGGCCCCATAGAACCAACGCACCAGAACAGCAACCGCCGCTGACGAAGAGTGTAGATCAGAAGGATCTAACCTGAAGACACGGGAACATATACGAACGACGAACAGATCCGAGCAAATCCACCAAAGACAGATCCGCCGGAGACACACCTCCACATGCCCACCGACGATGCTAGACGCATCACCGGAACAGGGGCTAGGCGGGGAGACCTTTATTCTATTTTCAGGGAGTCGCCGCCGTCTCGCCTTCCTAAGTAGAACATAAACCCTAACAAAACTCAAAAAAAATCCAAAAACAGAGCCCTCCCATCGATAAGGGCCGAGATCCACTCCGCCTCCATGACTCTAAGGCCACCGGAGACGGGACGGACCGGCGACGTCGCCGGCGGGAGGCAAGAGAAACCCTAACTAGCCTAGTACCAACGTTGTACAACGTTGACATGCTCTATGGCATTAGTAGAGATTTGACTCTGGTTTTGGACACAGTCTTGAGTATCTTCAGGGGGTGGCAGTTCAGCATTAGTACTCGTTATACAATGGTCTTTTTTCTTTTTAATAAAGAGAGATTCCTCTACGATTTCTATTATGAGAAATCACATATTGTGTTCTTACAACTACTAGCGACATAGACAGGAAAATGACGACACATGATCAAGACGGAAAGGAGCGTGCACTAGATCAAGCAATAAAGAAACACCCGCGTCGCCCCCGCTCGGGCGACTCGGGCAGCGTCCAAACCCTAGCCGCCAGGGCCGCGATCTCCCTCTTCCCCTTCCTCCTCCGCTGCCGGGCTAAGCCCGGAGGCCGTCGGCGGTGGCGGGGGACTCCCTCTCTCCCGCATCTTAGGGGTGGTGCGGTGCCCCTAAACGCGTGGTGGTACGGTCGATTCAATCTATGCGTCGCGGCAGGCGGCGGCGTGGTGGCCGGCCTACCTTGGGCGGCGGTAGCTGCAGGTGCGGCGCATCACTGTACCGCAAAGGGCTGTGGCTGCGGTCATCGACGGCGTCGGCGTGTAGGGCCTGGTGGACTATTCGGTGGCGCCTCTGGTCAGATCTGATCTGGCCGGTGCAGTCGGCGAGGGTGGCCATCTCCTTCGTCGGAGGTGGTCAGCCTGAGGCTGGATGGCCAGATCTCACATCCGTCATCTAGTCCCGGCTGCGAGTCGGGAGGACAGAGTTGCCGGTGAAAACCGAGCCATTGGCAGGCGAGGGCAGTGTTCTGCGCCGTTAGCTTGATGAAGGCATCACCGTGTAACTTCTGTCGACCCACTTGTGCTGCTCCGGAGAAAACCCTAGGATCTGGTCTTCCAGATCGGACGATGGCGGTATTGCGGTGTTGTTTCTCTCTTGGGAGCATCGTTGGTGGAGCAACGCTGAAAGACAGAGGCAAGAGGTGAAGCGTCTTCGTCTTGCATGGAGCTTAGGTGGAGATGTCAAGTCATGCCTAGCCGGCAGGTGCTACGCTATGGCATGCATGGTCGGCAGGTGCTACGCACGAGGATCCTCCAGAATCTTCGCGTCTGTATGGACGAGCGCAGGGCGGTGGCGCCGTGGTGGCCCCGACGGATGGACGGACTGACAAGTATGATGCGGATCTCTCTCCTGAAGATGGGTAAGCGGTTCGATGATGATGGCGGCTTCTAAAATGTGTGCATGTGGTGTACGATTTAGGTCTGCTGCACCGGCTATTCATTCCGATACGTTATGTGGATGGATCGGCAACGACACCAGTTTTAGATATGGGGAGTCAGAGCACTCCATATTATCCATTTTTGTAGGTGTGAGTGGTGGCTTTGGGTGGTTTGATGTATGTTATTGTTAAACCTATGCTCAACAATAAATAAAGATGGTCGTATGCATCGATTGATGCAGAGGCCGGGGGTTTTAACCTCCTTTTAAAAAAATGATGAAAATGGAACAAACCGGGCTATCACTAGCTGCACATCAAATCAAAACCATAAAAGGGCACATTTTGGTTCGAATGACCAACAACAAATGGCCTATGTTTTGAATGGCGTAGTCTCTCAACCACATCTTGAATTCTTGCAAGCACCAAAACTTGACGCCTTCCTTCAAATAAGCATACTCGTCCTCATTCTTTGGCCTTGGATCACCGACTTTCAAGCACGGTGTTGGTTTAATCAAACCCAATCTCATGTCACCATCAATAATGATCATGTCGGCAAGACTAAGATCACGAAACAATGGGACACCACTTTCCTTGCTAGTCACCTTCGTGAAGATTTGATTTTCTTACTCTGTGAATCCATCCTCGTCCAATTCTTCCTCTGGAGCCTCGCCATCCAAGCCATACCCGTACATACGGCTATAGGGGAGGCTACGATCCATGTCTTGTTGGAATACAATGGCATCCAAGTTATCGATGGCATGATAATGAATCTCTCCATCTTCCGCATACGCATCACCATGAGAAATAGCGTGAGCGTCAGCATGAGCAATAGCATGATCGATCATCACCATGAGCAATAGCATCATCATCACCATGAACAATAGCATCAATCTCTTCCTCTTGAATTACTATGGCTCTAGCATTCATCCCTACTTCATTTGGTTGGCTACTTGGTGGTTGGCTAGAAGAATTGGGGACATACACCTCGACCGTATCATCATGCATTGGGGAGGAGACATTCCGGTTCAAGTCGATTTGTAGCCGAGGAATTTCATCCTTTGTATCAAACAATTCAAGTGACTTGTCTTTCGATTCCTTAACTTTATCCCTGTACACTTTTCAATGCAATTCCGAGATGTTAGGCATACTCTTCAATTGAGACTTTACTCCCACTCTAACCTCGTACCTTCCAATAAGTTTAATCTCATCATTTGGGTCAACGAGGGGGTCGACGACGGCGATGTGTCCTTCAGTCTGACAGAGACCAAAGGTGAAAACTGGAAGCGGGGCCTCATCATGCAGGGCATTGAGATCAGACGTAAGAAATCAAGCTGAGTGAGGAGCCCCTGGGATTCGACTCGCCCGTGTCAATATAAATGAACAAGGAAAGCATATCTTCTGTAGTGTGAGTTCTTGAACGGCTCTCCTTTTGCTGCTAAAGCATATCTGTACAGACTGTGCTACCTAGATGACTGATGAGTTAGGGGTGTTTGGTTTGCTAGATGACGCATGCCGTTTGTAGGCCTTGGTTAGGTATATTTGCGTCTGGTTATGTGAGATCCTTGTGTCTAGTGTCTCCTTGGCATCTGGTTATGTGAGATCCTTGTGGCTTGTCGGCGTATCTACAAAGTTTAGTCGAAGATGTAAGTGAAAATGTATGGTTCTTTTGTATCTACAAAGGTAGGTAAGACGTCAAAATGCCATACATTTTGGCTTACATCTTCACTCACATATGGTTGCATATCTGTAAGAATAGATATTGCACGTTAGAAAGGGCATGCACTGCTTTTCTGGAACAGATAAGGAAAGAAAAGGTTGGTACAGTTCATTCTTTCGCAAGAGTCAGGACCCTGTCATACAGAATCTCTTCATATAAGTATGTTTCTGTCACCATCTTCCTTAGGCCGACTGTGAAGATTAGAAGAAGATAAAATTGGATTTCACAAAGCAGCACAAGCCTTTGAGGAAAAAACTATGCCGAGGAAAGGAGAGAGGGCTTCAGCGAGAAACGGCGAATTTAAGAAAATGTGTGTGAGGAAAAATTATGTGAAAGAAAGGATAGATTCTGCGGGAATAGGATTATTTTTCCTGTGGCCAACCGTGAAGATTTTTATAAGAAGATAAATTCATTCAATTAAACTGAAAAGAGAGGTTGCAAAAAACTACAAAACATTTGGGGCGAGAGAGGCTCGAACTCTCGACCTCAGGATCACTCGCATTAGCTATGAGACCTACGCGCTAGCCAACTGCGCCACCGCCCCGTTGTGTTTGTTATTGTATCCAACCTTCTTTATATGCACAATAGCTACAGCAGTGCTCTACTTTTCCCATACAGGTTTTTTTGGAAACGGATTTTTATACAGATTTGTTACAGAGAACTACTCCCTCTATTCCTAAAGTATAAGTCTTTGTAGAGATTTTATTATGAACTACATAGTTAACAAAATAAATGAATCTACCCTCTAAAATGCATCTATATACATTCATACGTGTTCCATAATGAAATCAAGATTTATATTTAGAAACGGAGGGAGTAATAAGCAGTACGGCAAGACAGAGGAAACAATCATCTGGGATTCTGTTTGTGTGCATAAAGATGATGTACCCGCCATTGGCGATGTCAGTATAAACGACCAGTGCTTCTACATGACCAAATATCGGCATCAGTAGAAATTTGACCCGCTTTTGGACTGATTATTGAGTACTCCTATCTTCAGAGGGTGGCAGATTAGCATTAGTACTCGGTAAACCTGTTCATGAACAACCTGGCCCGGAGGCCCAAACCCGAAGCCCGACATTCGGGCCTGGCTTCACTTTCTCGCGTGAAGCCCGCCCTGAAAGCCCCAAAATCCCGAAACAGCCATGTATGTATATTTTATTCAAAATATAGATATAATAAATTAATATAATATCCTGAATATGATTAATTTAATTAAAAAGTGCTATTGTTCATGTGCTTCGGGTTTGGGAATTTTTCTTCGGGTTTTGCCATGCCCGGCCCGAACTCGACCTGGCCCGGAGAATGATCATGTTTAGTACTCGGTATACAATGGTCGTTTTTTTTTTGCGAACTAACATGTGGTTGGATGAATAGAGACAGTGCTATCTCCAGCCCATCAAGGTTTAAGTCATGGTGCTCACATTTATTTCTGAATTTATTTTATTCCGGCGATGCGCGTTCAGTGTGAGGAGACGTTCCAGTCGACTACGAGGCATCTTTTGTGACTTCGTCAATCTCAAGATGATATGTCGACTCGGTCTCTCAGAGGTGTTCATAGGGGTAGGGTGTTCGTGTGTATTCATAGAATGAGTGTATATGCGTATATATGAGCGCATGCGTCTGTACCATGTTAACTAATAGGTTTGATTTACAATCCTCATCATTGAAATCAGTCACATTGAACCCTGAACTTACCACATAGTTCAAAAGGCAACCCTTGATTCGGTTTTTGACCGGTCAACTGGTTTTGACTAAGTCAGAGCTGACTGGGCAGCTAACTTAGCAGCCCACAGACACATACATAGGGGTTGTATTGGTATTTAATTTTTTATTCATAGTTTTTTTTCGAGGGAATGGCATTTCGGCTTGACCGCTAGCGGCCTAGTAAAGTAAAATAGTTTAAAATATAAATATTATATTTGATATGGTCGGATGTTCAACAAGTTATTTAAATTCATCGATCCCAAGTGCAAGCATACTCGAGTCGGTATCCACACACGACGGGGTGTTAGAGGCCTACGTGGCGGAGGTTTGGACTCCCGCAAACTTTTCACGAGTTGGTGACCGGTTTGTGGGATTTTGAACACCTGAACGCGTTCACGGACGTTTGAGGTTCTAGAAGCAAAACAATGTTTCAAATGTTTAAGATGGTTTGATGATCCCCGTTGGAGTTGCCCCTATGTTGTACCGGTTTTTTTTTATTGAACATGATGCGGTTCTTCCTTGGTGGCCTGGAGGTAGGGATGGAATTTTAACTCGGAAATCACAAGCTAAAGGAGTAGCTCGTGAATGGGCTCGACTCAGTTTTGGTGACTAAGGAGTGGAGCCGAGTTTTAATCTGAGCTCGTTAACAAAACGAGTTTAGTGAGCCAAGCTAACGAGTTACTCATTTAGCTCATTAATTAGAAGGGACGGGAGATAAGTACCAATATTGTTATATATGTATGCGAAGAGACTAGAGAGTCTTCGCCACGTAGTGCCTCCCACGAGGCCGCCGCAACCGGCCCTCCTCCAACTGTCGTCCGCGTCGTCGCCCCAAAATATTAATCCACATTCAGCCCGCCGCTCCGTCGTGCTCCGTCCCTAAACCTCCGGCCGCATTCTGCACACCCACACCCGAACACACAAAAGAATCAAATCCGTGGCGAACCAGTCGCAACTTCCTCCCACTCCCCTCCTCCGACGACGAATGTCGGACCAGAGGACACCGGCCGGCCGGCGGACGGAGGAGCCAATGGAGGGCGCGTGCGAGATCGCGCGCCTGCCGGAGGAGCTCCTCTCGGCGGCGCTGGCCCGCACGACCCCGCGGGACGCCTGCCGCGCAGCCGCCGTCTCCCCGGCCTTCCGCGCCGCGGCCGACTCCGACAACGTCTGGGCCCGCTTCCTGCCCCCCGGCGGCCTCCCGCCGCTCGCCGACGGGGAGCTGGCCGCCCCCGCCCCACCGTCGTCCAAGAAGGAGCTCTTCCTCCGCCTCTCAGCCGGCCCCGCCCTCCTTCAGGACAGGCTCGTGGTACGTACCTGCACGCTGATCCCCAATTCCTCGAAGAGATTCGGCCGGTCTCTAATCAATTGATGGTTGTGCGCCCGCAGAGCGTGTGGCTGGACAGGGAGACCGGCGCCAAATGCTACATGCTGTCCGCCAGGAACCTCTTCATCGTGTGGGGGAACACGCCCGAGTACTGGACATGGATCCCACTTGAAGACTCCAGGTTCGCTCGTCGCTCTCTCCATACCCACACATACATATAGCTTGTGTGTCTGAATGTTGCTGCCTGGTGATGATATTCTCATCTAATTGCAATTGCATTCGATTTTACTGTACCGTTGCTTCGTGGTCGCGCCATTTCTGTAGCAAGTTTTAGAATAAGCACAATGCTTGAAATCAGTTGAATTTTGGTGATCTTGAAACTGTTTGAAAGGGACTCAGTTGAAGTCACTTTCATTTGGGTACCGGACTAATGTTGTACATTCCAAAGTCCTGGTTACTTCACACATAAGCAAACTTGGTGCTAGTTTTATATTCCTTACTTTCAAAAGCTAAGGGCCTTTTCAAATTTGTTTAAATACGAACTATAGGCAGCACATAGACCACACTTTGTGTAAAGGATGTGACTCCTGGTTCACACTAGAGTTCTTTGAGTATTCTGTGCTGTGAATGTTTCTGTGATATCATCTTGTTCTTATCTGACTGTTTCTATGCTGTTATCTTATCCTTAACTGGCTGCAATTGCATTTGATTTGATTTTGCTGTTGCATTGTGATCTAACTCGATTGCAATTCATTCCGGGGTTAATTGGTGCAATCCACAGCAGTGTAAGTTGTAGGGTGGTAGATTAAACTACCCTGTGGATAAAAGCCCAGAATGGGTATTTCGACATGGCTCCTGACTAGCAAAATTTAAAATAATACTTGAAATCGGTTTCTGATGATCTTCAATTATTTGAAAGAGGTTAAGACGCAGCCAGTTTCAATCTGAGATCAGAGTACGTGCTGCGGTACATGAAAACATACGACTCTACCGCGTACCTTGTTCACTGTAGACTTCTTTTGAGTATTTTGTGTCGCTATTATTCACCAAGCTACACGTAAAAAAGATAGTCATGAAAAGTGTGGTAGTTGATTCTAACTCACTTACGGAATAAGTTATGGAATTTTCTGCAATGCTAGATGGTTGTCTTCAACTCATGTTGTTGATTGGTTTGGTCTTTTTTACAACTTAGATGGTTGTCTTCAACTCATGTTGTTGGTTGGTTTTTGTCTTCTTTACAACTAGATGGTTGTCTTCAACTCATGTTATTCATTGATCATCGTCTTCTTTACAAGTTGTAACCATATGTTCGCGACAGGTTCTCCGAAGGTGCTGAACTCGTGGATGTTTGCTGGTTTGAGATCCACGGGAAGATACATAGCAATATGCTCTCCCAAGACACAACCTATGCCGCCTACATGGTCTTCAAGATGGCCGATTATTACTATGGGCTGAATTTTCCTGTTCAGGAGGCATCGGTCAGTTCCGGAGCAACCAACTTGACCCGCGAGGTTTGCCTACAAGCTGGCGAGGCGGACGAGAACACGCATTACGATGAGGGCGACGACGATGAGTACGAGGAGGAGGAGGAGGACGTTGACGAGTACTATCGGTCGCTGACGAACCGGCGCGTAGTTCACGAAGAGAATGCCGCGCTCCCTCAGAGAAGAGCCGACGGGTGGATGGAGCTGGAGCTGGGCGAGTTCCTCAACGAGGGGGGCGATGACGGCGAGGTGTCCATCAGCCTGACGGAGACCAAAAGCGGGAAGTGGAAGAGCGGCCTCATCGTGCAGGGCATCGAGATCAGACGTAAGAAGTCTGGCTGAGCGAGGCGCTCCCAGGATTCATTCAACTCGCCCGCGTCAAAGTAAATGAATAATAAGGAAAAGCATATCTTCTGTAATGTGTGTTTTTGAGCACTTCTCCTTTTGCTGCTAATTCTGCACACAACTTCTTGTACAGATGACTCATGAGTGACAGACATTTGGTTTGTTATACGACAATTGATTCAGACGTTGGTGGCGCTTTGGTTTAGCAGCTTTGCATCTGGTTACGTGAGATCCTTATGTCTAGTGGCTACTTGGCATCTGGTTATGTTGAGATCCTTGTGGCCTGTGGCTGCTTTGCATATGCTTCCTCTTGTCGGCAATGCACAAAAGGTTCTTTTGTGTATCTGCAGAGAGAGATATAAGGTGCCAAAATGCCATGCATTCTCATTTCTCACTCACATCTGGATGCCTTTTTTCTTCTGAGAATATGCTAAACGCTTGCGTATCTGTAGCTCATGCACTGCTTTTTTCTGGAAAGATGAGGTGGTGTTGATAGCTTTCATTCTTAGAAAGAGGCAGGAAAGATCTTTGTAACAGAATCTCGTGTCACTCACTCTTCTTTGCGAGCATCTAGTTTTCTTCTTTCGGCCGTCTGTGAATGATAAAGATTAGAAGAAGATAAACTTGGATTCAAAAAGAAGCACAAGCCTTTTGAGGGTAAAAGTATGTGAAGGAAAGGAGCATAAAATTGATTGATTCAAATGAACAAGGCTTTCCAAGGAGTTGGCATGTGAGGAAATTTTATGTGAAAGAAATGAGAGTGCCTGTAGGAAACGGTTTTCTACAAAATCGCATCAGAAGTCGCTCAACTCCCGGGTGTTACCTGGATGGAAATCCGCGGCAAGATACAAGGCCAGACTTCTCTTGCATCCATAGTTACATAGAGGGTGAGGCTGGTGGCATTGTGCATCGGAAATTCAGCGTGGAAACTAATACTCCCTCCATTCTGAATTACTTTGTCGCAGATATGGATGTATCTAGATGTATTTTAGTTCTAGATACATCCATTTCTGCGACAAGTAATTTGGAACGGAGGGAGTAGCAGGTTAGGGAAACTCCAATATAGATCATCAAATCGGACACACAAAATGTCCATGGACGCGTTCGCGGACATCGGATAGTGGGGGCGGCCATTCAACTCGGGGGAGGTAGAAGAGGACCGCCCTCACATCCGTCAAGGGGTAGAGGGCGACCAGCTGCGAGCGGCTCCGGCGGCGAGGGGCTGCCGCGGAGGCTCCTGCGGCGGCTCTCGCGGCGAAGGGCGGCTCCGGCGGCTAACAGCTGCGGGTGTTTGCGGGGGCGGCGAACGGCGCGGGAGGAGGAGGATGTGGTGAGAGGTCGTGCGCTGCGAACGATTTTTTTTTAACAGCGGGGCTGGGTTAGCGATCGTAACCGTGCGTTGGAGGTGGAGAAGTGGGATGCAGGCGTGCGAATGGAGAGAGCCCTAATTGCAATTAACATTAAAAATCTGAGCATTATGGGCTGTAGGATCTCATGTATGGATGGATGTAATTGTTTTGGATCTCCGCACTTCGTGCTTTTATAGAAGTATATATAGATATAGATATAGATATAGATATAGAAGTAGATAGATAGATAGATAGATACGGCAGCGCGTGCGGGCTATGCAATAACATGATCATCAAGTTACAACATTGAGTGTTATTCAATGAATTGACCAACATGTTGAGCAACAAGAGCAAAACCTACTATCACCATGATTCACGCACCCGGTGGCGACCTTCTTTCCACTCGTGCGATCGCACCGCAATACTTCATGGCGGAGTTTGAGATAGTTTACCACAAATGAGATAGAGACTTCACATTATGATCATAGATCATATGCAAGTTGCACGAAGCAAAGTGCTTTTGCTCATGAAACCAAAAATGCATATTTTGCCACAAAAAAAAAACGCGCCCCCTTACTTCATGCCTACAAAGTCCGCACTACTGACCAACCGAATAGTTTGCCAGGCGTGGTGTCCATCATGGATGGGGGCGGAGGATACCTGGCAATGGACGAGTATGGGGGTGATCAATGGTGTCGTAGTTCAAGACGGACAGGCACGTGGGTGGGGCAGCAAACGTTCAGCAAGGCATGTGCGACAGCCAAGGTGGTAGAGCTACGATGTTCAAATGGAATAGTGTGGATATGAAGCAAGGGGGAGGGACGGGGTGAGGGGAAAGGGGTCCAAAAGACATGATTTGGGTAGGCCGAGGTGTCGGATGCCTACATGGCGGAGGTCCGGACTCTCTCAAACCTTTCACAAGTGGTGACCGGTTGGCGGGATTCTGAAAGCCCGAACGCGTCCACACGTGTTTAAGGAACCATGCTGGATGGCAAAAAAATGTTCCAAATGTTAAGATGGTTTGATGATCCCTGATGAAGTTGCCCTTATGTTGTACGATTTTTCTTCTTATCAAATGCAATGCGGTTCTTCCCTGGTGGCCCAGAG
Organism: Triticum urartu; assembly: GCF_056163025.1. Taxonomy (NCBI): domain Eukaryota; kingdom Viridiplantae; phylum Streptophyta; class Magnoliopsida; order Poales; family Poaceae; genus Triticum; species Triticum urartu. Next base: position 581,683,318 of record NC_141878.1, on the reverse strand, counting down.
CTAGGGATGGAATTTTAACTCGAAAATCACAAGATAAAGGAGTAGCCCGTGACTCGGCTCAACTCAATTTTGGTGACTAACGGGTGGAGTCGAGTTTTAATCTAAGCTTGTTAACAAAATGACTTCAATGAGCCAAGTTAAAAAAAACTTGATTTTCATGTGATATTCTCTCGCCTCGTGTACGTTGCGTTGACATAGACGAGCCACACGTATGCGAAGAGAGTCTTCACCACGTAGTGCCAAATTAATCCCAAATTAATCCACAATCGAACCGCTGCTTCTCCGTCGTGCTTCGTCGCTAAGCCTCCGCCCGCGTTCTCCACGCCCACACCCGAACACATACAAGAATCAAATCCGTGGCGACTGCGATCTCCATCCCCATCCCCATCATCCCCAAACCAGTCCCAACTCTCGGACCAGAAGACACCGGCCGGCCGGCGGACGGAGGAACCGATGGAGGAGGCCTGCGAGATCGCGCGCCTGCCGGAGGAGCTCCTCTCTGCGGCGCTGGCCCGCACGTCCCCGCGCGACGCCTGCCGGGCCGCGGCGGTGTCCCCGGCCTTCCGCGCCGCGGCCGACTCCGACGACGTCTGGGCCCGCTTCCTGCCCCCCGGCGGCCTCCCGCCGCTCGCCGACGGGGAGCCGCCGGCCCCCGCCCCGCACTCGTCCAAGAAGGAGCTCTTCCTCCGTCTCTCCGCCGGCCCCGCCCTCCTCCAGGACAGGCTCGTGGTACGCGCGCGCACGCCCATCCCCCAAACTCCTCTACCAGATTCGGTTCCTCGGCCGATCGCTGACCAATTGGTGGTGGTTGTCCGCGCGCCCGCAGAGCGTGTGGCTGGACAGGGAGACCGGCGCCAAATGCTACATGCTGTCCGCTAGGAACCTCTTCATCGTGTGGGGGAACACGCCCGAGTACTGGACCTGGATTCCACTCCAAGACTCCAGGTTCGTTCGCTCTTCCGTGTTTCTGAATGTTGCTGCATGGTGATGATCTTATTCTCATCTAACTGCAATTGCATTTGATTTGATTCGTGGTCGCACCATTTCGATTGCAATTAATTTGACCATGTTAATTCGTGCAACCTGCAACAGCGTAACTGGTAGGAAGGACCTGTGAACCAAAACCCAAAACCCACAAAGGGGATTTCGGCATAGTTCCCGGGTGGCAGCAAGTTTTTAGAACAAGCACAATGCTTGAAATCAGTTTTTGGTCATCTTGAAACCGTTTGAAAGGGACCAAGTTGACGTCAGTTTCATTTGGATACCGGAATAATGCTCTAACATTCCAAAGTCCTGGTTACTTCACAGTTCACACATAAGCGAACTTTTGGTGCTAGTTTTATATTCCTTACTCTCAAAAGTTAAGGGCCTTTTCAGCTTTGTTTATGTGAACTATAGGCAGCACATAGAACACACTTTCTGTAAAGGATGTGACTGGCTCACACTAGAGTATTTTGTGCTGTGAATGTTTCTATGCTGTTATCTTGTTATTATCTGATGGTTTCTTTGCTGTTATCTTATTCTTACCTGACTGCAACTGCATTTGATTTGATTTTGCTGTTGCATTGTGATCTCACTCGATTGCAATTCATTTCGTGGTTGATTGGTGCAATCCACAGGAGTGTAAGTTGTAGGATGGAAGATTAAACTACCCTGTGGATAAAAACCCAGAATGGGGATTTCGACATGGTTCCTCACTAGCAAATTTTGGAATAATGCTTGATATCGGTTTTCAACGATCTTCAGTTATTTGAAAGAGGTTAAGTCGCAGTCAGTTTCACTTTGAAATCAGAGTACTCCCGTACATGACAAGTCCTTGTTGCTTCACACATAAGCATTTGCTTTTATTTTATTACTTTCAAAAGCAAAGCGCACGCCCTTTACAACTAGAGTCATAAATGACTAGAGAATACGACTCAACGGTGTACCTTGTTCACTGTAGACTTCTTTTGAGTATTTGAGATTCAGTTCAACTCATATTGTTGATTGGTTTTCGTCTTCTTTACAAGTTCTAACCATATGTTCGCCACAGGTTCTCCGAAGGTGCTGAACTCTTGAATGTTTGCTGGTTCGAGATCCACGGGAAGATACATGGCAAGATGCTCTCCCAAGGCACAACCTATGCCGCCTACATGGTCTTCCAGATGGACGAAAATTCCTATGGGCTGAATTTTCCTGTCCAGGAGGCATCGGTCAGTTTCGGAGCAACCAACTTGACCCGCAAGGTTTGCCTACAAGCTGACGACGGGGACGAGGACGAGGACGAGTACGAGTACGAGTACGAGGAGGAGGAGGAGGAGGAAGAGGATGAGGAGGACGAGGACGATGAGGAGGAGGATGAGGACGACGACGAGTACTATAGGGAGCTGACGGACAGGCGCGTAGTATCTCACAAAGAGAATGTCACGTTCCCTCAGAAAAGAGCCGACGGGTGGCTGGAGCTGGAGCTGGGCGAGTTCTTCAGCGAGGGGGGCGACGACGGCGAGGTGTCCATCAGCCTGACGGAGACCAAAAGTGGGAGGTGGAAGAGCGGCCTCATCGTGCAGGGCATCGAGATCAGACATAAGAAATCGGGCTGAGCAAGGCGCTCCCAGGATTCATTCAACCCGCCCGGGTCAAAAGTAAATGAATAACAAGGAAAAGCATGTCTTCTGCAATGTGTGTGTTTTTGAACACTTCTCCTTTCGCTGCAAATTCTGCGGACAACCTCTTGTACAGAGCATGCTGCGTAGATGACTCGTGATTAGTGGCAGCCATTTGGTTTGGAAAGTGTAATGTAACTAGAGGCGGTGGCTGCCGTTGGTGGGGCCTTTGGTTTAGCAGGTTTGCAGCATCTGGTTATGTTGAGATCCTTGTGTCTAGTGGCTACTCCCTCCTAAAGCTAGTATAAAGTTGAGTCATCTATTTTGGAACGGAGAGAGTACTTGGCATCTGGTTATGTTGAGATCCTTGTGGCCTGTGGCTGCTTTGCATCTGCTTTCTCTTGTCGGCAATGCACAAAAGGTTCTTTTGCATCTACAAAGAGAAGATGGACAATGAGGTGTTAAAATGCCATACATGTGCTTCACTCACATCTGGATGCCTTTCTTTCTGAGAATATGCAGAAGAAGGCTTGAGAATCTCTAATAATTGATTTTTTTTTTGTTGAGGAACCAAGAATCGATTTACATGTTGCAAAGGTCATACACTGCTTTTGTGAAATACTCCCTCTGTTCCTAAATATAAGTCTTTTTAGAGATTTCAATAAGGATTACATACGGATGTATATAGACATATTTTAGAGTGTAGATTCACTGATTTTGCTCCGTATGTAGTCAGTATTGGAATGTCTAAAAAAACTTATATTTAGGAACGGAGGGAGTAGATAATGATTAATAAGGAAAGAAAAAGGCCACACACTTTTACTAGGAAAAGTCCACTAGACACCGCTTTCGTAGCAAGCAGTGGTGTTGATATCTTTCATTCTTTCGCAAGAGTCAGGAAAGACCTTCGTAATGCAGAATCTCTTCGTATATAGTCGCTCTCTTCTTTGCCCTGGCTGCGAGCATTTAGTTTGCCGCTCGTATTTCCTTCTGGCGGGCTGCGACGATTATGAGAATATAAAATTGGACTTGAAAAGAAGCACAAATCTTTGATGAAAACTATGTGAAAGAAAAGTTTTTTCCTCTGCCCGACTGTGAAGTTCATTGGTAGAATAACATAAAACTGATTCAACTGAACTGAAAAGAAGTTGCAAAGGCAGAACATAAAACTGATTCGACTGAACTGAAGAGAAGCTGCAACGGCAAAAAAAAAACAGTGAATGGGGTGAGAGAGGCTCGAACTCTCGACCTCAGGATCACTCGCATATTTTAGCTATGAGACCTACGCGCTAGCCAACTGCGCCACCACCCCAATTGGTGTACGATGAATGATTCAGTCCTTGTTATAAAAAAGGCAGATTTTATCCTCAACGTGCGCCGGCCCCACCGCCCAGCCACTGGATCGCTCAATGCAGCTATGAGACCTACGCGCTAGCCAACTGCGCCACCGCCCCGTCCTTGTTCGCCACCCATCTCCAACCTCCTTTATACTCTCGCAACCAGCACCCCAACATCTTCCCAGACAAGCTTTTTTTTTTTGAGACAATTTACGATCTTCCCAGACGAGCTTGCGTTGCTGCAGAGAACTGGGCCGCAGCACGGCAAGGTGGAGCAAACACCAGCGGTGCAAGATTGTTCTTCGCATCAGGCAGGCCCACCTCGAGACTCCAACGATCGGATTTGGGCTGAACCTTCATCCAGTGTCCTCATAGGAGGCGGCTCGGCATTAGCGCCTGGTCCCACTGGTCGACGACTGTCAAGTGGAGACGTTTTGGCAGACGCTTGTGCTGTGCGTGGTGTGTTGGTGCGGCGAGTGATCCATCGGGCGACATGCCCACATGGGTCCATCGTTCATCCATCCGTCTCCACTTCTGGAGCCTGCCTCCACCAGCCACCTTGTCTGAAAACAAGAGAGGCGAAAAAAAATGCGTTTTGTGTAGCCAGATACGTACACGTCTAGATTCACTGAACACGGGGACGAACACGCGGAGCAGCCTGCGTCTCGCAGCACACCAGGACTCAACGCGCGTTCCATGGTCGCCTTTGATAGCCGCTTGTGACAGCCATTTCGGTGACGCGCTTTTTCTTGGAAAAGTTGAAAAAGTGTGTGCAAGTTTACATGTGTACTCCTTTTGTAAACTAGTGGTCTAAATCCTCTTATATTAATTTACGGAGAGAGTACTAAGTAAATAAATAAAGGAAAAACTAGAAGTAACATGAATCAAAGAAAAAGTGGCTTACAAAAGAAAATCATTTGATTTACATATAGTCGTTCCCTTTCGAATTCTACGTAAGGAAAACAAGAATATGTCGCGCAGAAACCATAAACTTACAACAGAACTATTTTCGATGTTGTTCAGGGGTGTGGATTGAGACACGGCACGTCTGACTTTTTTCACAAAGAATAAAAATTGATTATATGTTCCCTCAACCGGTCAACCCCTTTCCTTTAGTCATTATTAATGCGATTCAAGATGACCATAACAAAAAATCCTGCCGATTGAAATCTATGGTTCTGGGGAAGCTTCAGCGTGCCTTTCTCTGTGCGGGATCCGGCAAGGTTTTCGGTGGTCAATGCAAGGTGAGTGGGAAGCTGGTCTGTAGGCCGAAGAAGTATGGAGGCTTTGGGATTTTGGACCTGTGCAAGTATGCTCGGGCGTTCTGGATTGCCTTGGCCATGCTGCGAATGGACGGAGTGGATCGGGCCTTGGTTCGACTATGAATGCCTTTGCAGCAAGGTGGACATGGACCTCTTCTATGCCACTATGTTGGGTGATGGCCAGATCGCAAAGTTTTGGGACTCGTCGTGGCATCTTGCAGACAAGCCTAGCGATGATGCGCCCCTGATTTTTGACATCTTCACTGGCACGAGCCTCTCTCTGTGTGGGATGCTTTTGCATGCCCTTGCTTGGCATGCTCAGGAAGATTGGCATGACTTGTGGCCTCTCGGTCAACCAGATCGTACAATTTTGCGCCCTTTGGGCAAGTCTGGAATTACTGCAACTCCGCGATGACATCGCCGACGACAATGTTTAGAAGATGACTACTAGCATCAGATACTCCGCGACGTCGACATACGAGGTTCAGTTCGACGGGACAATTGGCACCGTCATGGTGCCGATAGTTTGGGGCAATCGGGTTTGGAGAGGTGAGGGTGGCCCAAGTGCGGTTTTATGTCAGCTTTGCAAATACGATCCCGAGTCGGCGGACCGCATGCTATTCAAGTGTAGGTTCTCTGTCAGAATTTGGAACACTGCCAAATCTTGGATCAACACGCCAGAGACCGACACCACTGGCTGGCAGACGCTCCCCTTGATTCATGCTCTTGTAAGAACCCATGGTTCTGTGTGGTGGGCATAGGAGATGCCCGATGGCCTCACTCCTAGTGTTTGTTGTTTGGGAGTTTGTGGAATGAGCGAAATATGAGGGTGTTTAGGAACAAGTCTACGATGCCGCCAATAAACATTGCCCGCATCAAGAATGAGCGGCCTAAGAATTGGGTTTCCACAGGGGCGAAGCACTTGAGTTTACTCAAGCCACGAGAGTAGTCTTTTTCTTTGTGAGGTGTGATGGAGCTTCGTAAGAACCCTGTTAAACTCACATTTTTTACTTTATCAATGAGATGAGGGATATCTTTTGTCTCTGTTTGGAGAAAAACAATTATGTACGGTTGCATTTTGAAAATGCAGTCTGGGTCCGAATACACCAATCAGAGGTCGTCCCTTCACCGGCCGCCTGAACACGTCACCACCACAGGAGATCCAAGAGGACGGCCATGTCACTGCTGATGCCTCTCTCCTTCGACTTGTCACCGCTGATGTAAACGATTAGGCACTCAGTTCAGATGCTGTACTAGTACAAGTACTACTTATTTTCCTTGAGAAGTTCAGATGCTAATTTGGCTAATATAAGGCCTTGTACAATAAGAGATGCTTAGAAAGGTGCTTAGAAAAATAAACCGAATTTTTCTAAAGCACCGGTGCCTATTTCTATAAAAGAGACACTTAGTTAAGCGTCTATCCTGTACCAATAAGCACCGATATTTAAAAAAATTCTGATTTATTTTTTTTAAGCACCTCTCATAAGCGTCTCCCATTGTACAAGACCTAAGTGGCGTCTGATGTTGTGAAAACACTGTTACCTCGTGGAGCCGTGGAGCCGTGGAGAACCGGTGGCGAGCGACGCGAAGTGGGTCGGCTCCACGTCTCCCATCAGGAAACGAATTTAAGCCGGAGGAGACAAGTTTCCAATCCGTCCATCCTCTAATCCCGTAGCAGCCAGCGTAGCCGCCCCCACCTGCTCTCCTCCGCTCCGGGATCCATCCACCTAGGGTTCTGCGGCTGACCGGAGTCAAGGCCATGGCGCGGAAGATGCTCAAGGACGGGGAGGCGCCCCTCGTCGCCGACGACGGCGGGACCTACGACTACGACCTCTTCGTCATCGGCGCCGGCAGCGGCGGCGTCCGCGGCTCCCGCACCGCCGCGGGCTTCGGGGCCAAGGTCTGCGCCCCCCTCCGCTTGTTTCCCCTCCACCCCCAACATCCTGCGGTTTGTCAGGAAATTGGACCTGTTCAGCTGAGATTCGGTTGGTTGAAATTCTGAGGTGATTTTCTCCAGGTTGCGATCTGCGAGCTCCCGTTCCACCCCATCAGCTCCGAGTGGCTGGGAGGACACGGCGGAACGTAAGCACAATCCCGAATTACTTGCGCTCTCTGTGTTTCTGTTGCTTGAATTACGCTCTGAATCTATCTACGCGTGCTCGCTGCGTTTAGGTGCGTGATACGTGGCTGCGTCCCGAAGAAGATACTCGTCTACGGGGCGTCTTTCCGGGGGGAATTCGATGTAAGTGGCCTTATACTACTGTCTTATACGCAAGCTGACTGCTGCTGTTGTTTCAAAAACCATCCATGTTTACCTCCTGTCAAGTAGTATGCTAAAAAAATAACAGTATTCCTTCCTCGGTTGACCAAACTGCCAGACTCTTGCTGCGCAACCTCCGCCCTTAAGCTATAGTTCGTAATCTGCATTGGGATCCAATAATTCTTCTATTCTATAGCTTGTAGTCTGCATTGGAATCAATGTTCTGGTGTGCTCATTTTCATAACCCGTGTTACGAGTGCAGGACGCCAAGCAATTCGGGTGGGAGATCAATGGGGACATCAACTACAACTGGAAAAAGTTGCTGGAAAATAAGGTCAGATTCAGACACATCACCTTGGCTGAGCACATTCATCGTTCATACTGGGCACTAGTGTAGATGCCTGTGACCCAAGATCATGATTCTCTGTCCTGCAGACTCAAGAAATTGTGAGATTAAATGGAGTGTACAAGAGAATCCTTGGTGGTTCTGGTGTGACGATGATCGAAGGGGCAGGAAGTATAGTGGATGCTCATACTGTCGAAGTCACCCAGCCAGATGGTTCAAAGCAAAGGCACACAACCAAGCACATATTGATTGCAACTGGTAGCCGGGCAACTCTGGTCGACATTCCTGGAAAGGTTTGGGAAGTTCCCCTTGAGATTTTTTTTATGTTACATCTATTACTGGGTGGCGATAGTGCTAACATGTTTCCTTAGCTCCTTGGTCTTCCCCTGCCCGTGTTTCTGTGGTTTCAGAATGTTCAATTTTCGACCATGTGATTTACTCATTGTGATTGTATTCTCTTAGTGCTTCACATGCATAATTCTTTTGGTTTGGAACATGCTTAGTTAGCCATCTTCGTCTGCCTTTGGGTTATCAAGAAAAAATATATTACATTTCACTGTTTTCTGTATTCTTCTTGATCATTCTGCCCTACACCAATGGGGATATTCAATTGCAGGAGCTGGCTATTACTTCAGATGAGGCTTTAAGTTTGGAGGAGCTACCGAAACGCGCCGTTATTCTTGGTGGCGGGTATGGTTCTAGATTTATTTAGGTACCCTGTACCATACTGTTATTATTTTTATTACCAATTCTTCCTAACCAACTTTTTTTCATCTGGCGCGTCATTGCAGATATATTGCTGTTGAATTTGCTTCTATCTGGAAAGGGTTGGGTGCTGAAGTAGATCTATTTTATAGGAAAGAGCTTCCTCTAAGGTATGTAGGTTGATCTGCTGTCAGCATGGGCACTGCACAAAATTTCTGGTCCTTTACCCAAATAATATACTGCATAAATTCAGAAGAATTTTCATGTAGTTTGTGCAGTTAGAGATGTCATGTCACACTACAATGTGCCCTTAAGATGTCCATGTCACTTGTTTTCTTTAGGCACTCAGTTTAGTTTCCTAGACCATTATGTATTTGTGTGGTTTAGCATTATACTAAAAAGTGGATGGTGTGATTTTTAGCTTTTCCATTAAGTAGTGATTGACATTGTTCAAATTGCCTGGAACCTGTTATGTGCATGGATTGCATTAGGAAGTATCTAAATAGAAATAGAATTTTATTTAAACAGGAAAGATAATTGTTTAAACAGGAAAAAGATAAGATTAGAGTTAGAGCTTGGATTGATATCCTTCAAGTTATTACTTATGGTCAAGTAGTCCTCCACTCCTCCTATATAAGGGACAACATATGTACCCATAATCAGTCAAGCAATAAGAGAACAACTTACGAATCTATTATCTCCCTTATTCATCCTCCCAACCCTATGGTCTACTCTGATGTTTGGACATCTTCATGCCAGTAGTTACTACCCAGGTTGTTGCAGACTAGTAGAACCCAACCCCTTGCTCTGATTATGATTTTTTAACATGTCTGCGTAAAAAACAAATTGTGCCATTAGCATTTAGTATTCTAAATTCTTATATATTTCACGTTGCGGAGTTCTCCAGACATTAGTATCTGACAGAAAGGTGAACGTAACAATACACTGCCACTTGCAGGGGTTTTGATGATGAGATGAGAACGGTTGTGGCAAGTAACCTTGAAGGAAGGGGAATCCGATTGCATCCAGGGACAAATTTGACTGAGGTGATTTATGCTAAATTCATAAAGTTCAGTTCGCTTTCCTCGTGTTCTGGCTGCAGCTTGTCTTGATCAATTTCATTTATGTAAACCAGTTGAGTAAAACAGCCGATGGCATTAAAGTTGTGACAGATAAGGGAGATGAGCTCATTGCAGATGTTGTTCTTTTTGCCACAGGTAATTACCGTGTTTTGTATGTTTGTTTTGACACTAAGTTTATCTGTTCCAGTTAATCAATAAAGGGACAACCCGACACCTCCTGGTTACTTGTGTCTGTAGAGCAAAAAGTTATACTGTATTCTGAAACTTGGTCTGATTTGTTATATTTCAAAAAGATAACTATCCACTTATTTGTTTGTCACATATTAATCTGTTGTGGCTGGATGTGGAAGAATTGGGCACTTTTGGTTTCCTTGCTCTGTTTAGAGTGTAATATTTATTTTGCATTGAATATGCAAGTTCAGAATTATTCTTATGCCTGGTTTTTAACTTGTGCAGGTCGTGCGCCGAACTCCAATAGGCTGAACCTGGAAGCTGTTGGTGTTGAGGTTGATCAAATAGGAGCCATCAAGGTTTATCTTCTTTCTTTATTCGCCCTTTCTGTACCTCCTAGTTGATATTATATTTTTACATCGGAAATTTACTTCTCATATTTCTGTTTCTGCCCTGACAAAACCACTTGCGAACTCGGTCTGTCCATATTATGCACTAGGCATGCTATTAATTTCTGCATATTTCTATCTCTACCCTGAGAAACCCGAAACAATATTTACTTCTCATATTTCTATCTCTACCCTGAGAAACCCACCTGTAAACTTGGGTCTGCGTCCATATTCTGCACTTCAGTTATGCTATTAATTTGCATTGTGTGCTTCAGGCATTCTGAATAATACGATTTGTCAATTTTGACTTCACGTCTGTTTAGATTGATTGGCTCTGTGTCCATATTATGTACTGGATTTGCTATTAATTTCTGGATAGTATAGAATTTTGGTGCCCTGAATAATATAGTTGTTAATTTTGTCTTCATGTCTGTTTAGGTTGATGAATACTCCCGTACATCAGTTCCAAATATATGGGCTGTGGGTGATGTAACAAATCGGATTAACCTAACACCTGTTGCTCTGATGGAGGCTACTTGCTTCGCTGTAAGTGATAGCTGTTGTTTGTAATCCCTTCACAGTAACTCATTCTGGTCATTCCGCTTGTAGTCTTCTTTGTTTTTAAAATCAGCACTATTTATTCTTCCCTATCTTTTTGTTGCAGAAAACTGTGTTTGGTGGCCAGACAGTTAAGCCTGATTATAAAGATGTACCTTGTGCTGTTTTCTGGTAAGTAATTACCTTAATTAAAATTACTTAGTTTATACTTAGGTATAAACTTAGGTTTAGCAATTAGTTTCAAGCTTTTTGCTGAGAAACATGTGGTTCCGAACTTTGTTCGTGTCACTACAGTGAGAGAGTAGAATGACAGGATTGCTCCTTTTGTGTCAATGAAGCATGCTGTCATTTACCCCTAAAAACCTCTGCTAGACTATCACTAGCTTCTGTATTTTTTGAAATGTGCTACTTTATTGCACTATCATCCCCTCAGTGTTATAATGTGAGATTATGTTTTTTGTCAAATTAGCATTCCACCGCTATCTGTCGTCGGTCTCAGCGAACAAGAGGCTTTGGCGGAAGCCAATAATGATCTTCTTATTTACACATCAAGTTTCAACCCAATGAAGAACAGCATATCCAAGTAAGCATCTTATATCATGAGATTATCTGTTACACAGTAGTTTTTCTTTTCCCCTTTTGTGCTCATTAAGAGATATCCCGGTGTTTTCACTGGTTTGTGCATCACTGCACTCTATCAACATTCTGTTTGATATTAATTTCTTGTCCTCGTGGGGAAGGTTTCTGATTTTGTTTTTGTTTTATCTTGAAGACGCGTGGAGAAGTCTACCATGAAACTGGTGGTTGATGCTGAGACCGATAAGGTACTCGGTGCAGCCATGTGTGGACCAGATGCAGCTGAAATTATGCAGGTATAAGCATTTGTGGAATTCTCGTGTTCTTTTTTTAAGATGATTTTTTTCTATTACCGTTCAATGTATTCACCTGAGGTTGTAAACGACACAAATGCAGGGCATTGCTGTTGCGCTCAAGGCTGGAGCTACCAAAGCGACCTTCGACAGCACCGTAAGTCGAAAGAGATTGCCACCACATTACGACAGAGTCCCGAATCTCACTGTTTTTTCAGGTTCTAATAATAGTACCCTGCTGGCTGGCTTTGCAGGTCGGGATCCACCCTTCTGCAGCAGAAGAGTTCGTGACGATGCGGACCTTGACCAGGCGCGTGAGCCCGCCATCCAAGCCAAAGACTAACTTGTAAGAAGATCCCTGCAATGTTTTGGACTAAAATTATACCGGTGTGGCGAAGGAAACTGTGTACACGTAGATGCTTGTTTCAGTTCGTTAGCTCTGCGCTTGGCATTTGACCTGAAAGGGTGATACGGTGTATTTGATGGTAGAAATAAGTTTCTGTGGAACAGGTTTGTACAGAAATCGTGGGTATTGTCATGATTTCCAACCCAAATAAGCCCTTGAAGTTGAAATATTTTCCCATTTGGCCTGCATGTCATGCTAGTCCCTGAATATTATAGGCTGCTCATGTGCCTTCAGATTTCCATCTCCAAGTTTTGATTCTTTTCAAGGGCGACCTTAAAGTTTTATTTTGAGGGGTGGGTAAACTCCAACTTGCTGGGAGGATGCTTTCCAAAAAAGAAGTTAAGAAGTTGCTGGACTGCTTTTTGTTTTTGAGGATCAATCACAACCGATGTTGTCTCAACATAGCCGGTCTCAAGCCCGGGTAAAGGAGGAGAGTTGTGATAGGCTGGCGAGCCAACGTAAAAACTAAGCCACTCTTATGAAGATGAAACCCAAAAGATTTTGGGGCGTAACCCTCTCAGCGACGCGCTACATCGGAACCCGGGTGTGGTGGAAAATGGGCAAGGGCCGGGCCGTCACACCCAAGGTGGCGCGCTGTATCTTGATCCGGATACGGTGGCAAGTGAGCGAGGATCGGGTCGTCGCATCCTTAGTGGCGCGCTACATCGGCGCCCGGATGTAGTGGAAAATGGGCAAGGGTCTTCGCATTTGACTCGACGAGTGCGAAGGGTAAGGAAGCTAGCCGAGCCTAGGAGGATTCGCTTAGGTAGCTGGAACGTAGGGTCTCTGACAAGGAATCTTCGGGAGCTAGTTGATGCAGCGGTGAGGAGAGGTGTTGATATCCTTTGCGTCCAAGAAACCAAATGGAGAGGACAGAAGGCGAAGGAGGTGGAGGATACTGGCTTCAAGCTGTGGTACACAGGGACGGCTGCAAATAGAAATGGCGTAGGCATCTTGATCAACAAGAACCTCAAGTATGGAGTGGTAGACGTCAAGAGACGTGGGGACCGGATTATCCTGGTCAAGCTGGTAGTTGAGGACTTGTTTCTCAATGTTATCAGCGCGTATGCCCCGCAAGTAGGCCACAATGAGAACACCAAGAGGGAGTTCTGGGAAGGCCTGGAAGACATGGTTAGGAGTGTACCGATTGGTGAGAAGCTCTTCATAGGAGGAGACCTTAATGGTCATGTGGGTACATCTAACACAGGTTTTGAAGGGGCGCACGGGGGCTTTGGCTATGGCATCAGGAATCAAGAAGGAGAAGATGTCTTAAGCTTTGCTCTAGCCTACAACATGATTGTAGCTAACACCCTCTTTAGAAAGAGAGAATCACATCTGGTGACTTTTAGTAGTGGCCAACACTCTAGCCAGATTGATTTCATCCTCTCGAGAAGAGAAGATAGGCGTGCGTGCCTAGACTGTAAGGTGATACCTGGAGAGAGTGTTGTACCACAGCATAAGCTGGTGGTTGCTGACTTCCGCTTTCGGATTCGTGTCCAGCGGGATAAGCATGCCAAAATCGCTAGAACGAAGTGGTGGAAGCTCAAGGGGGAGGTAGCTCTAGCGTTCAAGGAAAGGGTCATTAAGGAGGGCCCTTGGGAGGAAGGAGGAGACACTAGTAGAAAACGGAGCTTTAGCGCCGGGTCGTAAGGGCCTTTAGTGCCGGTTCTATAACCGGCACTAAAGGGTGGGCACTAAAGGCCCCCCCCTTTAGTACCGGTTCGGCACGAACCGGCGCTAAAGTGCCACCACGTGGCGTGAGCTCGCGCCCAGGTATGGGGGACCTTTAGTACCGGTTGGTGTTACCAACCGGTACTAAAGGATTTTTTTTGAATTTTTTTTAATTTTTTTTAATTTTTTTGAATTATTTGATGATTTAGTCTCTAATCACCTCTCTTAACTGCTCAAGTGTGGATCACTCATTCCAAATCATCTAACTTCCTGACCGGTCACCCATCCCTCTCACTACTCCAGCCCGAGCACCTTAACTTTCGGGTTCTATTCTCCTTCGTTTTCGAGTCTACACTTGTTGTTTTCCTGACAATAGTAAGATGTCAATCCTATTAACCCTCGGGAGTTTAGCTTGAGCATGAAGTCACACATTTCACCACAGTTTGACCATAGTTTGACCACAGTTTGACCATAGTTTGATCAGATTTGACCAAAATTCAAAAAATTAAAATAATTATTTAGTAACACTAATATTCTTGAATAATTATGTAGTAACATTAATACTTCTTGAATAAGTAGTTTGACCAGATTTAACCAAATTTTTTTAAACAAACTGAAATTTGACCATATCTTTTTTTCCTTTTGGAATTTGAGGATTCTAAAAAAATCCAAACAGGCCATAGGCCGTCTCCATCATTTGCGGATTTTCGTGCTGAATTTTTTGATATATTATACGTTTTTTTCTGACATCGTATGCAAAAGTTATAGCCGTTTTACATTTTCCCTACACTTTTTGCAAAACATGTCCAAATTGTAGTTTTAAAATTTTCCTAACTAGTAGATGTAGTAATATAACTACCTCTCAAAGGATTTTATTTTTTGAAGTTTTTATCATTTTCTTTTGATTTTTTCAGAACTGCAATGGCGACACAGGGGGGGGGAGGGGGGGTAGAGTTTGAAAATTGCCCCATAGTGCCGGTTTGTGTCACAAACCGGTACTATAGGTCAGACCCCTTTAGTACCGGTTCATGGCGCGAACCGGTACTAAAGGTGATCGTGGGGCCCCGGCCTGACGCCAGCCTGCCACAACCCCTTTGGTACCGGTTCGTGCCACGAACCGGTACTAAAGATTCAACACGAACCGGCATTAATGCAAATCCGTTCGAACCGGCACTAATGGTACCATTAGTACCGGACCAAAATCAAACCGGCACTAATGTGCTTCACGTTTGACCCTTTTTCTACTAGTGAGATGCGAACAATGTGTGGACGAAGATGGCGACTTGCATTCGTAAGGTGGCCTCGGAGGAGCTTGGAGTGTCCAGGGGAAGGAGAAGCGAAGATAAGGATACCTGGTGGTGGAATGATGATGTCCAGAAGGCGATTAAAGAGAAGAAAGATTGCTTCAAACGCCTATACCTGGATAGGAGTGCAGACAACATAGAGAAGTACAAGATGGCGAAGAAGGCCGCAAAGCAAGCTGTTGGTGAAGTAAGGGGTCGGGCATATGAGGACCTCTACCAACGGTTAGGCACGAAGGAAGGTGAAAGGGACATCTATAAGATGGCCAAGATCCGAGAGAGGAAGACAAGGGATATTGGCCAAGTCAAATGCATCAAGGACGGAGCAGGCCAACTCTTGGTGAAGGACGAGGAGATTAAGCATAGATGGCGGGAGTACTTCGACAAGTTGTTCAATGGGGAGAATGAGAGTTCTACCATTGAACTGGACGACTTCTTTGATGAGACCAGCATGCGTTTTGTGCGGCAAATCCAGGAATCTGAGGTCAAGGAGGCTTTAAAAAGGATGAAAGGAGGCAAGGCGGTGGGCCCTGATTGTATCCCCATTGAGGTGTGGAAAGGTCTCGGGGACATAGCGATAGTATGGCTAACCAAGCTTTTCAACCTCATTTTTCGGGCAAACAAGATGCCAGAAGAATGGAGACGGAGTATATTAGTACCAATCTTCAAGAACAAGGGGGATGTTCAGAGTTGTACTAATTACCGTGGAATTAAGCTGATGAGCCATACAATGAAGCTATGGGAGAGAGTCATTGAGCACCGCTTAAGAAGAATGACAAGCGTGACCAAAAATCAGTTTGGTTTCATGCCTGGGAGGTCGACCATGGAAGCCATTTTCTTGGTATGACAACTTATGGAGAGATATAGGGAGCAAAAGAAGGACTTGCATATGGTGTTCATTGACTTGGAGAAGGCCTATGATAAGATACCGCGGAATGTCATGTGGTGGGCCTTGGAGAAACACAAAGTCCCAACAAAGTACATTACCCTCATCAAGGACATGTACGATAATGTTGTGACAAGTGTTCGAACAAGTGATGTCGACACTGATGACTTCCCGATTAAGATAGGACTGCATCAGGGGTCAGCTTTGAGCCCTTATCTTTTTGCGTTGGTGATGGATGAGGTCACAAGGGATATACAAGGAGATATCCCATGGTGTATGCTCTTTGCGGATGATGTGGTGCTAGTTGACGATAGTCGGACGGGGGTAAATAGGAAGTTAGAGTTATGGAGACAAACCTTGAAATCGAAAGGGTTTAGGCTTAGTAGAACTAAAACCGAGTACATGATGTGCGGTTTTAGCACTACTAGGTGTGAGGAGGAGGTTAGCCTTGATGGCCAGGTGGTACCTCAGAAGGACACTTTTCGGTATTTGGAGTCAATGCTGCAGGAGGATGGGGGTATTGATGAAGATGTGAACCATCGAATCAAAGCCAGATGGATGAAGTGGCGCCAAGCTTCTGGCATTCTCTGTGACAAGAGAGTGCCACAAAAGCTAAAAGGCAAGTTCGACAGGACGGCGGTTCGACCCGCAATGTTGTATGGCGCTGAGTGTTGGCCGAGTAAAAGGCGACATGTTCAACAGTTAGGTGTGGCGGAGATGCGTATGTTGAGATGGATGTGTGGACACACGAGGAAGGATCAGTCCGGAATGATGATATACGAGATAGAGTTGGGGTAGCACCAATTGAAGAGAAGCTTGTCCAACATCGTCTGAGATGGTTTGGGCATATTCAGCGCAGGCCTCCAGAATCTCCGGTGCATAGTGGACGGCTAAAGCGTGCGGAGAATGTCAAGAGAGGGCGGGGTAGACCGAATTTGACATGGGAGGAGTCCGTTAAGAGAGACCTGAAGGATTGGAGTATCACCAAAGAGCTAGCTATGAACAGGGGTGCGTGGAAGCTTGCTATCAATGTGCCAGAGCCATGAGTTGGTTGCGAGATCTTATGGGTTTCACCTCTAGTCTACCCCAACTTGTTTGGAACTAAAGGCTTTGTTGTTGTTGTTGTTAATCACAACCGATCGTTCAATACATAAGAATTCAGGAGGATTAATAAGCCAAACATGGCGGCGACAATCTAAAGAAGTGGAGGCTCAAGCTAGATCACGAGCCTCTCAATTCATAGCTCTCTTCTCATGCTTGAATTTTACAGACTCAAATTCTTCAAACTTCTTTTTGATATCCTGGATAACAGTAGCACCTGTACCCAAGTACATTTCCGCCCTTCAGGTGTGAAACAGTGGCTGCGCAATCAGTCGCCACATGAAGAATCTTTTTCAGGTACAAGTCAGAAGCTAGATCAAGGCCCTCATTGAAAGCCAGCACTTGCAAAATTTCTGGGTCAACCTGCCCCTGTACCGCAACCGCTGAAGGTCCAGGAAAAGGCCATGCTCGTCTCGACAGATCGCATCCTCTGTCTTCATTCCTTGCTACTGTTGCATCCCCCATTACTTTCATATGGCCCTGTTGTGGTTGCTTCCAAGTTCTTGCCCTTCTGCCCATATTCACTTCAGGTGCTGCCCTGACCGTTTTATTGGATATGACCCTCCCTGGTATAAGCAGCAGATCGCCTACATATCTCTCCACAAAACTGAAAGTTGACAGCGGTGACTGGAATTCTTGGCTATGACTACAAGATGACTGATGAGCCCTCTGTTGTACAGCAGGCTTATGAGATACAGTCGCTCGCATAAGAACTTGAGTACTTCAAGTGTGTGTTGACAGGAGTTTTTCGTTGCGGATCTCATTGGTACTCTTGATGTTGAAGAGAAGGCGAGAGCAAAGGACACACGTGCTCGAGTTGCTGAGGGAGCTTCTAGTGCCCACATGGTACAGAAGAAGAACTCCTAGCCCAACAAGTTCAAAAACAACAAGAACAAAACTCAGGGCAAAGGCAAGTTTGATACAAAGAACAAGCCATCACATTCTACCAACTTCAAGAAGAATTCTAATAAGAAGGGGAAGGGACTTTGCCATGTCTACGGTGATCCTAATCACTGGGCTCCAAAGTGTCCTAACCGCTTTGAGGAGTGCGAACATGAGAAGAGCGGAAAGTCCGCTAATGTTGTCATCGGTGATACTGATATGAAGGAATCAGGGTACGGTATTTTTCCTACCATCCTTTCAGTATTCCAATCCCCTGATTGGTTAATTGACACCGGTGCCAATGTACATGTTTGTGCTGACGCCTCCATGTTTTCTTCTTACCAGGCAACAGGGACTTCACCCGTGCTGATGGGAAATGGGTCACATGCCATCGTTCGAGGTGTTGGTACGGTCGATCTGAAGTTTACTTCGGGGAAGACCATGCGTCTGAAGAACGTTCATCATGTGCCGTCCATCAATAAAAATCTCGTTAGCGGTTCCTGTTTATGTCGAGATGGTTTTAAGTTGGTTTTCGAATCCAATATAGTTGTAATTTCTAAGTATGGACAATTTGTTGGAAAAGGCTATGAGAGCGGAGGCTTGTTCCGCCTGTCTTTGTCAGATATTTGCACTAAAGTTATTAATAATGTTTTCCACAACAATGAGTCTGATATTTGGCATTCACGACTTTGTCACATTAACTTTGGTTGCATGACGCGGCTAGCCAATATGAATTTAATTCTGAAAATCTCTATTGTCAAAGGCTCTAAGTGCCAAGTATGTGTGCAAGCTAAGCAACCTCGCAAGTCCCATAAGACTGCAGAGGCAAGAGACTTGGCGCCACTAGAGCTTATACATTCTGATCTTTGTGAGATGAATGGCGTGTTGACAAAAGGTGGAAAGAGATACTTCATGATGTTGATTGATGACTCCACTAGATATTGTTATGTGTATCTTCTGAAATCAAAAGATGAGGCTTTGACTTTCTTCAAAAACTATAAAGTTGAGGCAGAGAACCAACTTGATCGGAAAATTAAACGGTTTAAGTCCGACCGTGGTGGAGAGTATTTTTTCAATGAATTTGATCTATTTTGTGCGTAACATGGTATAATCCATGAGAGGACGCCTCCCTACTCACCCTAGTCAAATGGGGTAGCCGAAAGAAAGAATCGAACTCTAACTGATATGGTTAACACCATGTTAGACACTTCGGGTCTATCCAAGGAATGGTGTGGGGGGGGGGGGGCGCTAATGACTGCGTGTCATGTCTTAAACCGAGTTCCCACAAAGCATAAGACCATGACTCCATTTGAGGAATGGGAAAGGAAAATGTTGAAACTATCTTACCTACGTACTTGGGGTTGTTTGGCGAAAGTCAATATACCAATTTCCAAGAAGCACAAGCTTGGACCAAAAACCGTGGATTGTGTTCTTCTGGGCTATGCTTTTCATAGCATCGGCTATAGATTTTTGATAATAAAATCTGAGGTATCCGGCATGCATGTTGGTACGATTATGGAGTCGAATGATGCAACTTTCTTTAAGGACATATTTCCTATGAAGGATATGTCGAGTTCATCAAATCAGGAGATACCTACTCCATCTCGTGAGGAATTCACTGTAATTCCTGAACCCATCATTGCGATGGAACATGTCGAGAATCCTGTTGAGGGTGACAATGGAACTCCTGTGAGCAGTAAGAGACAGAGGACTGCAAAGTCTTTTGGTGATGATTTCATTGTGTACCTCGTGGATGACACACACATGACTATTTCATAAGCCTATGCATCTCCTGATGCTGACTACTGGAAGGAAGCTGTACGTAGCGAGATGGATTCCATCTTAGCTAACGGTACCTGGGAGATCACTGACCGTCCTTATGGGTGCAAACCTGTAGGATGTAAGTGGGTGTTCAAGAAAAAGCTTAGACCCGATGGTACGATTGAAAAGTACAAGGCACGGCTTGTGGCCAAGAGTTATACCCAGAAAGAAGGTGAAGACTTCTTTGATACTTACTCACCCGTGGCTAGACTGACCACAATTCGGGTGCTACTATCACTGGCTGCCTCACATGGTCTTCTCGTTCATCAAATGGATGTTAAGACAGTTTTCCTCAATGGAGAGTTGAAGGAGGAAATTTACATGGATCAGCCAGATGGTTTTGTAGTACCTGGTCAGGAAGGAAAGGTGTGCAAGTTATTAAAGTCTTTATATGGCCTTAAACAAGCTCCTAAAGAGTGGCATGAGAAGTTCAAAAGAACACTAACTGCTGCCGGCTTTGTAGTAAACGATGGTGACAGGTGCGTGTACTATCGCTATCGTGGGGGCGAAGGAGTTATTCTTTCTCTGTATGTCGACGACATATTGATCTTTGGAACCAAACTTGATTTAATCAAGGAGGTTAAGGATTTCTTATCTCGCTGTTTTGAGATGAAGGATCTAGGAGTAGCTGATGTTATCTTAAACATCAAGCTGTTGAGAGATGAGAATGGTGGGATCACACTGCTTCAGTCTCACTATGTGAAAAAGGTCTTGAGTCATTTTGGGTATAGCGACTACACGCCTTCTCCAACTCCATATGATGCTGGTGTGTTGCTTTGAAAGAACCGACGGATTGTTAGAGATCAACTGAGGTATTCTCAGATTATTGGCTCGCTTATGTATTTGGGGAGTGCCACGAGGCCTGACATCTCTTTTGCTGTGAGCAAGCTGAATCAGTTTGTGTCAAAACCGGGAGATGATCATTGGCATGCGCTTGAGGGAGTTATGCGCTATTTGAAAGGCACAGTGAGCTATGTGATTCACTACATCGGGTATGCAAGGGTACTGGAGGGTTATAGTGACTCAAACTGGATATCTGATGCTGATGAGATTAAGGCCACAAGTGGTTATGTTTTTAGACTTGGTGGTGGGGTTGTTTTCTGAAAGTCTTGCAAGCAGACCATCTTAACGAGGTCAACTATGGAAGCAGAACTCACAACATTAGACACTGCCACTGTTGAAGCAGAGTGGCTTCGTGAGCTCTTGATGAACTTACCTATGGTTGAAAAACCAATACCCTCTATCCTGATGAACTGTAATAATCAAACTGTGATCGTCAAGATAAACAGTTCTAAGGACAATATGAAGTCCTCAAGACATGTGAAGAGGAGACTAAAATCTGTCAGAAAATTGAGGAACTCCAGAGTTATTACGTTGGATTATATCCAAACGTCAAAAAACTTAGCAGATCCCTTCACAAAGGGTCTATCACGTAACGTGATAGATAATGCATCGATGAAGATGGGCTTGAGACCCACCGCATGAGTTGTCCATAGTGGTAACCCACTCTATGTGATCGGAGATTCCGTGAAGTAGAAGTGGGAGACAAGCTGTTGGTCAGCTGGGAGGAGAGTATCCCTATATTACCTATCCCACTCCGTGAAGATGCAATACTCTCCTGATCTGCATGGCAGGTTGATACTTATCTTAATGTGTTCCAAGTGGCTTATTTGGGTAAGCAGAGATGTTGTCATGCAGAACATCTTCCGAGGAACACACCTATATGAGTTTGACTGTTAACATCGCAGTATGTGAGAATTGTGTGTTCTCTAATAAATTCATGAAAAGGCCCTGGAGTATGACGTATACGCTCCACCCGCGGGGAAGCCTTGCGGCAGCCCAGTATCGGTCAAGAATTTGTGTGAAACTAGTCTCGCAGAAAACTTGTAGTTTAAGGCATAGTCCACTATTCAAGTTGTGATCTAGTGTAGCATAAATCTCTAAGTGGAAGTTCAACTTCACAGTCTCCACTAAGCACCGGTATATAAACAATGTTTTGGAACTAAATGATGAGATGTGCCAATGAGACTTTGTGGGGGATTGTTGAAATTTTGCTAGTAGGCCTTTGACCCAAAGCCCAACTAAAATTCTGAAATTCTCTTGGCCCATTCATGCACACATGTGAGTGGAGTGAGTGAGACTAAAGTTTAGTCTCACTCCGGAAGTTGAGAGAGAGTTGCACCTCTTTATAAGGTGAGCTCTTCTACCACTTGTATGAGCATGAGAAGAGGAGACCTACACACGCGCTCCTCCTCCTCGTTCGCCTCGTCACGACGCGCCGCGGGTTGCGGGATTGAGCCGAGCCGAAGACAGAGCTATGCACGTTGTCTATATTTTTGTTGCTCGGGAAAAATTAATGAGTCATTAGTTAATAATTAATGGACGCGTTAATTACTGAATCGTTTCCGATTCTTTTTGATCGTGACGACTTGACGTGGGTTTTAGGGTTTTCTGTTTCCGAAGACTAGTAAAATAGGCGGATTCTGGAACCCCAAGGATTCAACGGTATATGGATATGGAAAATATAAGATTTTCGATCCTAGCGTGAAAAGGCGGGGAACAGATACCCAATAGGATATAGGATCCTTGGGAGGAACTTTTGGTAATGGCTACTCCGACGACCTACCCGGCCCGCACTATATAGTCAGACAGACGTCTACCCTAGCCGCCGCCGCTTCGTATGGTTTCTCACCACCGTTCCAGATCATTGCGCTGCCAAGCAAGTCTTCTCCATCCCTCCTTTCGTCGTGCACCGGGAGAAGGGACAGCAGACCTCCGGAACCCCGCCTTTCGTGATCCTGTACGGGAGAGGGGTGATCAGGTTTTTGGGGAGTGCACTCACGCGACTGCTGGCAGCGACGACTTCGCAAACGACGACTTCTTCCCCGACCTCGGCAACCTCATCCTCGACGACGTGGGCGACAACGTCAACGCCGGCGATGCTGCACCCGCTGCACCGTATGTTATTTTATCCTTCTTGTTCGAGGTCGTGGTAAAATTCATGTTTCTAGTATGTGCCCTAGATGTGATCTGTTCATCTACTATGCTAGTTCACATAATTAGTTTAATCTCTGCTATTGCTGTCATGATCTATTTCCTATTTATTCGGATTAAAACTCGTAATAATTTGCTCATTTTCCAACACTATGAGCCCACCATATCGACCATAGCGTTAACAGTACCCTAACAAACCCTTGTTCTGCTGGATTGCCCTAATCCCTAAACCCTAACGACCATAGTGTTACCAGTACCCTGACAAACTCTTCTTCTGCTCGACTGTTTTTTTTTGAAGAAACTTTTCTGCTGGACTGCTTTTTTTAGGTGACTCTGCTGGACTGCTTGGAGGTTGTTTCTTCCAGTAGGCTCTGGGCCTTGGCCTGCAAGAAGCCTGTGCCGTACAAAGATGAGGTAGATATCAACAAACCCACACGCAGTCTCCCCTAAAAAAACACCCCCACACGCAGTCTGATAACGCGTATCTTCGAGAGGCAAATAGCCAACAGTTACCTTAGGGAGCTCCTGCAAGCGTCATTTTTTGGCCCGTAAGCGCGGAAAAAAATTATATGAGACCAGGTCTCACGGTTAGCAGGTGAGACCCGTCCTGATGGATGACACGTGACATTCACAAATCATAAAGCATCTAATCTCTCTCTCCCTTGATTTTAAGTAAGGGGTGGGGGATGCTTTGAGATTTGTGAATGCCACGTGTCATCCATCAGGATGGGTCTCGCGTGAGACCTGGTCTCATAGAATTCTTTTCCCGTAAGCGCCAGGTGTTTCGTCCGGCCATCGCCATGTTTCCCGTACTGAACGCTTGCTTTGGATATACTTTTTTTACGCGTTCTCATGTTTTTGATGTTTTTTTGGCTTTTAGGGTTTTGCCTTGTTTTTCTAGGTTTTCTCAAAAAAAATTACTTAACACAGCTGTGCTTCTTGAATAAATAAATAAAATTGTGCTTTCATGAAAAGCACAACCCATGCTTATGTGCTTCTGAGAAGCATAGCCTGTGCTTTCACGAGAAGCACATCATTGCTTCTCGAAAAGGGAAAAGCACAACTTTCACGAGAAGCACAACTTTTCCTCTGCGAGAAGCACAATTTACGCTTCCCCCCAAAAGTGAAAACATTCCGTGCTTCAGGGTTTTGGTTTTTCTCTTCTAGTTTTGTTTCGGTTTCCGTTTTTTCAGATTTTGTTTTTATGGTATTCGCTTTTTTGGTTTCAGGTTTACCTTTTGATTTTCTTTTACAGAAAAGTTTGTCAAAACTTATAAACATGAGATCTAGTTCTAAAGATCTTGACATAAGAAATTCAACAGTGAAAACAATTCAATATTTGAACACATGGTTCAAGAGATAAAATGTTTTGAATAATGAATCTGTGAAAAAAAAACTCTTTAGGTTGTGACCAGTTGTCAGTACATAAGAAAATGGGAAAGTGACTTTTGTTAGTGATAATTCTTAACTAGTAATTTTCGAATCTTCGGTGCCTTTAGTGCCACTAGTTAATGGTACGTGGCGCCTAAGAGCATCTCCAGCCGCCTTCCCGAGTGCCATCCCCAGGCGCCTTTTCTTCTGCCGGCGAGCTAAAAATGGCAAAAAAAAGGCCCAGCCATGCCCCCCAAGCCCCACCCAGACCTCAAAAAGGTGCCGGCGAACCCAGGCCACACCCAACGCGCTGGGGGGCTGCTGGGGGGGCCAGCGGAAGCAACAGCCAATCATATTCCTCCACGTATCATTTTTTCTGGCCCACTCATTCACTTTTTGCCTGGCGACTGTCTTGGGGGCACCAACGGCTGGGAAACCGTCCTCGCGTTTCATCTGGCGAAGGTGTTTTGCCCCCCAGGACGTACTATTTTTGGCCCGACGATTGTCCTAGGGGGCTCCAACGGCTGGAGATGCTCTAAGTACCATTGTGATGGAGAAGCTGGTCTTGGTGTTTTGGAAGCTTCCAGTTTGTTTTGGGAAGCTTTTGGAAGCTTCCGGATAGTTTTATTTTCCGTTTTGGTTTTCCTAATTGGTTTTTTGTGTTCGGTTTTGAGCGCTTTTTTGTTCTTTTTTCAAACCCCTGATTTTTTTATATTTTGCGATTTTTTTTTCAAATTAGTGAACTTATTAAAGGCACAGTTCTTTTTCATGTTTTTTAATACTCTCTCCATTCCAAAATATAGCGCGCCCGCGCTTTCTGAGGTCCAACTTTGACCGTAAATTTAACAACGAGACCAACTGCGGCGGGAGAAAAAATTATATAATTGAAAACTTCTTTCGAATACGAATTCACTGATATAATTTTTGCTCCCGCCGCAATCGGTCTTGGTAGTTAAATTTACGGTCAAAGTTGAAGCACGTGGATAGAGGAAGCACTACATTGTGGAATGGAGGGAGTATGATTTATAAATTCATGATATTTTTCAAACTCGTGTTTTTTCAAATTCATGAATTTTTAAAACATCGTATGAACTTTTTTCAAATTCATGAATTTTTTATTTTCATATTTTTCTCAAACTCACGATAATTTCAGATTTTATAATTTTTCTAGAAAGTCAACGGTCAACTGGCTGCTGATCAATGGGCGGCCCTTAGTTAATTGGAACTGAGCAGAAAAGGAAACCGAGCGAGCTGCTCGCCCCGTTTATCGGGCCGGCCCACGAGCAGGCGGCTCGTGGGCGCGCTCTGTGTACAACTTGGCGCAAAAGGCGCCAATTAGGAAAGGCCCTGTTTGGGAAAATAGCGTCCTCAAACGAAGTTCAGTTGAACACTCAGAAAAAAAAAAGAGTGAATGAAGCAGTTCTTAATTGTGAAAAAAATGAATGAAACAGTATAATTTCTCCCAAATGAAGGAATTCCCCAGCGCAGGGTCGCCGAGGAACCGGCTCCTCTACCGTGCCGCTGGGCACGGCAGAGTGCCGTGCCTTCTTAGGGCATGTACAATGGTTGATAAGATAGTCTTATCTTAAGTTTTGCATGTAAATTAGAGATGACAAAAAAACATGTCTACAATGGGTCATCTCTTAGCCTTATCTTCAATAATTAATTGTTCCTAAAAATATGGTGAGACAAATTGTGCTAAGAGATCATCTCTTATCTTCTCTTAAATAAAATAAGACAAGCTTTCTCTTATGATTTCTCTCTCCTCCACCTCATCATTTATCCTATGTGACACTCTTAAGATAGAACCATTGTACATGCCCTTAGTTCTTACGCACCACCAGCGTGCACATTGATATGGGCCACAAAGGCTTACCTCCTGCCCGAAAGTCTATCTTAACTAGCCCAGACGTTCAGCTGATGCATCATGCTTTCCTCCAAAAAAAAACTGATGCATCACGCGGCTGCACAGGTAGAAAGAAAAAATAACTATTTTCCTACCTATTTCCTAACCCCTAAATAAACTATTGCCCCTATAAAATACTAATTTATTATTATTGTCTCAAAATACTAATTACCTATTAATTAATATTTTTGGGAGGACCTATTAATTAATTAATATACACGAGCAACATTTAAAAAATAAAAATGAACTCATATTAGCTAACATGTTTGCCCATACATGTACTAAATTTCTACAACTAATTTTCATAAAAAATGGTTTCTTAATTTATTTTATTTTTATCAGTTTTATTGGTATATTTTTATTTTGGTGGATTCGTTTTTTTTTTCATGCTACTTGTGTAACTACATCATGTCCACCGATCGCACGCTCACAGTCACAAGTTCGTCGGCCGTGCACAACTCTATGTTCACCAATCTTTCATAGGTGCCAATAAGGGTAGTGGAATTATTTTACCCGTGAGGTTGAGTGCTGCTAAAACATGTTAGGGAGGGTCAAAAGATTATTTTAAAACATGTCTGACAAACATGACTGCCGCCGAGGGTCTCTCCTTGCTCCTCCCTTGCCGTCGTCAGGGGGTGCAGCCAGGCGAAGCCTGGTCGTCGCCTGCTGTTGTGGGGCCTCTCTTTCTTCCTCGCGTGGGCGCCGATGCTTCTCTACATCCCCGGGCTCCATGGTGGTGGTGGTGGGTACCCTCTCGGTCGTGTAGGCGGCGAGAGGTGTATCGGCGGGTGGCTCGGGCGTTTGCTCTTCTCATCGACACTGGTGACGCCCTAATCCGGACCTGTGGTGTTGGGCTCGTCACGCTTGTCCTGGAGACCTCATGGTGGCGCGGGTGGCTCGACATTGTATGGGAGCTGCCCCTCCATCTTGTATCATTCGACCATGTACTCTATTTGGGTGTTGCTTTATATATAAAGTGGGACGAAAGCCTATTTCAATACAAACATATTGGCTAAAAGAATTTTTTTAATAAATCATTGAGACAAAATAATACAAATAAAACCATTTTTATAATATGAGTTCGTTTTCATTTTGCGCATGTTGCTCATGTATATTAACTAATAGGTAATTAGTCTTTTGAGACAATAATAGTAAATTAGTATTTTGTAGGGGAAATAGTATTTTTTTAGGGGTTCAAAAATAGTTAATTAGTTTTTTAGCAACGGAAATCACCAATTGGTTTTTTTAGTTGACGGAAATTGTTTTTTTTAGAATCAAGGAAATCGTTAATTAGTTGACTTGTGCAGCCGCGTGATGCATCGGGTGAACGGCTGGGCTTGTTAAGATAGATTTTATAGCCAGGAGGGAGGCCTTTTTTTTAGAGATGGAGTGAGGCCTTTCTGGCCCATACCTAGTGCAGTTTTCCTATTTGGGCTTGTGTTCTACGCAAGGCTTTATCTTGATATGGATGGAAGCGGAGCTGAGCCAAATGGTCCTCAGTTTTTTTTTGTTTTTTTTGGAAAAGGTAATGGTCCTCAATGGTAGTAGTAGCACTGCAATGGGAAAAATACAAAGGAGAACCTGAGTATCATCGCGCCCTATACGTTAAAAAAAAGTAATTCAAAAGAAGTTCAAAAAATCCTGATACTTTTCTGGTATCAAACATGGTCAAGTATTGTAGTCCTATAAAAAGATTCGTTAGAGAGAATTTCGTTGTATTATGGGTTGAAGATTCGGCAAAAAACGCTATATTATCGTCATAAACTTGTCTTTTTATCCCTCAAGACAATAGAAATCATTCCTGTCCAAACTTTTTATACAAGTACAACACCTAATCATGCTGATTTCAAAAAAGATTTAAATTTTTTTGAATTACTAAACTTTTTGGCGCATATAGGATGCGCCGGAACCGAGAGCACAAAGTTCACGTCCCACTACAATGGTCCCTCCTATTTTCTCGCTGTCACCTCCCTGTATGTATACATGCATAAGGGCATCTTCATTGCTGGGCGCCTACGTAGACGCTTATGAATGAAAAGATAATTCTCATAAAACAGGAAATAAGCTTAGCGCTTTCTGACCCAACGGCAAGCGCTAATGAGGGGCGCTAATTAATCACAGAACTAGTAGAAAAACCAATCGCTACATGCATGGCTGTGGGAAAAAAAAGGCAAAGCGCTCGCCTCCAGCTTTTGCGTCGCTGCTAGGTTAGACGCTAGGATTTTGTAGTCTAACTGCCGATCGAACAGGATATTTATCCTAGCGCCCGGCATTGTAGATGCCCTAAAGTACAGCAAACCCTTCTCTCTGGGCACAAATTCTTACTCTGCACCCGATCGATCATTGGTGCCGCCTTCAATTCGACCTGCAATGGAGCAGAAGATTATCTCGAGCGGCGGCAGCAGCAGCATTTCACTAGTCATGCTGTATGCTGACCTCGGGTCGGATCGGCTCTCCCGGCTGCGTCCGAGGCTGGCAAACCTGGAGCGCATCAATGCCCGCCCGCCTGGCAGCCTCCGCCTCTGCCCCGGTGCATGCCGGAGCCACGCCGCCCAATCCCGCGCGTCTGCCTCACCGCCAGGGTCCATCAAATTGCCATGAGCCATGAGTGTACCATGGAAAAGAATATGGGCATCAATGCCTGCGTCTGGACGCGCACGGCACGACCATCCATCTGCCTTCGCTGCACGCACGGTCAAGTACGCAGGCAGGAGGAGTAAAACTTGACGCGGTTTCGGTGCTTGCAATGCAACCTCTGCTCATCTCTTCCATGCGTCAATAATGCAGTGCAGAGCGCGAGTAAGATCTCGCGCGGTTTCGGTGCTTGCAACCACCTCTGCTCGCCTCCTCTCATCCTCCCATCCTTAGTACTCCACTAACGACATGGGTACTCCTGTAGTAGTACTACCTATTGAATTCATTCTCCAGTTAACTCGTTCAAAAGTCCGAACCAATGAAAAAAGGATGATAACATATTTCAAAGCTACAGTACTTTGTTTGCTTCAACGCCGTGGTTGGTCGCGCGTTTGCACAGTAGTACTCTCGCTTAGTTCGTTGGCTTGTCTTGGTCCCATGCATCAATGCATGAACGAGCGTGTCTTTTTCACGCATGGTGGCGGCATTCGTCGCATCGCATTGCATGCATGCATTTATCATGATCTGACGCCCAAGTCAAACGAGCGCAACGTACGGGACACGCACACAGTGCACCACACCACACGAATCACTATTTTAAACCTTGAACTCGTAGAGCTTGTCCGAACTGAACCCTGACGTCTAAATCCCTGAAATCGGCACCCTCACCTTTTTTATCCCAGTTAATATCAACCTTGAATTTGTTTGGCGCATCGGGAAAATATCAATCCCGCCCAGGATCAAAGTCTAGTATCGCTGACGTCCATGCTCCACATGTCGTATACATCCTCAATCCCCTCCGCTGCATCTGAAATCAGCGCTGGTCCAGCCTCTGCCTCACCCACTTCCTCCTCAACTGCGCCACTGCCGGCCGCCAATGGCGCCTCGACGTTGCCGAATTAACCAGAGAGGTGCACGACGAGCGCGTACATCGCTGTACGGGCCTGCTCGACTTCGTGCTCGAGTCCTCGGTAATCACATCAGTTGGCGACTACGTGCTGCGGCGCGCCATGAACCTGGTGACCAAGGTGCTCGGGTTCTTCCTTGAGACGTGTCTGGCATGCTCTCGGCGGCGGCATGCCGGCGGAGCACGACAAGATGAGGGTGCGGTTCCATCTCACCAGGGGAGAGCTCACGAGGGACCTTGTGCACTTGTACATGCACGTGCGCGAACTGCATCTTGATTGTGAGGAACAAAGCTCGGAGCTGGTTCCGCCGTAGGACGATGACCGTGTCAGCGCATGCCACCATGGGCAATTACGCACAGCCTCAAGACGCCGAGTCGTCGCCGAGTACTCTGCGGCGAACACTATTGTGCAAAGCTGACTCGCACGATTTTGGTATTCTAGCGTATTCACGTAAGCTGACTTTGAAGCAGGTGGACATGTGGATGGATTTTCCATGAGCTAGCTAACGTACGTAATGACTTACACGCCGGCTAGCTTGATCGATCTGTACCGGCGGAACTCAGCTAGCTGCCGTTCAATGGACGCGCGAGTACGCCCGAGAGCACGGCCTCTGACTCGGCTTCGGCATCTCGGCGGGTGTCGGAGCATGCCGTGGAGTTTGCCATGGATCGCAGTGCTGGCTGTTGCAGCATCGCTCGGCGAGCTCGGCGCGATAGCCGAGGGGAAGAAGATGGATATGGCTTGCAGTGAACCTGTAATCCTGCCCGGGATTGCAGTTTTCCAGTGCGACAAACAGGTCTAGGATCGGTGTAGGTTGATTTTGACCGGGATCAGAGAGGTGAGGGTATCGATTTCAGGGATTAAAAGGTTGAGGTCCGATTCCGACCAGCTCTACGAGTTTAAGGTTTAAAACAGACTTTACTCGAATCAAAACAAGCCAAGCACGCGGGCTTGACTTCATATGGAAGTTACGCATGTCGTGTTCGTGATGAGGTTGCTGGCTATTATTGGCTCTCTCGGTCGATCCGTCCGTCCGTCCTTGGCTAGCTGGCCACTGGCTACAAAGGCCTACAGATGAGATGAGCTAGTCAACCGGCGTTAATATGGTCTCTGGGATTAGCTCAAACGCCCAATAATTTGCTAGCAGCTGGATGGTCGATCGACAAGGTACGTACACTCCAGATCGGTCGCCAGCTAATTAAGCTAGCTACAGATCGGCATCAACGTACGGCTCGACAGACAGACATACGCAACCAATGCCCTTCAAAGTTCGAACTTGAATGCATGCATGCCAATATATGGAGTATGTATATATATGACCATGCATAAGCTGGTCCGGCCCTGCCTCGCCTCCCAAGGATTGATGGATGGGAGTAGATCAGATCGGTCGATGCGTTGCGTCGAGCAACGCCATCAATGCGCGCGCTGGAACAAGACCTAGCTTAGCTAGAGCAGCGGCTACCTGCCCCGGCCGCCGGCCGGCCCAAGTTGCAAGCAAGGAAAGAAGATCGTTGGGAGCACAAGGCACAATCCCACAAGTACAAGCCAAGTGCGTGTGTGCGTGCATGCATGCACGGGCCGGAGATGGGAAAAAGGGAGGGGAGGAAAAGGCAGCGCAACCGCCGGTTGGCCGGGCGGACAGCGCCGCGAGGCCGCCCTTTTCCGGCCGCCCATGTTGCGGTTCCGCCGCCAAGCCAACGGTCCGGCATTGATCACCACCGCGCTCCTCACCAAGCAAAGGCGAGGACGGTTCGGGGATGCGCAGGGCCGGAGCGGGGGGATGTGATCGCGTCCCGGCTTTCCATTCCACGTGAGGCAAAGCACATCCGGGCGCCAACTTTTTTCGGTTTTTCAGTTGCGGAAACGCGCGACCAACCACGACGGCGCCACGCCGCT
Source organism: Triticum urartu (assembly GCF_056163025.1). Lineage (NCBI taxonomy): Eukaryota > Viridiplantae > Streptophyta > Magnoliopsida > Poales > Poaceae > Triticum > Triticum urartu. Next base: position 581,651,980 of record NC_141878.1, on the reverse strand, counting down.
TTACGGTGGGTGCGCGGATGCTGGCCGGGGCCGGATCGATGTGCGGGCGGCCACTTGCGGTGTCCAGGCCATGGCCATCAATCCTCACCTGCAGGGACCCCGTGCATGCAGCCGTAAATGCAGCGGCCAGAATTATCCATGGAGGTATATATGGTCACGCACCGTGCGCAGGCTTGGCGGGGAATTTCAGTGTGCTCCCCAAAAACTGACTGCTTCTCTTCAGTGGTGGCCACATTTCCTTCCTTCATATACAAGCATATCAGACAATGATCCTCCTACGTGTCTGTGGCCTGCACCAGCACGAAACCGGAAGAAACATCACGCGGCAATCTCAATTTGTACGCGCGAGTTATGTCCTGCTGGAGTACAACAATTTGCATTTGCAGCTATCTCTATTCAGATTTTCATGCTACAGTGCCTGCTGGTGGGGTGCTATGGCCTGGACGAAGTTAGAGCATGGTTAATTGTATAGCCAGCTGTTGGTTATATGGTCTTGCCACATCATCCGTAGCCAACCTTATAGCCGGCAACTACAATAGTTGAATATAGATATGTATTTTTTTATGCATGGCCCACCTTCATCTCTCACACAACATGCCTAAGAGCACGTGTTGCAGTCGGCTGTTAATCAGTAGTCCGTTTTTCTTCTCTCTCCTCCAACTCATCTAAAATATAATATTTAAAGACTTACAGCCTGCCTACGTCATCCTATTATATTTGCTCTTTTAGGGGTGCAAGCACAGCATGCCCGATCGAGCTGACTCGCGCTACCAGATTGCTGCAGCGAATTGAAACGCCAACCGGCCGGTGGTATCCAGCAAAGGCAAAGGGAGATATAGCCTGCCCAAAAGCATCTGGGAACTGAAAGGGGCCTCAAACAACCTGCATTTTATCAAACTGATTGACATGAAAAAAAGGTAGTCCCTCCGACCCAAATAAGTGCCACTCTTTTTTTCTCGAAACGAAAGCATAAGTTGTGCCTCATCCATAAATTAAGGGGGATCTAGGTCGTCAGGCGAGGGGCTAGTTTTTTTTTGAAACCTAGGTCGCCGAATCTAGTCATGGGCAAGTTTTTTTTTAAACCTAGGCCGCCGAATCTAGTCGTTGGGCAAGGGGCTAGGGTTTTGATCTGGCATAAGTGACCAGTCGAATTGGAAAGGAAGGTGTCGCTACCGAAGACAAAGGTCTGGCCTGGCGTAAAGGACGCGCTAGCGCAGACTTGGTCGTCGATCTGAAACTCCATCGAATCACGGTGACAATGCAGCGGGAGCTGCATGGGCCACCAATGATGGAGTCAATTCTGGTGAATCTCATGTAAGGGGTCCCTATATGGTAGACCGGAGACTATGCTGACAACGGCATGAGGTTTTCCCCTGGTTCGGGCTCTCTCAAAGAGATAATACCCTACGTCGTGGAAGTATTTGTATTGATTTGGGTGGAGTACAAAGTACAAGTGATCTACCATGAGATTGCCTATTTCCGTCCGTTGGAGATATGCCCTAGAGGCAATGATGTATGATGATATTTCATATGTGTTTATGAATAAAGATAGTCCTTGGACATTATCAATGATGTGTATCAATAAATACATGACTTGTTTGTGGGACTATGCATTGTATGATGACTGTCCTAAAAGGTCCCTATTCGAAAGAGCTGTGTGGACGCGCAGTCGAATAGACTAGCATATGACAGGGTCGATGGCTTGGTCTCACTAGCCATGGAGCATTAGATTCTAATCGGATACTATGGACTTGGAAGGATCTCGTTGGATAGACCCAACTAAGAGATGCAACGATTTGTCATATGTGAGTCTCTCGTACAACATACGTTATATGTCCTAAGACTTGAGCTGGCGCATGCACTCGGACTGGTGACAAACCTGCTTTGGGTCGATCAAATGCTACTCCGTGACTTGGTAGTTACAAAGGTAGGTTTTGGGTCCAGACCCATGCTGCAAAACATGGCCGAGCAAGATATGATTTGCCCCTCCGATTAAGAGAGATATACGTTGGGCCCCTCGTGTGATCCAACCAAGATAAGCTTGGCCATGCGACAGGGATTATGAGATAATTCGGTTTGTGGTCGGCATCACTAGAACGAGAAAGAGGTCAGACTAGCACAAGGATGACAGACTCGTCTTGAGCCCGACAACATATATCGTGTGGCAAAGGAACATAAGTATGATATACAGGTTCGCCTAACCAACTTCATCGGACACTTGAAGTCAGCATGCTTTGCTACCTAGAGGCCGCTACCGACTAGCTGAATCGGATGTGATCTGACTCACGACCAACTGAACGAGAACCTAAGGGGTCGCGCGCTTAAGGAAATGAACCTATGAGGTTGGATCCGATTCCACGAGTCAGGTGTGATCCTACTCGCACTCGTATCCAGGCCGTATAGACTTTGGGCTTTAGGATCCGTGTGAGGCCAAGTGTTGAGCCCACGATGGATGACTATATAAAGTGGAGGTGCGGCACACTCATTGGGTTGATCACTTTGGCGCTGTCACTAGTGCTTTGCATGTGTTGCGAATAGCCACCTCCACTCGCCGTCGGTCGTGTGACCGAACCTAGCAGTCTGCCGCACGATGTTTCTCCTGCACACACGGATACCGTTAGAGGTGGTGCACCAGCGCCGCTTCGGCGAACCTGTTCATGGGATCCGATCGGCTACGTGGGAGATCGACGAGGAGGAGACGACTCCGGAGACGGGCTGCCCCAACTCTACTTCCGCTGCATGGCACTGCGTGTCTAGTGGTAATGATCTGTGATCCATCTCCCATAGCATGTTCTTGGTTGTTCTGCGCGTAGAAAATTTTTAATTTGCAGTTGACGCACCCTACCATAGAACCCAACACCGCCTACGAGTCCCACCCCTTTGTTTATATAGATATCAGAGGGTCTAAGGCCTCTTTTGGTTCATAGGATAGGATTATCATAGGAATAGGAATCTTATAGGAAATGAGATGACATGTATCTCAAATCCTATGAGTAAGAATAGGAAACAAGATGTCATTTGGTTGACACCAAAGAAAATTTTCCATTGAGTCTAGGATCTTTTTTATTTTCCTATGAAATGTGGAGGATAGGAACCAATCCTATGTAGGAATAGGAATCCATTCCTATGAACCAAATGGCTCTAAAGGAAAAAAAAAAGAAGGAAATATGCCCTAGAGGCAATAATAAAGTTATTATTTATTTCCTTATTTCATGATAAATGTTTATTATTCATGCTAGAATTGTATTAACCGGAAACATAATACATGTGTGAATACATAGACAAATAGAGTGTCACTAGTATGCCTCTACTTGACTAGCTCGTTAATCGAAGATGGTTATGTTTCCTAACCATAAACAAAAGAGTTGTTATTTGATTAACGGGATCACATCATTAGGAGAATGATGTGATTGACATGACCCATTCCATTAGCTTAGCACCCGATCGTTTAGTATGTTGCTATTGCTTTCTTCATGAATTATACATGTTCCTATGACTATGAGATTATGCAACTCCCGTTTGCCGGAGGAACACTTTGTGTGCTACCAAATGTCACAACGTAACTGGGTGATTATAAAGGAGCTCTACAGGTGTCTCCAAAGGTAAATGTTGGGTTGGCGTATTTCGAGATTAGGATTTGTCACTCCGATTGTCGGAGAGGTATCTCTGGGCCCTCTCGGTAATGCACATCACTTAAAGCCTTGCAAGCATTGCAACTAATGAGTTAGTTGCGGGATGATGTATTACAGAACGAGTAAAGAGACTTGCCGGTAACGAGATTGAACTAGGTATTGGAATACCGACGATCGAATCTCGGGCAAGTAACATACCGATGACAAAGGGAACAACGTATGTTGTTATGCGGTCTGACCGATAAAGATCTTCGTAGCATATGTAGGAGCCAATATGGGCATCCAGGTCCCGCTATTGGTTATTGACCGGAGACATGTCTCGGTCATGTCTGCATTGTTCTCGAACCCATAGGGTCCGCACGCTTAAGGTTACGATGACAGTTATATTATGAGTTTATGCATTTTGATGTACCGAAGGTTGTTCGGAGTCCTGGATGTGATCACGGACATGACGAGGAGTCTCGAAATGGTCGAGACATAAAGATTGATATATTGGAAGCCTATGTTTGGATATCGGAAGTGTTCCGGGTGAAATCGGGATTTTACCGGAGTACCGGGAGGTTACCGGAACCCCCCGGGGAGCTAGATGGGCCTTAATGGGCCTTGGTGGAAAAGAGAAGAGGCAGCCCATAGTGGGCCGTGCGCCCCTCCCCTCCCTTGGTCCGAATTGGACAAGGAGAGGGGGCCGGCCCCTCTCTCTCTTTTCCCCCCTCCGCGAGTCCTATTCCAACTAGGATTGGGGGGGGGAATCCTACTCCCAGAGGGAGTAGGACTCTCCTGGCGCGCCCTATGTGGCCGGCCAGCCTCCCCCCTTTGGTCCTTTATATACTGAGGCAGAGGCACCCTAGAGACACACAAGTTGATCCTCATGATCGTTCCTTAGCCGTGTGCGGTGCCCCCTTCCACCATAGTCCACCTCGATCATATTGTAGCGGTGCTTAGGCGAAGCCCTACAGTAGTAGTACATCAAGATCGTCACCACGCCGTCGTGCTGACGGAACTCTTCCCCGACACTTTGCTGGATCGGAGTCCGGGGATCGTCATCGAGCTGAACGTGTGCTAAAACTCGGAGGTGCCGTAGTTTCGGTGCTTGATCGGTTGGGTCGTGAAGACGTACGACTACATCAACCAAACGCTGCCATTGTCGATCTACAAGGGTACGTAGATCACACTCTCCCCTCTCGTTGCTATACATCACCATGATCTTGCGTGTGCGTAGGAATTTTTTTGAAATTACTACGAAACCCAACAGTGGCATCCGAGCGTAGGTTTTATGTGTTGATGTTATATGCACGAGTAGAACACAAGTGAGTTGTGGGCGATATAAGTCATACTGCTTACCAGCATGTCATACTTTGGTTCGGCGGTATTGTTGGATGAAGCGGCCCGGACCGACATTACGCGTACGCTTACGCGAGACCGGTTCTCCCGACGTGCTTTGCACATAGGTGGCTTGCGGGTGACAGTTTCTCCAACTTTAGTTGAACCAAGTGTGGCTACGCCCGGTCCTTGTGAAGGTTAAAATAGCACCAACTTGACAAACTATCGTTGTGGTTTTGATGCGTGGGTAAGATTGGTTCTTGCTTAAGCCCGTAGCAGCCACGTAAAACTTGCAACAACAAAGTAGAGGACGTCTAACTTGTTTTTGCAGGGCATGTTGTGATGTGATATGGTCAAAAGGTGATGAGATATAAGTTGTTGTATGAGATGATCATGTTTTGTTAAAGTTATCGGCAACTGGCAAAAGCCTTATGGTTGTCTCTTTATTGCATAAGATGCAAGCGGCAAATAATTGCTTTACTTTATCGCTATGCGATAGCAATAGTTGCAAGAGCAATAGTTGGCGAGACGACCGTGTGACGACACATTGATATAGATCAAGATGATGGAGATCATGGTGTCATGCCGGTGACGATAGAGATCATGACAGTACTTTGGAGATGGAGATCAAAGGCGCAAGATGATGATGGCCATATCATGTCACATATTTTGATTGCATATGATGTTTATCTTTTATACATCTTATTTTTGCTTAGTTTGACGGTAGCATTTTAAGATGATCTCTCACTAATTATCAAGAAGTGTTCTCCCTGAGTATGCACCGTTGCGAAAGTTCTTCGTGCTGAGACACCACGTGATGATCGGGTGTGATAGGCTCTACGTTCAAATACAACGGGTGCAAAACAGTTGCACACGCGGAATACTCAGGTTATACTTGACGAGCTAAGCATATACAGATATGGCCTCGGAACACGGAGACCGAAAGGTCGAGCGTGAATCATATAGTAGATATGATCAACATAGTGATGTTCACCAATGAAACTACTCCATCTCACGTGATGATCGGACATGGTTTAGTTGATTTGGATCACGTGATCACTTAGAGGATTAGAGGGATATCTATCTAAGTGGGAGTTCTTAAGTAATATGATTAAATTGAACTTAAATTTATCATGAACTTAGTCCTGGTAGTATTTTGCAAATCATGTTGTAGATCAATAGCTCGCGTTGTTGCTTCCCTGTGTTTATTTTGATATGTTCCTAGAGAAAATTGTGTTGAAAGATGTTAGTAGCAAAGATGCGGATTGGATCCGTGATCTGAGGTTTATCCTCATTGCTGCACAGAAGAATTATGTCCTTGATGCACCGCTAGGTGACAGACCTATTGCAGGAGCAGATGCAGACATTATGAACGTTTGGCTAGCTCAATATGATGACTACTTGATAGTTTAGTGCACCATGCTTAATGACTTAGAATTGGGACTTCAAAGACGTTTTGAACGTCATGGACCATATGAGATGTTCCAGGAGTTGAAGTTAATATTTCAAGCAAATACCCGAGTTGAGAAATATGAAGTCTCCAACAAGTTCTATAGCTAAAAGATGGAGGAGAATCGCTCAACTAGTGAGCATGTGCCCAGATTGTCTGAGTACTACAATCGCTTGAATCAAGTGGGAGTTAATCTTCCAGATAAGATAGTGATTGACAGAATTCTCTAGTCACCATCACCAAGTTAGTAGAACTTCGTGATGAACTATGATATGCAAGGGATAACGGAAACGATTCCCAAGCTCTTCGTAATGCGGAAATTGACGAAGGTAGAAATCGAGAAAAACATCAAGTGTTGATGGTAGACAAGACCACTAGTTTCAAGAAAAGGGCAGAGGGAAGAAGGGGAACTTCAAGAAGAATAGCAAGCAAGTTGCTGCTCAAGTGAAGAAGCCTAAGTCTGGTCCTAAGCCTGAGACTAAGTGTTTCTACTGCAAAAGGACTGGTCACTGGAAGCAGAACTACCCCAAGTGATTGGCGGATAAGAAGGATGGCAAAGTGAACATAAGTATATTTGATATACATGTTATTGATGTGTACTTTACTAGTGTTTATAGCAACCCCTCAGTATTTGATACTAGTTCAGTTGCTAAGATTAGTAGCTCGAAACAGGAGTTGTAGAATAAACAGAGACTAGTTAAGGGTGAAGTGACGATGTGTGTTGGAAGTGGTTTCAAGATTGATATGATCATCATCGCACACTCCCTATACTTTCGGGATTAGTGTTGAACCTGAATAAGTGTTATTTGATGTTTGCGTTAAGCATGAATATGATTTGATCATGTTTATTGTAATACGGTTATTCATTTAAGTAAGAGAATAAATTGTTGTTCTGTTTACATGAATAAAACCTTATATGGTTACACACCCAATGAAAATAGTTCGTTGGATCTCGATCGTAGTGATACACATAATCTTGAAACCAAAAGATGCAAAGTTAATAATGATAGTGCAACTTATTTGTAGCACTGCCATTTAGGTCATATTGGTGTAAAGTGCATGAAGAAACTCCATGCTGATGGAATTTTGGAATCACTTGATTATGAATCACTTGATGCTTGCGAACCATACCTCATGGGCAAGATGACTAAGACTCCGTTCTCCGGAGCGAGCAACTGACTTATTGGAAATCATACATACAGATGTATGTGGTCCGATGAATATTGAGGCTCGTGGCGGATATCGTTATTTTCTGAACTTCACAAATGATTTGAGTAGATATGGGTATATCTACTTAATGAAACATAAGTCTGAAACGTTTGAAAAGTTCAAAGAATTTCAGAGTGAAGTTGAAAATCATCATAACAAGAAAATAAAGTTTCTACGTCTGATCGCGGAGACAAATATTTGAGTTACGAGTTTGGTCTTCAATTAAAACAATGTGGAATAGTTTCACAAACTCATGCCACATGGAACACCACAGCATAATGGTGTGTCCGAACGTCATAACCGTACTTTATTGGATATAGTGCAATCTATGATGTCTCTTACCGATCTACCACTATCGTTTTGGGGTTATGCATTAGAGACAGCTGCATTCACGTTAAAAGGGCACCATCTAAATCTGTTGAGACGACACCGTATGAACTGTGGTTTGGCAAGAAACCAAAGTTATCGTTTCTTAAAGTTTGGGGTTGCAATGCTTATGTGGAAAAGTTTCATCCTGATAAGCTCAAACCCAAATAGGAGAAATATGTCTTCATAGGATACCCAAAGGAGACTGTTGGGTACACCTTCTATCAGAAATCCGAATGCAAGACTTTTTGTTGCTAAATTCGGAATTTTTCTAGAGAAGGAGTTTCTCTCGAAAGAAGTGAGTGGGAGGAAAGTAGAACTTGACGAGGTAACTGTACCTACTCCCTTATTGGAAAGTAGTACATCACAAAAAACCTGTTTCTGTGACACCTACACCAGTTAGTGAGGAAGCTAATGATGATGATCATGTAACTTCAGATTAAGTTACTACCGAATCTCGTAGGTAAACCAGAGTGAGATCCGCACTAGAGTGGTACGGTAATCCTGTTCTGCAAGTCATGTTACTAGACCATGACGAACTTGCGAACTATGAAGAAGCGATGGTGAGCCCAGATTCCGCAAAATGGCTTGAGGCCATGAAATCTGAGATGGGATCCATGTATGAGCACAAAGTATGGACTTTGGTTGACTTGCCCGATGATCGGCAAGCTATAGAAAATAAATGGATCTTCAAGAGGAAGACGGACGATGATAGTAGTGTTACTATCTACAAAGCTAGAATTGTCGCAAAAGGTTTTCGACAAAGTTCAAGGTGTTGACTACGATGAGAGTTTCTTACTCGTATCTATGCTTAAGTCTGTCCGAATCATGTTAGCAATTGCCGCATTTTATGAAATCTGGCAAATGGATAAACAAAACTGCATTCCTTAATAGATTTATTAAAGAAGAGTTGTATATGATACAACCAGAAGGTTTTGTCAATCCTAAAGGTGCTAACAAAATATGCAAGCTCCAGCGATCCATCTATGGACTAGTGCAAGCATCTTGGAGTTGGAATATACGCTTTGATAAGTTGATCAAAGCATATAGTTTTATACAGACTTGTGATGAAGCCTGTATTTACAAGAAAGTGAGTGGGAGCACTACAACATTTCTGATAAGTATATGTGAATGACATATTGTTGATCGGAAATAATGTAGAATTATTCTGCAAAGCATAAAGGAGGTTTGAAAGGAATTTTTCAAAGAAAGACCTCGGTAAAGCTGATTACATATTGAGCATCAAGATCTATAGAGATAGATTAAGACGCTTGATAAGTTTTTTTAATGAGTACATACCTTGAAAAAAAAGTTGAAGTAGTTCAAAATGGAACAGTCAAAGAAAGAGTTCTTACCTGTGTTGCAAGGTGTGAAATTGAGTAAGACTCAAAGCCCGACCACGGCAGAAGATAGAAATAGAATGAAAGTCATTCCCTATGCCTCAGCCATAGGTTCTATAAAGTATGCCATGCTGTGTACCAGATCTATTGTATACCCTACATTGTGTTAAGCAAGGGAGTACAATAGTGATCTAAGAGTAGATCACTGGACAGCGGTCAAAATTATCCTTAGTGGAATAAGGAAATATTTCTCAATTATGGAGGTGACAAAAAGGTTCGTCGTAAAAAGTTACGTCGATGCAAGTTTTGACACAGATCTGGATGACTCTAAGTCTCGATCTAGATACATATTAAAAGTGGGAGCAATTAGCTAGAGTAGCTCCGTGCAGAACATTGTTGACATAAATATTTGCAAAATACTTACGGATCTGAATATAACAGACCCGGTGACTAAAATTATCTCACAAGCAAAACATGATCACACCTTAGTAACCTTTGGGTGTTGGTCACATATCGATGTGGACTATGGGTGTTAATCACATGGTGATGTGAACTATTGCTATTAAAGCACATGGCGATGTGAACTAGATTATTGACTCTAGTGCAAGTGGGAGACTGAAGGAAATATGCCCTAGAGGCAATAATAAAGTTATTATTTATTTCCTTATTTCATGATAAATGTTTATTATTCATGCTAGAATTGTATTAACCGGAAACATAATACATGTGTGAATACATAGACAAATAGAGTGTCACTAGTATGCCTCTACTTGACTAGCTCGTTAATCGAAGATGGTTATGTTTCCTAACCATAAACAAGAGAGTTGTTATTTGATTAACGGGATCACATCATTAGGAGAATGATGTGATTGACATGACCCATTCCATTAGCTTAGCACCCGATCGTTTAGTATGTTGCTATTGCTTTCTTCATGACTTATACATGTTCCTATGACTATGAGATTATGTAACTCCCGTTTGCCGGAGGAACACTTTGTGTGCTACCAAACGTCACAACGTAACTGGGTGATTATAAAGGAGCTCTACAGGTGTCTCCAAAGGTAAATGTTGGGTTGGCGTATTTCGAGATTAGGATTTGTCACTCCGATTGTCGGAGAGGTATCTCTGGGCCCTCTCGGTAATGCACATCACTTAAAGCCTTGCAAGCATTGCAACTAATGAGTTAGTTGCGGGATGATGTATTACAGAACGAGTAAAGAGACTTGCCGGTAACGAGATTGAACTAGGTATTGGAATACCGACGATCGAATCTCGGGCAAGTAACATACCGATGACAAAGGGAACAACGTATGTTGTTATGCGGTCTGACCGATAAAGATCTTCGTAGAATATGTAGGAGCCAATATGGGCATCCAGGTCCCGCTATTGGTTATTGACCGGAGACATGTCTCGGTCATGTCTGCATTGTTCTCGAACCCGTAGGGTCCGCACGCTTAAGGTTACGATGACAGTTATATTATGAGTTTATGCATTTTGATGTACCGAAGGTTGTTCGGAGTCCCGGATGTGATCACAGACATGACGAGGAGTCTCGAAATGGTCGAGAAATAAAGATTGATATATTGGAAGCCTATGTTTGGATATCGGAAGTGTTCCGGGTGAAATCGGGATTTTACCGGAGTACCGGGAGGTTACCGGAACCCCCTGGGGAGCTAGATGGGCCTTAATGGGTCTTGGTGGAAAAGAGAAGAGGCAGCCCATAGTGGGCCGCGTGCCCCTCCCCTCCCTTGGTCCGAATTGGACAAGGAGAGGGGGCCGGCCCCTCTCTCTCTTTTCCCCCCTCCGCGAGTCCTATTCCAACTAGGATTGGGGGGGGGGGGGGGGAATCCTACTCCCAGAGGGAGTAGGACTCTCCTGGCGCGCCCTATGTGGCCGGCCAGCCTCCCCCCTTTGGTCCTTTATATACTGAGGCAGAGGCACCCTAGAGACACACAAGTTGATCTTCATGATCGTTCCTTAGCCGTGTGCGGTGCCCCCTTCCACCATAGTCCACCTCGATCATATTGTAGCGGTGCTTAGGCGAAGCCCTACAGCAGTAGTACATCAAGATCGTCACCACGCCGTCGTGCTGACGGAACTCTTCCCCGACACTTTGCTGGATCGGAGTCCGGGGATCGTCATCGAGCTGAACGTGTGCTAAAACTCGGAGGTGCCGTAGTTTCGGTGCTTGATCGGTCGGGCCGTGAAGACGTACGACTACATCAACCAAACGCTTCCGTTGTCGATCTACAAGGGTACGTAGATCACACTCTCCCCTCTCGTTGCTATACATCACCATGATCTTGCGTGTGCGTAGGAATTTTTTTGAAATTACTACGAAACCCAACAAAAAATCCTATAAGAATCTTATCCTCTAGAATTCCTATGAAATTCCTCTAAACCAAAGGAGGCCTAAGATTACAGATGAGTTGGCCACATATAGGGTAATCATGTCGTAGGCGATCTCTAAGTCTTGGAGTACGTGCCAAGTCTCCGAGAAGCTTCCTTCTTCGTGCCATGGGCCATCTGGAGATGACTTACTGGTGAACCGCCACAAGGAGTCGTCAGCCCAGCCAACCTGGGTGGAAGACGACGCGGTGACTACCCTCTGGTCCAGGACACCATGTGAGGGCGGGGTGTTATGCGAAAAAAAATTAAGCGGGAATGAAGGCGAGGAAGGGTTGGTGGAAAAATTAAGCGGGAATGATGGCGGGAAACATTTGGCCAAAAAAATGACTGAAAACCCTCAATTAGTTAAGAATAGGTACGAAACGGCAGGACATGGAAGTGCAATAAGAAAAGGGAACTCTTCAGATCCGGCGCACCGACTGAAACTTCGGCCGGCTCCTGCCTCATCACGCGGAACACAACACGCATATATAGCAACTTTTCCCCGATGTGGGCCCATGCATTTTATCCATCCTCTCCCCCGTCGTGCCCCCGCAGTCTGCGTGCGCCCACGAGCCGCGCCCCCGAGCTCCGTCGCCCCGCGCCCCGCCGCCTCGCCGGCCGGTCGCCGGAGGGCTGCGCGCACCCGCGAGCCGCGCCCCCGAGCTCCGTCGCCCCGCGCCCCGCCGCCTCGCTGGCCGGTCGCGGGAGGGCTGCGCGCACCCGCGAGCCGCGCCCCCGAGCTCCGTCGCCCCATGCCCCGCCGCCTCGCCGGCCGGTCGCCGGATGGTGCCGCCACCGTTGGGTCTCGACCCCGTCCACCACTATTTTTCCAGCTACTCAGAGCGCCGACGGCGAGAATCAACGGGACGAGCCACTACCTCGAACGGCAGCCATGGCGGCGGAGCAGATAGATGCTACAACCGGCTGGGGAGGGAGCTGCAATCGCATACTGGTTTTGGTGGAACCAGTAACGGGTGGCCGCGCGGACGTACTGGTACTGCAGCTGCAAACGGCAATGCTCGTGCTACAACCATGAATGCAAAAAGCTACATCTAGTAGATAAAAAAGCTTCAAACCAGACTCGAAACACATGAAGAGTTGCAACCGTTTTAACAAAAGCTTCATCCCGCAGGTGAAAAAGCTTCAACCAGAGATTGAAAATCTTTAGCCAGCCATCGCAAAAGTTTCAATCGCTTTTTAGGTACACATGAAAAGTTGCAACCGTTTAAAAAAAAGCTTCATCTCGCAGATGAAAAAGCTTCTACCAGAGACAGAGAAAGCTTCAACCAAAATGCTGAAACCTGCGACGATGCCATTTTTGCTGGAACCAGCGACGTCGTTTGCTACAACCAGCGACTCAATTTGTTGCGACCCTTCACGGGGAGCTACAACCGGCGACGATGAAGGCGGCGCGTTTTTGCTACAACAGGCGGCGATCAGGAGCGACAAGGACGTCCACCAGAGGGGAGCAGCGCGAGATGGCTAGAAAATTTGCTACATCCATTCATGGACAGAGATACGATGCAGTCGAGGCGGCAACGATGACTTTTTTTTTTGCTACCATCGGTGTTCTTTTTGCTACAAACCACAATGCTTTTGTGCTACACCCATCCTCTTTTTTTGCTGCTAACCCACCATCCCGTGTTGAAACATTTTGCTACAACCATGTCGCTTTTCTGCTACAACCAGCGCCTCATTTTGCTACTAGCCATCATGGGCGTCAATCAGGTGCTACAACCACGACAATTTTTTGCTTCAACAGGCAACCGCAAAAGCTACTAAGCGGTGAGTATTTTTTGCTACAATCGGCGGGAGAGGCAGCACCGGCGAGTTCGTTAGCAAGGTGCCACGTCGGCGACGACACCACCGGAGCTGAGGCCTCGCACCGGAGCTGCGATTGTCACCATGGGGAGCTACAACCACGAGTGCACGCTGCTGCACGCGCGTAGCCAGCGAGAAACGCAAAAGACGACGCCGGCGAGGTGCAACGTTCAGTGGCGAGGGACGGTGGCCGGCGACCGGGGAGGGGGGGGGGGGGGAGGGCGGCGACGAGGATGGCTACCGGAGGGGAGAGGAGGTGCACACCGAGCGAAAGATGCGATTCAGCGAGCAGAAGAAGAAGCAGCGAGCCAACCGTTTTTTTGGCCAGATCCAACGGCCCACCCGACTCAAATTCAATGGCTACGACGCGACCGGCCGAACGGTTGGGCCGGCGCGCCGGCGCAGATTAGTGGCCATAAAAAATGACTTTTCGTCCATGCCATGAACGAAGAGCACTTTTTGTCTAGAAGAAGAACGACACGCAGCTTCATTCAACAGCTTACACGAACAGGTGGACCCTAGAAGACTCCTCTTCGGCCAACGCATGAAGGAAGACTCCCTCTTCGTCCCACGCACGAACCAAGAATACATCTTCGGTCAACACGAGTCACAGAACTGCAATTTCCGAATTATGTTACATATTTTCATAATTTTGTTTTCTTAATATTCAAAAAATATCTCATGCGTTGATGTGAGGCACAGTATACTATGTGTGTGTTTGGTACCAGTTCCCACCATAGCATTCTTGTTCTCCTTTGAGACATGCTAACTCTCGACATGTTGAGTACATGCATTTGTTGTTACTCCCTCCATCCGAAAATACTTATTCGATAAATGGATGTATCTAGACGTATTTTAGTTCTACATACCGAGGGAGTATTTTTGGACAAGTATTTTCGGACGGAGGGAGTATTTGGTAGCAATGTATGTGCTGAAACATGCTGAGCTTTTGGTAGCCTGCATGATAAATCTTGAAACACGCGAATTATGAATATTTTTTTGAATGGTAAATCTTGAAACATGCGAATAAAAATTTGAACATATTTTTGAATTTCATTTTTTCAAATTTAAATAAATTGTGAAATTCTGAACATTTTTCGATTTTTTAAAATTCTAAATGATTTTAGAAAATTAAAACACATTTTTAATTCCGTTTTTATTAATGTAAATAAAATTTTAAATTCTGAACATTTTTCGAAAATTTAAACAAAATTTAAAATGTAAACATTTTTCAAAAATCTAAACAAAATTTTGAAATTAAAAATGATTTTCGAAAACTAAAACACATTTCGAATTCCGTTTTTATTAATTTAAACAAAAAGTAAAATTCTGAACATTTTTTGAAAATTTAAACAAATTTTATAACTTTGAACATTTTTTTGATTTTTTTTAAAAATAAACTCTATTTGTTTTTGAAAATTTAAATAAATTTGAAATTATGAACGTTTTTTCAAAATTTAAATAAATTTTGAATTGTAAAATTTTTTCGAAAATTTAAATTCAAAATGATTTTTGAAAATTGAAATACATATTGGAATTCAGTTTTTATTAATTTAAGGAAAATTTGAAACTCTGAACATTTTTCGAAAATTTAAACAAATTTTGCAATTCTGAACATTTTTTCAAAATTTAAACAAGTTTAGAAAACTAAAAAAAATTAAATTCTGAACATTTCTTGAGAATTTTAACATTATTTGAAATTCTAAAGATTTTTTCCAATTTTAAACAAATTTTGAAATTCTGAATACTTCGTTAGGGCATCTCCAACGCCGACCATCAAACCAGCCGCAACCGTCTGGCCCGTGCGGTCCGGACGTGTTTTGCCATTTAATGCGGGCCTGCGTAGGTCCGCTCAGCAGTCCGGACGCACTTTTTCCCACAAACTGGAGACAAACTGGGGTCTGAATTCATGTCGGCCTAGAGTGGATGCGAGAACTCACTGGAGTCGGCATTGAAGCGACTCGCTGGCCGAGAGCGCCGCTCGCTACTCGCGTGATGCGCATGCCTTCTCTCCGCATTGAAATGGCATATGTCTGCCCGCCTACCTCCATTAAACCAGCATGTTAGCCGAGGAACCTACTCCTGCGCCCCGAGCGCCACAAGCCTGTTTCTGTATCGGCGGGCATTAAACATCTCCCTGCACTAGTAGAAAACAGGGCTTTGGTCACGGGGCAGTTTTCACATTTGTCCCGGTTCAGTCAAGAATCGGGACTAACATGAGCATTTATCCCGGTTCGTGCGGCTAAGGCATTAGTCCCGGTTCACCTGGGCCCTTTAGTCCCGGTTCGTGGCACGAACCGGGACTAAAGGGTGCGATGCCCATTAGTCCCGATTGGTGGCACCAACCGGGACTAAAGGTTAGACCGGTTCATGGCATTAGTACCGGTTCATGGCACGAACCGGTACTAAAGATCCCATTTCCAAACTCTCCCCCCCCCCCCCCCCGGACCGCCTTTTCAGTTTTAGAAAAAACAAAAGAAAATAATGGAAATGTCAAAAAAATAAAATAAAATAAGTTTCCCATGTGATATATGGTCTACTTGTTGGGAAAATTTACAAATATGAATTTCGACTTTATTTGGAAAATCTCTCTGGAATTTGTAAAATGGGCATAACTTTTGCATACGAACTCGGATTAAAAAGTTTTTTATATGAAAAATCATCTACTCGAAAAGTTACATCCGAATTTAATTGGGGGAACCCTGTTAAACATTTTCAAAATCCTCAAAAACCTAACAGAAAAAAAGTTACGGGGCTTTTAAGATCTAGAGTGGAAAAAATCGAAAAAAATATTAGTCAAATCTGGTCAAACAGTGGTCAAACTGTCGTCAAACAATGGTCAAACTAATTATTCTAGAATATTAGTGTTACTAAATAATTATTTCAGTTATTTTGAATTTTGGTCAAATCTGGTCAAATTGTGGTCAAACAATGGTCAAACTAATTATTCAAGAAATATTAGTGTTACTAAATAATTATTGTTTTTTAAAACAATAGTTTCAAACTCAAACAGTGAAATGTGTCACTTCATGCTCAAGCAAAATTCATGAAGGTTAATAGGATTGACATCTTACTATTGTCAGGAAAACAACAAGTGCAGACTTGAAAACGAGAGAGAATAGAACCCGAAAGTTAAGCGTGCTCAGGCTGGGGGAGTGGGAGGATGGGTGACCGTTCGGGAAGTTAGATGATTTGGAATGATGAGGGGTGATTAGAGGATAAATTGAGCAGTGATGAGGGGTGGTGATTACACAGTAGAGGTTAAAATAATTCAGAAATTTGAAAATAAAAAAAATAAAAATAATCCCGGGACTAAAGGTGGAGCTCCATGTGGCCGCGCCCTTTAGTCCCGGTTCGTGTAAGAATCGGAACTAAAGGAGAGAGGCATTAGTACCGATCCTTTAGTCCCGGTTCGAAAACCGGGACTAAAGGGGCCTTACCAACCGGGACAAAAGCCCCTTTTTCTACTAGTGCTGGTTGGTTCCTTGCATCTGCATCCGCCTGCTATATAAACGTGTCCAAGTGCCGGGCAAGAACCACACCTCATCTTCGCTATCTCCGCCTCGTCCTTGTACAACATCCGCCATGGCCTCCACGCGAACAGAAGAAGGAGGTCTCCGGTATTGCAGCTGCCTGGGTTGCCCGATGAGCCAACCCGATATAGGTTGGTTTGCCGGCAAACCCTCTGGATCCGGTCCCACCACCATCGCCACCCCATCCTCGCCCGTCCAGGCTCGACAATGGCCAGCCGTAGCCTAGTTTTACCGCAACGCGGTATAGTTAGTTAAGATATGCCGGAAATGTAAGTGTTTTCGTCTGATTTGAATGAAAATCATCCGGTTTGCACGTAATTCGTCCAGTTTGTTTAAAGCCGAATTAAAATGCATGCGGGTAGCATTGGATAGAATTGGATGGTCAGCTTCTATCCGCGGACTGCTCCCTCTGTCCGTGGACGGATGCGGTGTTTAGTTTGCGAATGAGCGTGGGATACGTACACCCTTACACGTATCAATGCTCAGTGCCCTGTGCGAACGTGCAGAAGGCACGAGTGTTCATTTGTAATGGCCGTGTTCGTTGCACCGCATTTGTCGTGACCTGATCGGCGCCAAAGTCAAACGAGCACAACGTACGGGACAGGCACACAGTACACATACACCAGTACACCACACAGAACAAGCGAAGCAGGAGCGCTTGACTTCACATGCAAGTTAAGCATGCCTTCTCTGCGAGGTTGCTATTATTGACCCTCGTCGTCGATAGTAACAGGCCGGTCCTCGGCTAGCTGGCTGGTTGGGTAACGACTGTTCATCATGACTAGTATCACAGGAACTAGTCAACCGGTGTTAATGAGGTCTCGAAGATTAGCTGAGGCACCCAATAATTGGCTAGTCACGCCGCTCCTTTGCAGCAGCAGCAGCAGCAACTGGATGGTCGATCGACAACGTACGTAGGAGTACTTGACACCGGCTACCAGCTAGCTACAGATCGGCATGAAGGGGTCGACAGACAGACGCAACCAATGCCACAGAGCTAGCCCTTCAAACTTGAACGCATGCATGGATGCCAATATGTGTGTGTATGCGAGTACACAATGAGCGTGTGTGACCATGCAGCTCGACCCCAATAGATGGTCCGCCCCTGCCTCGCCCGCCATGGATATACCATCAATGCGAGCGTTAGAATACCTAGCTCGATAGAGCAGCGGTTACCTGCCCCAGCCCAAGTTGCAAGCAAGGAAAGGAGGAAGATGGACGAGAGCCCGAGACGCAAGTACTACTGCAAGCCAAGTGCATGAATGCACGGGCAGAAAATGAAAAAAAAGGGAGGGGAGGAAACGGCAGCGCAACCGCCGGTTGGCCGGGTCGACAGCGCCGCGAGGCCGCCGGCCCATGCATGCATGCTGCGGTTTCGTCCGCCAACAGTCGGCATTGATCATCGCACCAAGCGAGGCGAAGGACGACGTACGGTCGAGGAATTTGCAGGATCGGCATGGGCACCGACTCTTTTCAGTTTTTCGGTTACGGGGACGACAACCGCAGTGCGCTGTGGCGGCCAAACCACGGCGTCTACGTTACGGTGGGCATACGAGGATGCTGGCCGGACCGATCTGCGGGCGGCCACTTGCGGAGCCCATCCTCCCCGGTGCTCCGCCGGGGCCATGGCCATCAATCTCGCCTCCAAGGGCCCCGTGCATGCAGCCGCAGTGCCAGTGCGCCGTAAATGCAGCGCCCGGAGTTATCCATGCAGATGGAGGCACGGTCACGGACCGTTTGCAGGCTTTTGTGGCGAATTTCAGTGGTGCCCCGAAACTGTGAGCTTCCTGCCGAGTTGAGTTACCAGACGGAGCTTCAGTGGTCGCAACATTT
This sequence comes from Triticum urartu, assembly GCF_056163025.1. Lineage (NCBI taxonomy): Eukaryota > Viridiplantae > Streptophyta > Magnoliopsida > Poales > Poaceae > Triticum > Triticum urartu. The sequence goes on along the minus strand of NC_141878.1, from coordinate 581,633,085 downwards.
CGGTCAGTGATACGAGAACAGGAAGAAACATCGCGCGGCATCCTCAATTCGGACGCGCCAGTTATGTGCTGCATGCTGGAGTAGTACTACTGCCATTTGCACTTGCAGCGATTTTCTATTGAAATTTTGTGCTACAGGGCCTGCTGGTGGGGTGCTACTGTTTGGTCGCAGTTATGGGGGGTGCAGGCACAGCAGCATGCCCGATCGAGGTGAGCAGACTCGCGGTAGCTGCCGGACTGCAGCGAATTGAACGCCAACCGGTGGGTGCTATCCAGCGAAGGCAAAGGGAGGTATGGCCCGCCCAAAAACATCCGGCAACTCAAAGGGGCCTCAAACAAACGGGCCCGCACTTTATAATTCTTTCACATGAAAAGAAACGATGGTACTACTTAGTATTTTGGAATTGTTTTTTTATGGGGAGTATTTTGGAAATTTCTGAATGCACATGTGAAAACCATATTGATGGATTTGTCAACAAATATTTCGTAACGTAATACTCCATATGTAAACTTTTACAAGACCTTTTAGATCACTACTTTAGTGATCTAAGACGTCTTATAAAAGTTTACAGAGGTAGTAATCTAAAATGTCTTATAAATGTCTATAGAAAGTATTATTTTATTATATTTATTATTAGATATCCATTGCCTTGGCTGCATTCTAGAGGCCATGTAAACGTCTAAAACGTCAAGGTTTTGAAGACAGACAGATTATCAATGTAGTTTATTCGAGAATTCACACAACAAATATCTTTCTATGTCCTTGCATTGTTTCCGTACCTAATGCTTGTACACCTACAGTGTGTGTTGTGTCAACTATTTAAACTATATCTCCTATGATAATCACCATATTGGTAACTTTTTAGATTTGTTGCTGAGTATTGCGAACCTAGCACATTATTATAATTATTGTACTATATACATAATTTTTCTTAACATCATTGCATTAATGCAAATTCTAACTTTTAGCTCTTAGGAATTACAATCGTGTTTTAATAAAATGGACTATATCATATTTTTGTGTTTGGTTAAATTGTCCAACTAATTATAATATGAGGGTCTGAAAACTAGTTATTACATTCGATTATTATGGACATCTAGGATGAGATGGTACCAACAAAATTTATGCTATATAAAAGGATATGGTTTTATTGAAAAATAAATGAGAAATTAGGATATAATTCCAAAATACATTATGAGAATACTTAATTGATATGTATTATTTTGAGATTAAATATGCAATTAATATAAAAATTTATAAGATGCTTCGACGAAAAACTCATCAATCATATATATAAGTATGAACGTTTGGTTTTTTCTTTACTAATTATTCAACCATTCCAACATCTAACATTACATATAATTATACAAATATATAAATCAACAAATATGGACTAATTATTTAAACAACAAAATCTACCAATAAACATTTGTATGTGCAAATCACAGTATAAATGTAAGACGTACATATACATGAGTTTCAACTTCAAGAGGACCAATAGAACTGATCTGCTGATCTGGATGAGTAAATCTAGCATAAGGCAACCAACTTGAAGACATGAAACCAATTTTATTCCATCTAATGTTGTGGCTAAGGACCGAACTAAAATTCATGTGGATTGCATGGGCAACTACCCTCGAAGGCTATGCAACAAAAATAATTTTTTTGAAAAATATTCTAATGTTTTTAACGTAAATCATTTCTGTCTTTATTATTCTAGAATACTCTTTTATTGAAGGGATAAACTTAATCACCACCCTTAAATATTATGATATTATGACCTTTAGCATATGAATCCTATTGGGAAAATGTTTTATTAAGGATTGTTCATGCCAATTGTAGAGCCATTGTAGAGTAGACGTACCATCATGGACCTTAATGTTATCCATCTCCTTGAAGAACATGAATAATAGAGCAACAATCCTTCCACCAGAATGAACCACTATTAGAAGGCATGGATAACATGGTATCATCATGATAATATGCAATCCAGATCAAGTCTTCCTAGGGCGGATCATGATGGTTAAAGAACTTCTATAAGTATTTGAATAAAAGTTCCTTATTCTTATTTCTCAAATCAAGGACACCTTAGCCACCAACAGATTTGGAAATACAAACAGTGGCGGAGCTTGAACGAAATCTCAGGAGGGGCGAAGCTACCAAAGGAAAAACATTTGAATACGAATCGTGTGACTATATAGTTAGATTTTATAGAATATTGAGAAACTTAGAATGATTATAGTGATCTTATACATGTTAGTTTATGAAATACATTTTTTATGTTAAGTACATATAGAAGCTTTTCATAATAAAAATAAATATGAAATACTACTTTTTCTGAGAAATACCAAAATACTAGTTAACCATGAATTACTGTGTTGATCACTACAGACCAGCTCGTAGTTTCTTTGCTCTCCCAAATTACATAGGTACATATTCATAGTTGTTCTCCTCTGTGATATACATTTACAATCAAGCTATTGGCTAGAAATCATTTTTGATCACTTCGTCTTAATAGTCTGCAGTCCTTCGGATTAGTACTTCATTTGTTAGAGTTTATTGTCATTGTTTGTTCATGAATTTGATGTTCAAATTTGGGCTCTGCTTCGGTCCATGAGAGGGTGAGAGGAATCATCGGCTAACCACCTGCGGCGCCGGCGTCAGCTGATTCCTCCGTGCGACCACGACGAGATTTGTGGGTTGTGGTGGTGTGAGACTCTAGTCGGCACGCTATTGCCCTCCTAGCCCCCCACGTCTAGTCGCTAGGTTACCGGTCCCCAAGTACATGAGAGAGTCGACGAGGACGAAAGCAAAGCTGGTCTCATGGTTGGTCGCCCCTCGTCTCCCTAGTCCCTTAATTAAATGGGCCAATGTTGGGGAACGTAGTAATTTCAAAAATTTCCTATGCACACGCAAGATCATGGTGATGCATAGCAACGAGAGGGGAGAGTGTTGTCTACGTACCCTCGTAGACCGGAAGCGGAAGCGTTAGCACAACGCGGTTGATGTAGTCGTACGTCTTCATGGCCCGACCGATCAAGCACCGAAACTACGGCACCTCCAAGTTCTAGCACACGTTCAGCTCGATGACGATCCCTGGACTCCGATCCAGCAGAATGTCGGGGAAGAGTTCCGTCAGCACGACGGCGTGGTGACGATCTTGATGTTCTGCCGTCGCAGGGCTTCGCCTAAGCACCGCTACAATATTATCGAGGATTATGGTGGAGGAGGGCACCGCACACGGCTAATAGATCTCAAGGATCAATTGTTGTGTCTTTGGGGTGCCCCCTGCACCCGTATATAAAGGAGCAAGGGAGGAGGAGGCCGGCCCTAGGAGGGGGCGCGCCAAGTGTGGAGTCCTACTATGACTCCCTAGTCCTAGTAGGATTCCACCTCCCATATGAAATAGGAAAAGAGGAAGGGAAAAGGAGAAGGAAGGAAGGGGGCGCCCCCCTTCCCTAGTCCAATTCGGACCAGACCAAGGGGAGTGGTGCGGCCACCCTTGAGGCCCTTTTCCTTCTTTCCCGTATGGCCCAATAAGGCCCAATACGTATTCCCGTAACTCTCCGGTACTCCGAAAAATACCCGAATCACTTGGAATCTTTCCGATGTCCGAATATAGTCGTCCAATATATCGATATTTACGTCTCGACCATTTCGAGACTCCTCGTCATGTCCCCGATCTCATCCGGGAGTCCGAACTCCTTCGGTACATCAAAACACATAATATAACTGTCATCGAAACCTTAAGCGTGCGGACCCTACGGGTTCGAGAACAATGTAGACATGACCGAGACACGTCTCCGGTCAATAACCAATAGAGGAACCTGGATGCTCATATTGGCTCCCACATATTCTACGAAGATCTTTATCGGTCAGACCGCATAACAACATACGTTGTTCCCTTTGTCATCGGTATGTTACTTGCCCGAGATTCGATCATCGGTATGTCAATACCTAGTTCAATCTCATTACCGGCAAGTCTCTTTACTCGTTCCGTAATACATCATCCTGCAACTAACTCATTAGTTGCAATGCTTGCAAGGCTTAAGTGATGTGCATTACCGAGAGGGCCCAGAGATACCTCTCCGACAATCGGAGTGACAAATCCTAATCTCGAAATACGCCAACCCAACAAGTACCTTCGGAGACACCTGTAGAGCACCTTTATAATCACCCAGTTACGTTTGATGTTTGGTGGCACACAAAGTGTTCCTCCGGTAAACGGGAGTTGCATAATCTCATAGTCATAGGAACATGTATAAGTCATGAAGAAAGCAATAGCAACAAACTAAACGATCAAGTGCTATCCTAACGGAATGGGTCAAGTCAATCACATCATTCTCCTAATGATGTGATCCCGTTAATCAAATGACAACTCATGTCTATGGTTAGGAAACATAGCCATCTTTGATCAACGAGCTAGTCAAGTAGAGGCTTACTAGTGACACTCTGTTTGTCTATGTATTCACACATGTATTATGTTTCCGGTTAATACAATTCTAGCATGAATAATAAACATTTATCATGATATAAGGAAATAAATAATAACTTTATTATTGCCTCTAGGGCATATTTCCTTCAGCCAAATGGTTATGCGTTCCCGTGCTATTACATGCTACTCGAGTTTTATCATTTTCATTGGGGGGGGGGATGGCCCAGGTTCGTCTCCAAGAAGCTCCGCCACTGTTGGACCTTTCACTGGAGAAATGATAAATACTGCACTAGAAGAGTTTACCGAGTTCTTATTGGTGATCCTCAACCTACTCTTTCCCCTTGCAAAAGGATATGTATGTCTACATTTCTATCCAAATAAAAACAGAAACAAAATGTTATGTTCTGTATACATGATTGGCTTTATGCTAGAGACTTGATGAACAGAAACAATTTCTTTGTTGACAATACAAATCATTGTATATGTGAGGAGGCACTATTGAAATTATGATACATCTCTTTTTCTCATGTGAATTATTTCAGAACTTTTGGTCGAGTCTGGGCACTGAATGTGACATTGGTCTGGATTCCGGATATGATCATCCAAGCAATGAACAAGCAAAATATCATATGCTTCAAAGAGACTAGTATTTCTAGGTGTTAGACTATATGGAAACATATAAATAACTATATATTCGACAACAAAGAGATTTACATTGGGGTGTCTCTTTAGTTTCAAGAAACATTTTTGTATAATCATGAAAAAGTCCAAACCTGGTCAGAAGGAGGGTAAGTCATGGTTAGACAATTTGTAATTATGTCTTTACAGTTCCCATTGTAAATATCCACATGTACGATATCCAACATACTAATGAAAAATGAGTCACGGTAAGGGTCATGCCCACTGTATTTTGTTTAATTTTTTTTATTTAAAGGGGTGTGCGGAAACAACACCCCCAGTAAGTTCATAGTTCATGTATGTGCATAAGGTTTTCATAAGGTGACAAAGGATTTATAAAAAGGGGCCACCAAACCGGGTTGGGTTGAATATTATGGTAGCAGCAAATACTAGCTTCCAGTATTGCAATGATTAGAAGCTGAGAAAGGTATGGTAGCTCTTGGGTGTAGGAACACTCTCATGAATAGTAAAGTTTTTTAAAGAATAAAAAATAATAAATGGTTTTTTTACATCAAATATGCTCAAATGCTTTAGGTGCTTGCAAATTTTCGTCGAGAAATATCATGTAGAGAAAGGTGTACACATGAGAAACAAAAATCAGTGCTAAAAGTGCTCAAAACCTTGAGAAATGAAATCTTTTTCTTGTGTAGAGCTCCTTGGATATTTTCCGGCATGAAATCTTGCAAGCGCCTACAAAGTTTGAGCATATTAGATGTCACATAATTTCTTTTTTTCCGATTATTTTGAATTTATTGTTCGTGATGATGTCCCTATATCGGGAGTTAAAAAAACCACTCTCATGCACTAAGGGCATCTCCAAGGTGGACTTGCAAACCACCCGCATAAGTTCGGGCGGTTCGGACATGCTTTTTCCAGCAAACCCGAGACAAACATGCACGGGAGGGGGGGGGGGTTACTTTGCTTTAGTTCGGACAACAGACACATAGGACTCTGACACCCCGGGCCCACTAAAAACCCTTCCCGGACCCCGCGCCTCCATCCTTCCGATTTTCTCTCCTTCCTTCTTTCTCTCTTGCCTTCGCCGCCACTCCACCACCCCGGCCGCCACATCACACCCCCTGCTGAAACTCTACATGTCCATCACCTCCAGCGTTCCAGCCGGATTCCACCCCGCTTCTCATCCGTCGTTGTTCAACCCCTCTCCTTCGACCACCCCACCAGGTACCATTAGTGGTCGGGGTGTTTGGACTTCAATACATGAGAGGGCCTACTGTGACACACACCAAGAGACTCTTGACAATCTCAGAAGCAAGAGGGTGGCCAGGTTTGCTTGGACCTCTTGACTGCATGCATTAAAAATGGAAGAACCGTCGGAAGACTTTACAAGGGAAATATCAGGGTCATGTTAAGAAGGCCACCACCATTCTTGAAGCAGTTGCATCACATGATATTTGGATTTGATACGCTTTCTTGGGCATGCCCGGGTCTCACAATGACAACAATGTGCTGCAACGATCACCGTTGTTTGCGAGGCTGACTGAAGGCAAGGCTCCTCCTTGCCACTATACCGTCAATGGACATGAGTACAACATGGGTTACTATCTGGTTGACGGTATCTATCTTCCGTAGAGTACCTTTGTCAGCACCATCTCTAAAACTCAGTTGGCTAGAAAAAGTCTCACTTTTCCCAAAGACAAGAAGCGCCTAGAAAGGATGTCGAGTGGGCATTTGGAGTTCTGCAGGCCCGCTTGGCAGTTGTTCGTGGACTTGCTAAACAATGGGATCCAAAGACCTTGTGGGAGGTGATGAATATTGTGTGATCATCCACAACATGATCATTGAGGATGAGGGTGAGGATGCTGCCGCAGCTCTAGAATTTGAGAACATGGGTGATTCTATCAAACTTCCAGACCAAAATCCGGCCACACTTGAAGAGTTTATTGAAATGCATCAGCAAATTCGACATCGACCAACTCACGAGCAGCTGAAGGAAGATCTGATTGAGCAACAGTAGGTGGTTAAAAGAGACAACAATGTTGGAATGTAAAATTTGCAATTTTTAAATCTGAACTAGTGCTGCATGCGGATATTTGAAAGTATGTACTCTATGTATGTGGGCACCGTTGGATGGAGGTCTTCTGCATCCGTGTCCGCGGGCTGGTCCCCCTGTCTACGGACAGATGCGGGAGAAAATTTACAGGTCACCGTTGGAAATGCTCTAAGTGTTTACCAAAACAACACTAGATAACTCAAAACTACGGGCAATCCAAGTGTAAGTTTTAAATGCAAACAAAGAGACATAAATCAACTTCTGAATGTTTTGTTCTATAGCGTGCAAGTATTACCCCGAATGGTTCAATGCCACCCCGTCATGCCCCCAAGGTTTGGCAAGCATAGGCCTAGAAATTGTCTACCTAGACCCAAACCCAACGAGCTCCATCACTAACTATACTTTTGGAGGTCCTTAATCCAGAACTGGCGAGAGAACTCAAATAGTCTCCAACAGTTGAAGTCTGAGATGAGGAAATCTGATTTCACGCCGTTGAGTGTCAATGTAAAGGAAGCTGAAAGCACGAATTAATCCGCAAATCATCTGATTGCAAAACACTAGTGCATCTTTGCAATTTCGAGAGTGCATTATTGAGGTCCGTCCTCCGTTTGCGGTTCGTGCTCATAATTATGCGAAGAAAAACTTTTTTACAAGTCTATTATGTTTGGTCAGCCACGCTGAAGTAAGGATAGGGATAAACCACGCATATGGATTTTTTTTTAGAAAAGGAGGATGACTCCCGACCTCTGCATCTCGGAGATTCATACGGCCACTTTATTGATTATTCTCGGGAATTTTACAAAGTATTACAACAATGTGTCTGAATCCACCATCTTGACAACACATGCCGCTACTCCTATTCAAAATGATGAAGGGGTGCTAGCTGGGCCACTACCCAAACCACTCACCTAAGCCTAACATCAAAAGCCGGAAGCCGAAACATATTCGGAAGCCCCAGCCGAGCCACATACCGGGTCTGGGCACAATCCGGTCAGACGCACTCGTGTGTCGTCGCCGCCATCTTCCACAGGTCCGTCTTAAGATCATATTGAGGCTTCTACCTTGTCTGGCCACTCTTCCATCGACGTCACCATGACGCCAGACAGCAACCTCCTCCTGCGCGAGTCCATCTCCGTGCATCGGATGCCGAGCCTCCACAGCGCCATGCCGCCGATATCCGCCGACATCGATGTGTGAGAAGAAGCACCGCTCCACCATCCCCCCAGCCAGCACTTACTCCAGAACGATGCCCCCAGGAGGGAAAGCGATAAAACGCCATCATCATCCGATCCGGAAGACCCAGATCTAGGGTTTCCTCCGGAGCATCCCGAGCCTGATGACGCAGACTGCAACGACGATGCCTCTACAAGGGAACGACATCTAAGACGCCGCCATCGTCCGCCATGACCGTAGTCGGCGCGATTTTCATCGGCAATTGCTCCACTAGACGTGCGCGGCCGACGTCGCTGGTCCCTTCAACCGGAGCAAACTCCAAAAGAATGCCCTAAAGAGGGACTACGACGCAAAAGCGCCGCCATCGCTCGATCCCAAGGAGATCTAGGGTTTCTCCCATAGTTGCCCGCGCTGTCAAGGGCCAGACAAGGGTAGAATCCCGCGGATTTGCCCACCTGCCGACGAGTCGCACCCACCACCGTGCCGACGGCCGACCAACGATCAATCCGGCCGCGCCGCCGCGAACCGACCTGGTCACGCCGCCGCCGTCCCTGGCGGCCGCAACGCACCAGATCGCAAGGCCTTCTGCCGCGGGGAATCGATGTCGCCGAGGCGCCGCCACCACCCGCCGTGGCGACCGGTCTGCCGCCACGCTCTGGTACGGCGGCACCGGCCCGCGCCAGCCCCACCCGAGCGAGAGGGCCCGAGTCCCCGCCTCCACCGGCGATGGCTAGGCTTCGCCTGGCCGCGCCCTTGGGTGGCGGCGAGGGAGGAGGAGGAGGAGGAGTGGGGAGGTTCGGCGGCGATGGGATCTGGGGCCTCCCGGTCGCCCACGTGGGGGGCGGCTCAGGAGGGAGACGTACGCGTTATGGATATACTACCCAACAATGGTTCATTTACCCCTACCATTGGATCGGGGTGTGAAATTCCCTTGGTCCTTACGGGACGGGAAGCATTGGAGCAATTTCCATATCCTGCCTCGATGTCTGATAAAAAGGAAGCTAGCTTTTCTACGAAACCCTAAACCTCCCTGGTGGCGGCGATTGGGGATCGGGGGAAAAATTCGCGCTCGCCGATCTCGACCGGCGGAGCGCTTCGATCTCCTGAGAGGATGGCTACTTCTGATCATGGCAAGCAATCAGCGGGAAGTCAGGACCCGCTGCGCACAGATAGGGCTCGTTTGGACGAGGCTCTAGGGAAGCTGGGAATCACCGATGAAGAAGCTACTCCGTTGGTCATTGATGATCGCGAGGAGGATGCGCCGGAGAAGTGGCTACTAGCAGGGAAGGTACTGCATCGCAATGTGCTCCACATCCATACCATCACTAATGCTCTGCGGCCGGCGTGGGGGAACCCTCGGGGACTTCAATTCAGATCGATGGGAGAGAATATTTTTGTTGCTGAGTTTGAATCACAGCGAGATAGGGACCGCATCTGGGATGGATCGCCTTGGCATATCAGTAAGAACGCGGTCATCTTGGCTGATTTCAAGGATTGTATGAGACCCGATGAGGTTGAGTTTGATAAGTTGCATCTATGGGCTAGGGTTTTGAACCTACCCTACAACCTTAGGGATGATTCGTGGGGAAGAGTTATTGCAAAGCAGATTGATAAAGGAGCTACTCACGCACAGTTTGACCACATGGGTGGCTTTCTGAGGGCGAGAGTTTCAGTTGATGTGAACAAACCGCTGAGACGGTGGATTGTCATTGAATCGGCAAAGAGACAGAAGCAGGATCCCTATGATATTCAGTATGAAAACGTGCCCCACTTTTGTTTCTCATGCGGCCGTCTAGGTCACTCTGATCCGTTTTGCCCAACTCCTGGTCACCGGGATGACAAAGGGGAGCTACCCTTTGGTCTGAAGTTGAGGACGCCGGAGGAGCGCAGGAAGACTGCCTCGGGGGAGTCTGCAGCCAGAGAGCAGCAGTCGGGCCCGGGCAGCAAGAGGGAGTCTAAGAATTCTAGCAATGTACCGACGGGGGGTAATGAGGTGAACTCACCTATTAAGAAGAAGAGTCAGCAAAAAAGAAAGGAAGCACCTCAACAGGTCTACCGTCGTGTTGAAACTGTACCACAGCTTCTGCTGACAGAAGTCGGAGAGCGGTCAGAGATTGTTGCTTCGGCTAATGCAATGGAAGATAAAGTGGAGGATGACTCTGGGGCTGATCGTGGTTATAACAGGCTTCCGAAGAAGAAGAAGCCAACTCCTGAGAATTCGGCAGAGGCTGCAGGACAGCCCTGTCCGTCCCAATGAATTGTTTGAGCTGGAACTGTCGGGGGCTTGGGAACCTATCGACAGTTCATGAGCTTCGCAAGATTGTGAAGCAGGAAGGACCCTCCCTTCTGTTTATCATGGAAACAAAGATAAAAGGGACCAAAGTTGAGAGTCTGAAGAACCTCCTTGGTTTTTCGGGGTGTTTTGCTGTTGATAGCAACGGCCTTAGTGGTGGCATCGGTTTGTTCTGGACAGATAATGTGACTGTTGAATTGAAGACCTATAGCCGTGCGCACATTGATGTAAGTGTCAAGTCAAATGATCAGCAGCAACCTTGGCGCTTCACTGGTTTCTACGGGGAACCTCGAACAGAAAATAGACATCATAGTTGGGAGTTCTTGCGTACTTTACATGCTATTCCACATTCTGGCTGGCTCTGTATGGGAGATTTTAATGAAACTATGCATGCTGATGAGCATTTTAGCATCCATCCGAGGCCGGAGTGGCAAATGCGCGGTTTCCGGGAGGTCTTGGATCACTGTTCTTTTCAAGACCTAGGCTGGAGAGGTGTTCCTTTTACAAGGGACAATAGGCAGCAGGGAAATGCCAATGTGAAAGCACGACTCGATCGTGCTGTTGGCAATGCAAATTTTCTGTCCGTGTACGTGTATTCTACGGTGAAACATATCAGTTCGACGGCTTCAGATCATTGCTATGTTCTTGCTGAGTTGAGGTGTGCTCAGGAACGTGGGGAACGACGTGGTCAACGCCCGTTTCGTTATGAAAATGTTTGGCAGTCTCACAATGACTATGATGCGTTGGTGAAGGATATTTGGCAGTCAGAGACGGGTCAGCAAGGTTTGGAGGGCGTTATGCTTGCACTAACGTCTGTTCAGGAAAAATTGGGAGCATGGGGTGATCGGGAGTTTGGCAACATCACCAAGAAGGTGCAGCGACTTCAAAAAAATCTGGAGCGTCTTCGAGCGGCCTCGATAGGATGGGGGCCGAATGCGAAGAGCTGTCAGTGGCGGCACAACTTCAAGAAACCTTGAGGCAAGAGGAGGTGTGGCTAAAGCAACGATCAAGAATTGATTGGCTACATAAAGGGGACCGTAACACAAAATATTATCAAGCCCAAGCGGCGAAGCACAGCCGAAAAAATAGATTTTCCTCCCTTGAGAGGGCGGATGGAACATTATGCGATGACCCGATGGAAGTGCAACATGAAATCATGGGTTTCTATCAAAACTTATATCAATCTCAGGGTTTTAATGATATGTCTGCGTTACTGCAGCTAGTTCCTGCGCGTGTCAATGACGCTATGAATGCTTTGTTGGAAAAGGATTTCACAACGGAGGAGGTGCGGGTGGCTCTTTTCCAGATGGCGCCTTCCAAGGCGCCAGGGGTGGATGGATTTACGGCGGGATTTTTCCAGCGCCATTGGGATATCTTAGGGGCAGATGTCACCGTTGCTATCCTAGATTTTCTGAATGGGGGCGAACTACCTTTGGGCCTAAACGATACAGCTATTACTCTCATTCCCAAGGTACGTAATCCCCAAAAAATCTCTCAATTCCGACCAATTTCGCTGTGCCCTGTTTTGTACAAAGTAGCATCGAAGGCAATCACAAACAGGCTCCGGGGCTTGATGGACGAGATTATTGGAGAGGAACAAAGTGCATTTGTGCCAGGACGGCTGATTACCGACAACGTACTGGTAGCTTACGAAACTGTACATGCGATGAAGAAAAAGAGGCGGTGCAAGCAATCCTCATGTGCTGTAAAACTTGACATGTTGAAAGCCTATGATCGGGTTGAGTGGCACTATTTGGAGGCTATGCTCTCTAAGCTTGGTTTCGGCGAGAAGTTTGTTCATCTCGTTATGAAATGCGTTACCTCCGTCCGGTTTGCTGTGAAGGTCAACGGGTCGTTATTGCCATACTTCACGCCGTCCAGAGGTTTACGCCAGGGTGATCCAGCCTCTCCCTTTCTGTTTTTGATATGTGCTGAAGGCCTAACCTCCTTGATGAATTATTATGGTGGTGCATATATTGATAGGGGGATAAGAGTGAGCGTTCACTCCCCGTGGATTAATCATTTGCTCTTTGCGGACAACAGTTTGATATTCATGAACGCCAAAGCGGAAAGTGCAAATCGATTAAATGACATTCTCCGGATCTATGCTGCTTGCTCTGGCCAGGCAGTCAACCGGGAGAAAAGTGCAGTTTACTTCATCCCAAATGCTTCTCAGGAGTTGAGAAGGGATATCAAGCAGACACTTGGAATCGCTGTGGAAGCTTTCACTGAGCGATATTTGGGTCTACCGACAGCGGTTGGCAAAATTACGAGTGGTAGTTTCGCTCATATCGTTGAGAGGGGCAGAAACAAAATGCAAGGATGGTCCGAGAGAAACTTGGCATGTGCAGGTAGGGAGATCTTACTCAAATCAGTGGTTCAGGCTATACCCACTTTTAGCATGTCTTGTTTTCAGTTGACCAAGAGAGTTTGCTCGCAACTTACATCTCCGATGGCAAAGTATTGGTGGAGTAGCTCCATTGACCGCCGGTCTTTGCATTGGGTGTCTTGGGAAAATCTCACTGCTCCAAAGGTGGATGGAGGTATGGGGTTTAGGGATTTGAAAATTTTAACCTAGCCTTGCTTGGCAAGCACGGATGGCGTTTGCTGACCCATCCCAACTCCCTATGCTCCAGAGTTTTGAAAGGAAAATATTTTCATAACTGTGATTTCATGGAAGCACATGCGCCTCGCTCAGCATCGGCGACTTGGAAGGCGATCATAGTAGGTCGAAAGGCGCTGGAATGTGGCTTGATCAAATGTGTTGGGAACGACGAATCTATATCCACTTGGACGGATAGGTGGATCCCGAACACAAGCACTCGCAAGCCAACTGGTTGGATTGGGGTCGATCCTATACCTCGGGTCTCAGAGTTGTTCGATCATGAGACGGGATCGTGGGATGTTGAACTAGTCCGACGAAACTTTCTACCATCAGATGCTGCGGCTATACTGAACATACCATTAAGAGCATCCGGAGGGGAGGATTTTTTTTGCCTGGGATTTGGAGAGGTCTGGTGTTTATTCTGTTAAGTCGGCTTATCGTGCTCTAGTGACTCGTAACGAGCATTCTGCTCCAGAGGAAGGAACGATAACGGATCCATCATCGTCAGATAAACATATGTGGACCGCCTTGTGGAAGCTCAAGGTTATTCCCAAAGTAAGAGTTTTCTGGTGGCGAGTGTTACGGGGAATCCTCCCGGACTATGCTACCCTACAACATCGTCATATTCGTACAACGGCCATATGTGATATATGCAAGACACATCGTCATATTCGTACAACGGCGATATGTGATATATGCAAGACAGCGACGGAGGACTTGCACCATGCATTGATTGGCTGTTCTCATGCGGGTCTGTTTTGGAGTGCGGACCGTGATTTTATGGGAGTCAATCTGCCGCTGTTGAATTCGGGCTCGTGGGCAAGAGATGTGCTCATGGATGATCAGATTATGGACCATGACAGAGGTAAAATTATTACAGTCATGCATGCTATTTGGACGTCGAGGAATCGGTGGACCCATGATCAACCAGCTTATGATCCAGTTCACGCGATAAAAACTGTTCGTAATGATCTACTGCTGCTTGAATTCCCAAAGCCTGTACGAGGCGTCTTGGGTCTCCAATGGCGTCCTCCTGATGCGGGATGGATAAAGATCAACACGGATGGAGCAATAAACACTGAAGCTTCATGCGCGGGAGGAGGAGGCGTGGCGAGGTCTCATCTGTCGTTCATGGGAGCGTGGAGCAAACCTTTTCCAGGAGTGTCAGACCCTTTCGTTGCGGAAGCTCTGTCATTACGGGAAGGAGTTATCTTTGCACAACTACGTGGTTTCTCACACGTAGTGATGGAGGTGGACTGTTTAGAGGTTGTCAACCTCTGGTCTTCGCATGATAGTTCGAGATCAATTGTCACGCCTATCTTAGATGAAATTCGGGAGAAGTCTTTGTCTTTTATTTCCTTTTCGCTTAGGCATGTGTCCAGAGAGGTGAATACTTTGGCCGATTAGTGTGCCAAGAAGGCTTCCGCCTTATTGGTTTCGGAGTGTTGGCTGGAGGACTGCCCTCCTTTCCTAGTTAACAGCCTTAGGGCTGATTGTAATTACATGCTACTAAGTCAATAAAACTCCCATATGTTTCTGGCAAAAAAAAATTCCCTTGGTCCTTGCTCCATCCTGCGGCTCCTGACACCAGGAGTCAACCGTCCGGTAGATTTACGTTACGGACCATGCGAATCACTCCCACGATGCTCATGCATGCATCCAGGCCGTCCGATAATCGGCGGGGCCATTGATTAACTCCGTATGCACACGCAGTGCAGCCAACCACGCTCTGAAGAAATGAAATCTCAGCACTGCACGCACACTCCACATGACATGTACGCGTTACAGCGAGCAGTAGCTAGGACACACGGTCGACAGTGATACTAGCACGGAGGGAGAGCACGTACGCCGTGCAACAGTGTAACGCCTACAGTAGTAGTAGTACTCCAGTGCCATTCTGCAAAAGGCTCGCGGGTAGTAACTACGACGCGTGGGACAGGTGAGAAGAGACGCGTGAGGAGGACAAAAGTCGACGGTGCATTGCAGCGGGCGGCGCTCGCCCACGGGGAGTACGTGTGCCGGCCAGCGGTGGCGTACTGCGGCAGGCACCACCGCCGTCCACCGGACACCGCCCCAAATTCACCATACCAGTGCTGCATAGCACGATGAACTATCAGTAGTAGTAGTAGTAGGAATTAACTACGTCCATGCACCTGGCACTGACAGTTCCTGTTCCCGCCTCACAGAAAGGTCACTCAACAGTCGACGGACTCCAAGGCTCGAACCAGTATAGGAATCATAACGAGCCAGTCAAGGTGTCAAATCAGATAGTTTTGGCGTTGATTTTAGAGGAATACAAATGGGGGAAGGGCGTGTTGGATCATCTCCCCCTCTGCTTGCCGCTTCATGGCTGGTGGCGGGAAGGGGAAAGCTAAAAGATAGGTTAGGGTTTTACCGCTGCTTGCCGCTTCATGGCTGCAATCCCCTGCAAGGACGGCACTTCTTAGAGTCTGTCTTTTTGACTCCGATCCTACTTAAATTCATCCATCGAAACGGATTAGATCGAGCTACGACGTGGATTGATGCCGGCTCCTCGAGGCTGCATAGCATGATGAACACAAGTAGCAGAGGTAATTAACTACGTCAATGCACCTGACAGTCACTGTTTCCGCTTCACATGAAAGGCCACTCAACAGTCGATGGACTCCAACCACTTGGGATCAACTCACAAGGATTTTGCGTTGATTTTGCAAATGAAAATCAAGGGACACCACCTTTCGCGTCGCCCTCATCCTGCTACCCCGTCGGCGATTGGCTGGCTGGCCGGCTGGCCGGCGTGTGTGCCAGAGAGACGGACAGGCCTAACTAGCCCGCCAATGCATGCCACGGCGGGGAGTAATTGGTTGGGCGTTGGCCACCGCAGGCCGCCACTGGTGCCCGCCCCGATCGCATTTAACCCCACCTCACCGGCGACCCGACCCCGACGCGACGCGGCCATGTTCGCCACCACCATCACCACCACCACCACCCTCAGTAGTTGAGCCGCGTCCCTCGCGTGCGCGCACCCACGTACTACACTACACACACGTACATCTCGCACCGCGCCACCAACCGCGTGCCGCCCGTCTATATATCCTGCCCGCGCCGCGCCAGCCCCTGCCACTGCCACTGCCACACTCCCTCACACTCGCCAGTCACCACCTGAACCGAGCTCACCGGAGCGCCACCATGGAGCTGCTGCCGCTGCTGACGGTGCTGCTGCTGGCGCACGCGGCGGCGTACCTGGCCTGGCAGGCCATGGCGCGCGCGCGGCGGGCGCGCTGCTACCTGCTCGACTTCGCCTGCCACAAGCCCTCCGACGACCGCAAGGTCACCACCGAGATGGCGGGCGCCGTCATCGAGCGCAACAAGCGCCTCGGCATGCCCGACTACCGCTTCCTGCTCAAGGTCATCGTCAACTCCGGCATCGGCGAGCACACCTACTGCCCGCGCAACGTGCTCGACGGCCGCGAGGAGTGCGCCACCCACTACGACGCGCTCGAGGAGATGGACGCCTTCTTCGACGACGCCGTGCGCGCCGTGTTCGAGAAGACGGGCGTGTCGCCGCGAGACGTGGACCTGGTCGTGCTCAATGTCGGGTCCTTCTCGCCGGCGCCGTCGCTGGCGGCGCGGGTCGTGGCCCGGTTCGGGATGCGGGAGGACGTCCAGGCGTACAACCTGTCCGGCATGGGGTGCAGCGCGGGCCTCGTGTCCGTGGATCTCGCGCGGCAGGTCATGCTCACCCGCCCGCGCACCATGGCGCTGGTGGTCACCTCCGAGTCCTGCGCCCCCAACTGGTACAACGGCACCGACAAGTCCATGATGCTCGGCAACTGCCTCTTCCGCTGCGGCGGCGCCGCCGCGCTGCTCACCAACAACCCGGCCTACCGGTCCCGGGCCAAGATGGAGCTGCGCTGCCTCGTGCGCGCGCACATCGGCGCCCACGACGACGCGCACGCCGCCGCCGTGCACTGCGAGGACGCCGACGGCCGCCTCGGGGTCAGCCTCAGCAAGGCGCTCCCCAAGGCCGCCGTGCGCGCCTTCAGCGAGAACCTCCAGCGCCTCGCGCCTCGCATCCTGCCGGCCGCCGAGCTCGCTCGCTTCACCGTGCGCCTCCTGGCGCGCAAGCTCATGCGCCGGAAGCTCAAGTTCGAGGGCCCCAAGATCAACTTCAAGACGGGGGTGGACCACTTCTGCCTCCACCCCGGCGGGACGGCGGTCATCGAGGCGGTGAGGAAGAACCTGGGGCTCAACAGCTACGACGTCGAGCCGGCGACCATGACGCTGCACCGGTGGGGGAACACGTCGGCGAGCAGCCTGTGGTACGTGCTGTCCTACATGGAGGCGAAGCGGCGGCTCAAAGCAGGGGACAGGGTGCTCATGGTCACCTTCGGCTCCGGGTTCAAGTGCAACAGCTGCTACTGGGAGGTTAGCAAGGACCTCGACGACGCCGGCGCCTGGGAAGACTGCATCGACGACTACCCGCCGGAGACCATGGTCAACCCCTACACGGAGAAGTTCGGATGGGTCAACGACCTACAGGGCCAGGGAGGCGCCTTCCCATTCTAACCTCCAATGCTCTGATTTTACTTTGGATCCTAAATTATTATTGATTATTTCAAGAGTTAAAGACAAACTCGTAGAAAATTATTTTAAATCAAGGGGGTATGTGTATGGTGGTCTTTTTTTTCGTTTACGATTTTTCTGTTCGTCCTGTTGATACGAACTTACACTTGTAAATAGTTAGCCCGCATATGTGTATGTACGATTGTACGTGGATCCACACGATGGATCGTGTTATGAACAAAAAGATGTTCGGTTATACTTAGATGAAATAAAAAGTAAAAACAGAGTGTGCACAAGAAAAGTGAACAAGGGCGTTGATGCGTGCCTGTATTTGTTAGTAGTACTTTTCAACTTCATATGTGTCAACAAGCTACATTGAGAATTAAAATTTTGTAAACAAATTATTATTAATCCAAGATTATGCTATGGTTATTTTATTTTGTCCCAGATCAGAAAAATTCTAACTTGTCTTGTTCATACAAATTTGAATCTGTAATGTTTTTGTAGCCAATTGCATATATATGTTTATATGCCTACAGGCGTGTATTGTTGTAAATAGAATTTTGTTCTCATATATACATGGCCTGTGTGTAGGAACGCAAAAAACAGGGTTATTTTTTTTCGTGAATACAGAGAGGATGCATATCTTTTCATTGATAGGGGAAGAGTTGTACAACATGAGGTTACAGGAGCTCGCTAAGACATGTACACAGGAAGGCATGGAAGCGAGCTAGAAGCAGGACAAACATGGGGTTGCTCAGCCCGAGAAACCTAGAATGCTATCTCTCGGGAATGATGTTGTGTAGTCCGGTGGCGCCGACCTTGGCCCACATGCGCGCTTCGTCTCTGATGATGTCGGAAAGCCGGGTGATGGAGGGCTGCTCGCCGTCGAAGATGCAGGCGTTCCAGTGCTTCCAAAGCCACCAGGCAGTGAGGATGATAAGAGAGGCCAAATCCTTGCGCGCAGGGGATGGCGAACGGTTGCAGGATGTCTCCCACCAGGTGAAGAAGTCAGTGTCATTGCTCGGAATGTCGGCAGTTGAGCGAACCCAACTGAGGACCTCGTGCCATATTTGGCAGGAGAAAGGGCAGCCCACCAAAAGATGTTGTATAGTCTCCTTTTCTTGATCGTAGAAGGGGCAAGAGTCCTCGCGTGGAAGGCCATGACGAGCGAGTCATTCAACCGTCCAGCATCGGTCCTGCAACGCCAGCCACATGAAGAATTTTATGCGAACGGGGGCCCATGGCTTCCAAGTGAGCCGCCAATGCGGGTCCTGGCAGGCGCCGAGGAAAAGCGTCTGATAACATGAGCTCGTCGAGTAGGTAGCGGAAGAAGTCCAGCACCATTGGAGGGAGTCTGGGGAGTCAGTGAGAGAGACGTGACGCACGCAACGCCAAAGGTCAACATACTGGACGAGAGTGGCAGGGCCCAGAGCGCCCTGGATGTCACGGACCCAGGAGCGCCGGAGAATGCCATCGTGCACGGTGCGGGTCTTGCGCCGTCGCCGGGTAACAAGTGCGAGAACGAGCGGGGCGATCTCAGCGACCGATCTACCATTGATCCAGTGGTCACTCCAGAACCTGCAAGTGCGTCCGTCGCCGAGTGCCCAGATGGTAGATGCACGGAAGATGGCCGAGACGGCGAGGTCTTGAGGGATGTGAAGATAGCTCCACGAGTGCGACGTGCCCGTGTACTTGAGCCAAAGCCAGTGAGTTCTAAGCGCGATGCCGGTGCACTGTAGGTCATGGACGCCGAGGCCACCAAGAGAAAGCGGGCGGCATACTCTTTGTCAATTAACCAAGCATTGGCTGCCTTTGGCATCCTTGCTCCCAGCCCAAAGAAACCCACCAATGATCCGATTAGTCCTGCTTGAGGATGGAGGGGTTGAAGGCGATGACGGTGAGGAAGTGCATGGGGATGGCACATAGGACGTGCCGGACGAGAGCGAGACGATCTCCTCGCGAGAGGAGGGAGGCGCGCCATGTGAAAAGTTTCCGCTTTAGCTTGTGGATGATTGGCATGAGGCTCGTGGTAGAAGGCTTGCGGATGGACAAAAGGAGTCCCAAGTATTGAATAGGGAATTGTTTCATCGAGCATTGCATCTTGGAAGCAATGGTCGCTATGTCCTCGTCATTGCACAGGATGGGAGTAGCCGAGCACTTGTTGTAGTTAGTGCAGAGCTCGGAGGCCACCCCAAAGACACGTAGAAGCTCGCGGACAGCCGAGATATCGTGGTGATCCAGGCGGCAAAAGATAACGACGGCAGCGGCATAGAGGGAGATGCTAGAGGCCGCGTGTCTCGTGGTCAGCCGTTGGATGAGGCCAAGCTCCACAGCACGAAAATAACCCGTCGTACACCATGATTAATTTTAGGATCACTACCTAGCCTACGAGCTATAAACAATCCCAATTATTACTAAATGACAACGGGCTAAACAAGCATGACAAGGATGTCATGCATCAAATGTGCATGCATAATGAGAAATGCGGAAGGTAAAGTACTTTATTCTACAACATTCATGATAAATGTCAATTGCTGTGGATTTTCACAACTACTGATTGTACTCGTGCAATACAGATTGTATAAATTATATGAAGCAAGTCTCTTATGTTAAAGTCCAGAGCTTTATTTAGTTTTATTTAAAATAGTGTGATATTAACACATTTTTAATATTATCACATACTCCCTCCATCCATAATGTAAGACATATTTTGACACTACACTAATCATAAAAGTCTTATATAATGGGACGGATGGAATAAACAATACGACACCCGCAAAGCTTCATACCAATTTCGAACTATCACAAATTATACATTTTGGTTAATATAACAGATGAACATGGTTGAAATATGGACCACATCTTTTAATGGCATTTTTTTAAAAATTTAATAGCATGCATAGTTCTAAAAAACTTTAATTCTTGATCGATTAATATGAGAAGCTAAGGTTGGAGAGTCTTAAAATTCATATTTTTATAAGTACTACGGTTCGGTATTATTATGTATTTTTTGAAATGATATGCTCCTATGTATAATCAATATATTGTTATTAGGAGATTAAACATACAATTAATATACAATTTTATGATATTCTTGTTTAGAAGAAGGTCAACCATGGAATATTATATTTAGATGCTATATTTACAAGCATAATTGTATAAAGAAAAAAAAACTACTTAGATAAGAATATGCCAAACAAAATACATCATCGCTTTTCTATAAAGAAGCAGAGATTAAAGGGAAATGATAGCAATCACCTGACGGATCGTGTCATCGCGTCTGCTGCTTCCCAAACCGTCCGATCCATTTTGATCCTGTGATACAGAGAGCACCATTGTTGGCTTTGGCCCACATAGTCACATATCCTAACAACCGACCACACACTGCCTTATCCTTTTGGAACCATCGTCTTCCTCACATACACATAGTTTTTCCCCAAATCTCTTCAGGAGCTTGCGACCACCGCCATTTGATGTCCCTCTCGCCACATTCCGGCGTCCTCCACAGCTAGCCGTTCACCACCGCAAAAGCCATCGGATCGACTACGCCTTGATGCTTCTTACCGCATGTTGATGTGGTTTCTCGCCTGGTGGGCTGGAAAGAGACGACAACGATGCACCCGGCGACGCCGTTGTGGAGCAGGAAAAGGATGGGCGACGGCGCCGCATTGAGGACATCACGTGCCGCCTCCATGTTGCAATTGCAACTACGAAGGCAATGACAAAGTCGACGAATGACGACGGTGCTACTACGACATGCGTCGGCAAAGGCAACGGTGTTTCAACAACAACATAATCTTAATTCCAATTTTTTCCTGTAACATAGGTGATGTTGCGGAAATTTTCTGCAACATCATCTATGTTGCAAAAGTTTCTTCCACAAAGATGAGACAAAAATGCAAAATGACCTTTGTTGCAAAAGTTTTTCTGCAGCAATACCTTTTTTGTAAAAAAAAATTGTAACAAGACCCGTGTTGCAAAGATTTCTGCAACAAGACGTTTGTTTTTTTGCGGGAAACTATCGATCTATTTATCTTCAATCATGATAGTACAATGAACACCAGAAATAATAAAAATTAAGTCCATATTCATAGACCACCTAGCGACGACTACAAGCACTGAAGCGAGCCGAAGGCGCGCCACCATCATCGCCCCTCCCTCGCCGGAGCCGGGCACAACTTGTTGTAGTAGACAGTCGGGAATTCGTCGTGCTAAGGTCCCATAGGACCAACGCCCCAGAACAGCAACCGCTGCCGATGAAGAGAATTTTATATCAGAAGGATCCAACCTGAGACACGTGAACAAAGACGAACAAAGACCGGATCCACCAAAAACAACAACCGACCAAATCTCGTGAGATCCGCCGGAGACACACCTCCACACGCCCTCTGATGATACTAGACACATCCTTGGGACGGGAACTAGGCGGGGAGAACCTTATTCCATCTTCAAGAAGCCGCCGCCGTCTCGTCTTCTTGAGTAGGACACAACCCCTAACAAAACTTGAAGAAGCACCCGAAAACAGAGCCCTCCCACCGGCAAGGGCCGGGATCCACCGCGCACACATGGCCCTAAGGACACGGTATACGTGGGAGATCGGCGCCGCCGCCGACGGGAAGCAGAAACCATAGCTGTCTTTTCTTGGAGGAGGGATAAAGGGAGGATGTTTGTTGCAAAGATTTCCGCAATAGCAGCTCTGTTGCAAGAATCAGAGACACCACTTCGTCTCACATAGCGTGACATCGGATAGCTCGCAATGGGGTGGTTCTTTTAAAAAGATCCGCCGGCCGACGCGTAGCATGCCCCGAGATTAAAACACGAGAAAGTTCGGAAACTAAATCCATGCTACATTTCTCGTCGGGGAGTGGAAGGATTGAATAAAAATATTCTTATTTAAAATTCCATTGAGGGAAGTAGAATCAAACTAACTTGAAAAAGATTCACAGTGATGCCAACAACAAATGCGAGCATAGAAAGACCTTAGCAGAGCTTCAAATCATTCAACAATTTCATAAGTTAGCTATATAATTTTTCCGTTATTAAACCGATGAAAGTTGCTCACACATTTATATATGTTTCTCGATGTATCATTTAAAATCCAATGCATTGACATGTAATTTACTCATAAGATCTACTTGCAAATAAGTATTGCATCTGAATCCTAGTTTATGAGGTGCCGACGCAACTCCAAGTTCAAGTTTTTACCATTAATGATGAGAACATCACTACTACTGTTACACACACAACCCCTACCGCTACACATGTCCAAGTTTCATAAAAAAAAGGACCAAACACTAGAGGTCACGCACGCCAATCAAACTATTGTGTTATTTCATTTCTCAAAATTACTTCCAATGTTCTAGAGAATAGGATGCTGCCTAAATTAGATGTGTTTGTATTGCTTAGGAATAAAGGACCTTCACGGAGAAGAGAGATGAGTATTGGAGCGTGATCAAGCATGGAGATCAAGGTGGGCACACATGGAATGACAACGAAGCTTCATGTGGAGATTTCAGGACTTTGACGCCACCATGGCGACATGTGAAGATATGAGTGAAATATACAGTATGACACATCATATTTGCATCCATAGCCATCTATAGGTATTGAGCCACCTTAATTTTGGGCCAAGCCCATGTAATTTAAAATGCATCACCATAGATTTTTTTTAGAGTTTCTCTTAGTGGAGGAAAAACGCATTGTGGTGGATTTCTGCCCCCTCCCCGAGATGAAGGAATTTCCCCTTGTCCCTCCACAAGTATCGTCTCTTGGGCATCGTTTAGACTCAGGTTTTATTTAGTTAAAAGTACGCCATTACTACAACTCATAGTACTTCATTTTTGACCAAAGACTAGGTCAAAACCGCTTGCGGAACCCCAACTTTATCAATATGTCCACTTTATTAGCAATATCAATATTACAAATATATTTTTTCTTGTTCTTTGATTGCTTGCAAGAATTAGGCCATTAAGGTCAAATTTATTATGCCACGACATGGTAAATAACTTACCAGGTTTTGTTTAGTGATTCCACAGGCGCATCTTCTTTGCACACTATAGTCGGATTTTCAAAGTCTACTCCACCCAAATTGAAATTATCTCAGGGACACCTTTCTACCTATTAGTCAATGGTTTTAAGGAAACATTGAGTAAGAGCAACTCTCACACATTCCCAGACAAAGGACACTCTATAATGGTTTTAGAGGCTTTGGAGCCTTTCCTTTTACATTCACTAAAACTATGCCCTTTATATTTTTGCATCTCCTATTTCTCTTAATATGTGTGTATATGGATTCCATTTCAACTCTAATTCCAAATGAATATGTTATAGTGTCCCACAAGTCAACACTATTTCAAATGCATAATTTTGAAAGTTACATGTCCAAATTCAAACATGACATAGGGTTCAACCGCATGAAACCACTAAGCAAAGACATGTCCAAATGCACGATAAACATAGTAATAAATATAGTTTTTTAATCCTGTACTCAAACTCTATTTCTTCTTGGATCAATTCGAGTACCTCTTGTGCTCCTCCCTCTAGTGGCCGCTAATCGCCGGGGG
This sequence comes from Triticum urartu, assembly GCF_056163025.1. NCBI lineage: Eukaryota > Viridiplantae > Streptophyta > Magnoliopsida > Poales > Poaceae > Triticum > Triticum urartu. The sequence continues at coordinate 581,608,779 of NC_141878.1, read as the reverse complement.
CGTCAGACGCCTATCACTGTGCCCTACTGGAGAATCTACATGTTCTTTGGTTCTCGTTATCGGGATCATCCTCCATGTCGTAATCGCCTTCATCATTGTTACAATCTAAAAAAATCACTATGATGACCATGCCCAATTCCTCGTCCTCTATCTCAGCCCGTACCTCAATGTAGGAAGCCACAACCTTGTCCTTCGGGTCTCTCGCTTGGCCTTGGTTGGGGCCTCAGTGCCAGAGGCGACCGACTCTTCCTCCTTTTGCTCGCGGTTGTGGCCATGCGACAATAGGCACGGTCTCCACCTCATCCCCCTCGGCCAGAAAAAGGTCTTGAGCACCTCCAATCAACCCCGTCGTCAGATTCTGAGACATGAACAAACACTCGGTGAGTGTAGGATGCGAAGCTTGTATCGGCGGGAAGGGGCAGGGACCGAACGAGAAGTGGGCAGGCGTAGAGGTCTTGGACAATGGTGGGAAGAACCATTAGGAGACGCATGATCATTGTATATGGCCTTGATGACTGGAGTGTTGTGAGGAGGTGACGATGGGTGAGAAGACGCGCGGGAGCAGTGGCGGGGTTGTGGGGAGGCGGCTGTGGTGGTCGGAGGCAAGGTGGCAGATAGTGGAGAAGTGGGTGAGGCAACGGTCTTGTGAAGGCAAGAAAGTTGAGGCAGTGACATGAACGGTCCCAAGATGGTGGGAATGACAGTGGGGTGGAGTTCGGTGGTGGTGGCACGAGAGTTGGGGTGCGGTGGGAGGAATTATTTGGCAGGTGAAGTGTTGGGTGGTAGCTGAAAGATCCGTGGTGCCAAAATAAACCAAGAATGGTGGGCATTCTTTTTCCCTCCCGCTCCCTCTCTATATAAAGGGTAGATGGTTGTTTCTAAAAGGCACTAATATAGGATAGAGTGGACTTTTGGGGGATCGATTAAATGATTATTTTAGTTATTTTTAGACGGAGGGGCATTGGGGAATCCACTGGAGTTGCTCTTATATCCCCGTAAACAATGTCGCTGAGTTCATATTCAAAATGGTTGTCAACGGTGTAACTGCTGTAACATATGACTTGCTTCCTCCGTTTTATCTACTCTTTATATTAGCTTTGTCTCAAGTCAAACTTGATAAATTTTAATCAAGTGCATTGATTTTTTAACATATACAATACCGAATATTTATAGTCCATGCCGCCCTGGCTCTGCGTGAAAACTTTCTAAAATCCAGTAGTCATGCCACTGCTTTGTCCGAGAAGAACGCATCAGCTGAGGAAGAATTTTCTAAAAAAAAAGGAAGAATTTGCAAATTAATAAAATCGGGTGGACGGATTTTCCATCTCTAGGGGAAAAAGCTATCATCTCCTACTAGATAAATCCCTAATCCATCTTTTGGGGCTTCTACTACCATTTTAGTTAAGACGAAGGTTTGGGGAGGCTCCATGTATCTATCGTCGCTTAGCTCATGGTGGGCACGCCGACATGTCCAGGTTATTAGACAATCCAGTGTGTTACCATTAATATTGCCTCCCTGTTTAGGACCTAAATGAAAAGCGGTTCTTAAATACTCACTTAACTCGCGTTGGACAAATGCAACATGGACAGCTACAGGAAACCGACGTAACACCATCGAGTACTTGTGCACAGTACGTCTTTCAGGCCGCTGATCTGAACTGTGTTTCTCCAGGCGATCGAGCATGTGTGGCCAGCTAACCTAACATGCAGCATGACAGTTATTGCAAGTGGCACCTCCAGAACGCATAATTGATCGGTGGAACTGAGATTCTATTAGATTTTGCTTCACTGGCTGCACACATTTGGAGATCTGCGCACCTCTGCTTCTGTCCGAGAGAAGTGCTCTTCTGATCCCGTGCTCACACACACACACACACACACACACACACACACAGGTGAAGAGTAAAATAAAAAAATAGTACAAAAACATTCAAAACATTCTTCATTGGCAATGCGGAAGAAGATCCTTTGCTTCCATCCATCAAGTATGGGCGCATTGCTACTGGCATGGTTCGTCGATCATCTTCCTTTCCCCCTGTTTCTCTGCTTGAGTGGAAAGAATCGAAAATGCGAAAGGAGTTAGTGGATCCTACTGTGCATGGAATGGAGATCCTACTGAGCATTTCATTCCGCTTGATCCCATGGCGGAAATCGAAAAAAGCGGAGGCTCAAGGCATGGGACAGTGTGGTCATGGTGGCAATAGCTGCTGCCCGGAGGTTCGGATTGATCAACCTCGAATGCTTGATTTAACTTGGAGAAATCATTGATGAATTCAGTATTTAGAACACGTACACAATTATTTGGATTAAGGGGCTATGTGTATGGTCGTCTTCTATTTCCTTCTGCTTATATATGTTTCTGTCTTCTTGACACGAATTTACCTTGTAAATAGTACCTTGTTCTTTTTTTTTGCGAGGGAATAGTACCTTGTTCTAGGAAAAAACAAATTGCACTTGTATACATGTCCTGTGTAGAAAGAAAACCAGTAAAACAATGTGTGTGTGCTCGCGTGCATGCGCCCAGCAAATTAAAAACACCTATAAAGATTCATACTATTAAGCTCCCTATAGCACACATTAGATAAAAAATATTTATGATTTACAAATAGCAAGAACCGTGTGCGACCAAGCAGCTAGCTTGGTAAGCTATCATAAAAAAAACTTGGCAAGTGTGTGATGTCAAAAAATCCCACAAAGTTACAAATTGCAACTGTGTACGAGGTTTGTCGATATGGCCTACCATCACGTAACACCCTGGATGTAACTTTCTATATTTGTAACTTCAACTCCTACCATTTCCGGCTATGTGATATGATATTTTCTTCGTGGTTGGATTTTTGTCTTTATTTTGCATTTTGTCCGTGTCATGCATTTTATCTCATGTCATCATGTGCATCTCATTTGCATACGTGTTCGTCTCATGCATCCAGTCATTTTTCCCGTTGTGCGTTTTGCAATCCGACACTCCCACATGCACCTGTGGCACCCCTCTAATCTCGTTTCGTGAGCGGGAGAAAAACGTTTCTCGGAATGGGTCGAGATTTGTCGAGTGGCCTTCGTACATCACCGGTAGGCCGCCTGTCAAATTTCGTGCGATTTAGAGGTCGTTTGATGCCCCAACAATTAACTGGGTAACCGCACAAGCCTCTTTCTATTTGCAGCCCAACACCCCTCCAAAACAGTCCACTAACTCATCTAAACCCCCTCCATACTCTCCGTCGTTGGATCACGATCGTGTGGGCGAAAACCGCACCTCATTTGGACTTTCCTAGCTCCCTCTACCTATAAATATGCCTCTCCCCCGAAATTCTTGCAGTCCAAAACCCTAGCCTAGTCCCTCCGCGTCGCCGGACACGTCCAACTCCACCGGACAAAACCTGCCGCCGCGCCCTGATATGTTTCCAACGTATCTATAATTTTTGATTGTTCCATGCTATTATATATTCTGTTTTGGATGTTAATGAGCTTTATTTTACACTTTTATATTACTTTTGGGACTAACCTATTAACCCAAGGCCGAGTGCAAATTGCTGTTTTTTTGCCTATTTCAGTGTTTCGCAGAAAAGAAATATCAAACGTAATAAAACCTTCGGGAGAGTTATTTTTTGGAACAAACGTGATCCAGGGGACTTGGAGTGGACGTCAAGAAACAATCGAGGAGGCCACGAGGCAGGGGGGCGCGCCTACCCCCCTGGGCGCGCCCTCCATCCTCGTCGGCCCCTTGTTGCTCCACCGACCTACTTCTTCCTCCTATATATACTCCGAAAACATCCAGGAGCCCCACGAAACCCTATTTCCACCATCGCAACCTTCTGTACCCAAGAGATCCCATCTTGGGGCCTTTTTCGGAGCTCCGTCGGAGGGGACATCGATCACGGAGGGCATCTACATCAACTCCATGGCCTCTTCGGTGATGTGTGAGTAGTTTACTTCAGACCTTTGGGTATCAATACAATGTTCTCCTCGATCTTCTTGGAGATCTATTCGATGTAACTCTTTTTGCGGTGTGTTTGTCGAGATACGATGAATTGTGGGTTTATGATCAAGTATATCTATGAACAATATTTGAATCTTCTCTAAATTATTTTATGCATGATTGGTTATCTTTGCAAGTCTCTTAGAATTATCAGTTTGGTTTGGCCTACTAGATTGATATTTTTTGCAATGGGAGAAGTGTTAGCTTTGGGTTCAATCTTGCGGTGCTCGATCCCAGTGACAGAAAGGGAAACGACACGTATTGTATTGTTGCCATCGAGGATAAAAAGATGGGGTTTATATCATATTGCTTGAGTTTATCCCTCTACATCATGTCATCTTACCTAATGCGTTACTCTATTCTTATGAACTTAATACTCTAAATGCATGCTGGATAGCGGTCGATGTGTGGAGTAATAGTAGTAGATGCAGGCAGGAGTCGGTCTACTTGTCACGGACGTGATGCCTATATTCATGATCATGCCTAGATATTCTCATAACTATGCTCAATTCTATCAATTGCTCGACAGTAATTCGTTCACCCACTGTAATACTTATGCTATCTTGAGAGAAGCCACTAGTGAAACCTATGCCCCCCGGGCCTATTCTCCATTATATAAGTTTCCAATCTATTTTACTTTGCAATTTTTACTTTCAATCTATATCATAAAAATAACAAAAATATTTATCTTATCATTATCATATCTATCAGGTCTCACTCTCGTAAGTGACCGTGAAGGGATTGACAACCCCTTTATCGCGTTGGTTGCGAGGTTCTTATTTGTTTGTGTAGGTACGAGGGACTTGCGTGTGGCCTCCTACTGGATTGATACCTTGGTTCTCAAAAGCTGAGGGAAATACTTACGCTACTTTGCTGCATCACCCTTTCCTCTTTAAGGGAAAACCAACGCAGTGCTCAAGAGGTCAAGAGGTAGCACACCCGCACCAGTCGCCAGCCGCCACATGGCACCTCCGCCACCACACGCCGCCGCGGCCCGCGGGGCCCGAGGCCGGCCCGCCCGGCTCGCGCATCCCCGCTGCCCGGGTCAACGCACGCCGCCGCCCCGCTCCTCTCGCGCCGCCGCCCCAAGCCCTCGCCGCCGGCGCCGACCTCCGCCTCCTAGCGCCGCCGCCTGACCGAGCTCGCCACCGACCAGGCGCAGCCCCTGCCCGCCGACCTCGCCACACCACCGCGGGGCTGTGCCGCCCCCGTGTCGTCATCTCCAACCTCGCCGGCCACTGGATCCGGCTCCTCCACCGCGCTCCGGCGAGCTCCCCGCAACTCCGGCCGCCGTCCCCTCCTACTCCGTCCTCTTCTCCGGCGAGTACTCCGGCCAACCTCGAGAATCACGCCGAAACCCTAGATCCGGATCCGAAGGTTGACCCCGTTTTTCCACCAAGTCCTGAAATTCTTACATTATATGCACTTGTTCATCATGTCATATCTCCATGCCCGTGGCTCCGTCTTGTGTATATGTTATATCAAAATGTTCGTATTGTGATTCTCTTCATGTTAGTGTAATTTGCATGCATGTTACTGCTCATATTGATGCCCCAATCCTCATTGCAAAAGTGCTATATGATGTTGTCTGCTGGAATTTAACAGAACTTGATGATTTGTCATTTTTGTTTCATTTTGAGTGTGCATCCTATGAGCATGATGTCTATATGTTTTATGAGCTCCATCATGCAATATTTACAGTGGTGCAAGCCTTTTACTTTTAGGAGCTATGAGGTGACTAGAATAAGCATGCAAACTAGGCTTCATAATGGTGCTGATTTCAGACAGTGATTTTGCTAAGTCCTTTTCCTGTTACATTTTGATGCCATGTAAACTTGTTGCTACCATGAGATCCATGCACATTTTGAGATAGTTCACTAAGCATGTTTTGAAGATGTGTTATTGCTCTATCCATTCATGCCTCTAATTGTATTTATAGAGTAGTGTAGCATGTCATTTCCTTGCTCTATTTTTGCTAGATATTATTCCTGGAAGATTGTTAACATGAGATTCAACTTTGCCATGGGTATTGCTAGTGATGCATGTACCCTATGAACTTGCTCTTGCCATGCTTAGCTTCTTGATTATGTCTACTTCATGTTGGTTACCTTGTTATGCCATGAAATGCCTTGTGGTGAGTGAATTGAGCTTGCAAAGTTGCTATAATGAATCTGTTCCTGCCATGCCATGTTTTTCTACCATCTGAAACTGTTCATATAACTTGCCATGTTTGCATGGGTGCCACATCATTTTCTGTGCATCTTTGGGTAACGTTCAGTAAGGGAGTTTTGTTCTATGTCTTTAGTACTAGCATGCCATGCCTTTTGTTGCCCTGATATGTTCCTGTAGCATGTTGTTTATTAGCTCTAAACATCGCTTTCTGATGCTGTTTTGACATGTATAGTATTTTCTCTAAGTCTATGAAGCTGATATCATTTGCATTTTTGCCATGCTATTTTGAGCTTGTTCTAGTGAGAACTAGCAAGAGCTTAGTGTTCATGATTTGTAGAGCTTCACTTGTACTTTATGGTCCTGTGCTTTGTTGCTATGTTGGAGTGTTGTACCATAGTTACTTGTTGCATTTTAAGTGCTATGATGCTGTTAATCGTAGATTTACGTCATTCTTGTTTTGCTTGTCATTTGCAAACCGTACATCCATTTCTGATGATCCTTATATCGATTTCGACCGAAATCACCACATCTTTCCAGCGGCATACTTGTTTTGACAAGTTGATGCCTTGATCATCCTTTTCCTTCCAGAGTACCGATATGCATTGCACATCATATCTTGCATTCCATGTCATGTCTTGCATTATGTTGCTTGTGCATTGCACCGTGATTGATTGTTGTTCTGTTGCTTGTGTTCTTCCTTTGGGTAGAGCCGGGAGACGAGTTCATGAACGAGGAACCTATTGAGTACGCTAACGAGGAGCAAGCTTTTGACAACTCTGAGAAATTTGCAGGCAAGATGATCATTAACCTCGATGTCACTTCTATCTTTGCTTGCTAGTTGTTTGTTCTATCGCTATGTTGTGCTACCTACCACTTGTTTATCATGCCTCCCATATTGCCATGTCAAGCCTCTAACCCAACTTCCTAGAAAACCATTGTTTGGCTAAGTTACCGCTCTTGCTCAGCCCCTCTTATAGCGTTGCTAGTTGCAGGTGGCTTGCAGGTTGTTCCATGTTGGAACATGGATATGTTGGGATATCACAATATCTCTTATTTAATTAATGCACCTATATACTTGGCAAAGGGTGGAAGGCTTGGCCTTTTGCTCGGTGTTTTGTTCCACTCTTGCCGCCCTAGTTTCCGTCATACCGGTGTTATGTTCCTTGATTTTGCGTTCCTTACGCGGTTGGGGTTATAGGACCCCCTTGACAGTTTGCTTTGAATAAAACTCCTCCAGCAAGGACCAACTTTGGTTTTACCATTTTCCATAACAACTAAAAACTTGCATAGGGACTTTCCGGACCCCGTGGACTTAATCAACCCTAGAGCCAGTGCTCCACATGAGCGTTGGTCCAAACTAGAGCACCGTGCGGGGCCGCCCATTTGGTAACTTGGGGTATTTGGTATATACATGTACGCTTCGCTCATCCGGTGTACCCTGAGAACGAGACCGCGCACATCTTATCAGACTAGGTCGGTGCATCGGGAGGTCTTGCTGGACTTGTTTTACCATTGTCGAAATGTCTTGTAACCGGGATTCTGAGTCTGATCGGGTTGTTCCGGGAGAAGGAATATCCTTCGTTGATCGTGAGAGCTTGTGATGGGCTAAGTTGGGACACCCCTGTAGGGTATAAACTTTCGAGAGCCGTGCCCGCGGTTATGTGGCAGATGGGAATTTGCTAATATCCGGTTGTAGAGAACTTGCCACTTGACTTAATTAAAATGCGCAACCGTGTGTGTAACCGTGATGGTCTCTTTCCGATGAGGTTCGGGAAGTGAACAGGGTGGGGTTATGTTTGAACGTACGCAGTTTCAGGATCACTTCTAGCTTAACGACCATTGCATAGCTTCTCATCTTACTCTTTTATGCGTAAGTTAGCCACCACATTTGCTTAGTGCTTGCTGCAACTCCACCTCATTACCTTTTCCTACCCATAAGCTTAAATAGTCTTGATCTCGCGGGTTTTGATATTGCTGAGTCCTCGTGACTCACAGGTACTACCAAAACAATTGCAGGTGCCGATGATGCCAGTGCAGGTGATGCTACCGAACTCAAGTGGGAGTTCGACGAGGACCTTGGCCGTTACTATGTTTCGTTTCCTGATGATCAGTAGTGGAGCCCAGTTGGGACGATCGGGGATCTAGCATTTGGGGTTATCTTCCTTTTATTTAGATTTGACCGTAGTCGGTCTATGTGTGTATTTTGGATGATGCAAGAATTACTTAAGTATTGTGTGACGTGGAGATTGTAAGCCAACTCTCTTTATCCCTTTCTTGTTCATTACATGGGATTGAGTGAAGATGATCCTTCTTGCGACAAAACCACAATGCGGTTATGCCTCTAAGTCGTGCCTCGACACGTGGGAGATATAGCCGCATCGTGGGCGTTACACATCATACTTAGTTAAAAAAAAGGTATGTGATGCCTTATGGTTTTTTGCAATATAATCGTGCGATGTAGCCTACCATCTTACAAATATAGAAAAATGAATCCGTGCGCGATGTCTGACGCACAGTTTCTGCAAATAAAAAATCATATGCGATGTGACCTATAATCACACACAGCTAGAAAAACGCAACCGTGTGTGTTGCCCTTCACATGTTTTCAAGCAATGTACAACATAATTTCCTCAGGGTTGCTTTAGTTTCTATGCAAATCACAACCCAAATTTTCTTACTAAAAAATTCTTCTATTTTTAGGCATATGTTTGTTTTATATTTGTACTTCAAGTTTGAATAATATCCACACTAAGACGCTATAAGTTCACTTAATCCTTATTAATAACAAATGAACTCAAAAAAATGCCAAATCTTGACATTACCAATGTACTGTTATATGTCCAATGTAGAGCTCAAAGGGGCCTCCAATTCTAAGAGAAACGTATTTGTTGTTACCAACCCATATAATATTTTCATTGCTAAATTGGTAAATTTGGTGACACCTTTATATATGGTTCTAAGTGCAATTAAAAAATGAATATGTTATACTTGTAAATATATACTCCATCTGTTCTAGTTTATGTGGTGCCCACACATCTAGATTTTTTTAATTGTCGATTTGACATAAAATATGAGTTAGAGAAGCTTCTAGGATATACCTTTAGTACCCACCCTTTAGTCCCGGTTGGTGAACCAGGACTAAAGGCCCTTACGAACCGGGACTAAAGGCCCTCACGAACCAGGAGTAATGCCCAATTCTGCACTAGTGAGGGAAGCCTCTAAAATGGTTGTAGACCACCCCCTACAACCATTTTAGAGGTTTTTATTCCCCTGTGCTTTTTCATATTCCCTAAAACCGCAATGCCTATATTTTTTCCTCCTTCATTTCTCTTGATACATGTGTATAAGAAATCCACTTGAACACTAATTTTGGATGAATATTTTCCAACATCACACAATTCAACAACATAAATGCAAATACGGGATCCTTCAAACCCAATTTCAAACAAAACATAGGGTCCAAATTGATTATAGTACTAAGCATAGACAAGGTCCAAATGCATGATAAAGATAGTACTAAACATTGATAGGATTCAAATGCATATAGACACATTAATTCTTTGTATAATCAAATTATATTTCTCTATGAACTTCTTCTTCAATTGGAACCGTGAGTGCGCCCGGAAATTTAACAAACACTAGTGTGGATTCACCCTCTTCACACCCTTGACAAAAGCTATGTATGATATACAGATAGCTCACTTTTAAAAAAATCGTGTGCGACCAATCGGCGGGCTTGATAATCTATCCGTGAAAAGTCAAACAAAAAAGGTGTGCAATGTCAAAAGATCGTACACCGTTACAAAATTGCAATAGTGTGATCTCTTATAGATGGTTCTTAGACAAAAATTGTGTGATGTATACTATCATCACACATAGTTTAAGAAAACAACCGTATACAATGCCTTGCACACAGTTTTTTTGCAAGAAAATTGTGCAACGTAGCCTATGATCTAACACAACAGAAACATAAAAATGTGTGCAATGTCTTATGCATGGCCTTCGCAAGAAAATTATATGCGGTGCAGCCTACACCATAATACAGTTGGAAAATGCAACCATGTGTGATGCCCTTTGCATGTTTTTTCAAGCAATGTATAAAATAATTTTTATGAATTAGCAATTGGGAGTTCGACTTCAAACATTGAACTTTACCCTTATAAGTTAGGATGTTTCTTGGAGATGTCGTGGTTTCTAAGAAACATGCAATAAAACTTTTTGTGAAAAGAATTTTAAGCATGGTCTTTCGATAATTTTTTTAAAACATATACAATCAAACCACACCATGCCAAGTTTCATATTACTCAGATTTGGTTTACAATTTTTTTAAACAAATAACTCCTAGTAAAGCTTCGGATTTCCCCACTTAAATGATTGAGTTCCATATTTGTTTTTGGATAAGACCTACAAAGATATTTTAGAACTTAAATATATTTTTATTCCGTTTTTAGGTTTTTTAATGTACTTGTAGTTTAAGTTTTAATTATACTCTGTAAATACTAAGAATTAAATAATATCTTGAAGATACCAAATGGATCCAGAAAACATGCTAATTTTCGAATTAGTAATGTATCGTTGTTAGTTCAATTTACACAAAGATGGGATCCTTCTACATCTTTATGTTTTGAACGTAATTCACATGGTGTCTTAATTTGCTATTAAAAATAGAAAAACCAAAATTATTACATAAATGTATGGAACATGAAGGTATATTACTATATAATAGTGTAATATCTAGTTGTAATTGAAATTTCAAGTTCATAATGGTGATGCAACTGCAAGTTCAACTTCAAATATCATACTTACCCTTTGAATGCTACGATGCTTCCTTAGGGATGCTTTAGTTTCTAAGAAAATTAGAACCTGACTTTTGTGATTTTTTTAAATGTAAGCACAACCTCGCGATGTCATATAATGACAATCTACCAAATTCCTTTTTATTGGACTACATTTACATTTTACAAAATTTACAAAGTATATAACATGCAAGTAATGGTTTGGGTTTTCCCACTTAAATAATTTATTTTCCACACATTTCTTGGTGAAGATCTACAAAGGTACTTAAGAATTTAAAAATATGCCTTTTCTTCCGGCTTTTGGGCATTTCTTTTAATATATTTGTAGTTCAAATTTGAATCATATTCACTAATACCATAGAAATTTATTTAGTGCATTAAAAATAGCAAATGAGCTAATAAAACTAACAAAATTTGGTGCTACTAGTGTAATGTTATATGTCCAATGTATAAAAACTTTTCACCCCAGAGGTCGAGAATTTGTACTCGGATAGCACTACTAAGCCAAAGTCTTCGTGTATTGCCACGCCCACTTGGTGACATAAATTAGTCAGATGTGCATGCTATGTTGCAACTTCACTAGATCTCGAACCCCGTCCATGATGCACATACCCCGGGGACAGCTGCTCCCACGTTTTTTCCTCTAATGTGGACATCTCCACGTGTATGCATATTTGCAAAAATGTCGAATTTGAGTAAAAACAATATCGTACAAATCATTGCTTTTAAAATCATTGGCCTAACCTCATACTCTTTAATTCGGGTAAACTTTGTGACAAACAATTATTGATTAGGCTTTTGCAAATTCTAAAATTCCTGAAAATATAATTTAAAACACACACACTCGTTGCCTAAAATTTGACTCCTCAAAATGTATACTTTTAGTATATAATGTTGGTGTGACTTTCAATCCATATGTATGAATCAAGCTAACAAGCAAATAGTAGTATGTTGATCTAAAGACGTAGAAATATATATGTAAAAACATTTCAAGCAAGTAATAGATAATTCTAGTTATTGCTAAGGACAACTGGCTAAACATGAATTACAAAGATCTCATGCACCAAATGTACACGAGGAATGGGAAATGTAAAAGGTAAAATACTTTATTCTACAACATTCATGATAAATGTCCATTATCAAGGATTCCCTCAACTACCAACTATACTCTTGCATTTGTGTTGCATACATTATATCAAGTAAGTCTCCTACGTTTAAGTCTTGGGCTTTGTTTAGTTTTTGAAATAGTGTTATCTTGGCACATTTTAATATCATTATATAAAAAATACAATCACATAAAGCTTCATACCAGTTTGCATAAGTTCAATAACATGCTAGCCAAGAGATAAGTATTAAACATAAAATTAAAGTACATTTTAAAATGTCATAGGTATATATAAACTTAGACATTGATCCATTTATTATGGAAAGATTGGATAATTGGAAAATCATGCTTTTATAAGTTCCACAATGCTATGAGATATTAAACATAAAAACACACACTTTAAAATGAGATGTCCCTAAGTGTAGCCGATATGTTATTATTATGAGATTATCTATGCAATTAATATACAATTTTACAATATTCTCTTCTAGAGGTAAAACATCTTGCGTATAACACAACCAAACCTAGATATAAAGATACCGAGAAACACAAATGAGCTCCTGAGATGAAAGGTTGTCAAGCGAAATGTAGTGACTCACAACTCGAAAAAGATACTAAACAACAATATTGGAAAGACCATGAGCTACTCCATATCTCGTCGGCGAGTGAAAGGTATTAAATAAGAGAATTCTTATTTAGAGGGTATCAGGAAAAATAATAAGAGAAGCAAATCCAAAAAGAGCCATGTCGGTGTCAATACCAAATACGAGCATCAAAAGAGATCAAAGACGCCTTCAATCTCAAAAAACTTCTTTATATTTGTTAGCTATATAATTTTTTATTACTAATTTGGTGAAAACTTTATATATGTTTTAAGTGCAGTTAAAAAATGAATGCATTGTCGTGTAATTTACTTCATCCTTCCTAGTTTATGTGGTGCCCACGCATCTCGAGATTTCACTTTGGCCACAATACGAAACTTGGGTTAGATAAAATCTAGAGATTCACTAGTAGGGCACCTTCTAAAATGGTTTTAGAGGACACTTTGCAACCATTTTAGAGATTTTGGACCCCTGTGCTTTTTCAGATTCCCTAAAATGCAAACCTGTTTATTTTCCTCTCTCATTTCTCTTAATATGTGGGTATAAGAACTCCATTTCAACTCTAGTTTCACATGAATATGTTCCAACACCACACAAGTCAACAATATTTCAGATGCATAATATTGTATTTTTCAAACCCAAATTCAAACATATCATAGGGTCCAAATTGATTATATTATTAAGCATAGATAGGGTCCAAATGCATCATAAATATAATACTAAACATTGGTAGGATTCAAATGCACGATGCACATAGTACTAATCATATATTATTCTTATTCTACTCAAATTATATTTCTTCTTCAACTCGAACGAGTCCAAGTACCTTTTTGCTCCTCCCTCCAGTGCCCACTGATGAAATCTCCATGACGGCCCTGACCCTCCCCTCACCGTCTACCTCTGCTTGTATCTCCATGTGACCGGCACAACCTCCGTCCTCCAAGCTTCTTGCTTAGCTTCGAAGGCGGCCTTGATGGCGGCAACGGCCATGGCAGCGCTCCACACCTCCTCTGCCTCGATCATGGAGGCCGGTCAGCACCTTGTCCTCCTCGGCCACAAAGAAGGTCTTGAATTCATCCAATCGACTCCATCGCTAGAGTCAACTGAGTTCAACTTATGGATGAACACCTGACAATATTTGTTGGGAGTGGAGTCTGAGATGGTGGGACTGGGGGGGGGGGGGGAGCGATTGCGGAGGTCCTATACGATGGTGTTTAGGGGCACATGCATGATGACTTCCCGGCTGTCATCGGCAAGGTTGGTCCGATTCTAGTACGGGTGTATCGACAATGTCGCATCATCGGCTTGTTCTACTGGCTATAGTGGTTGTCTGGTGGTCCAGAGATCTCAATATAATTTTTGTTATGTTTGAGATGCTTTGTACTTCTCATGAATCTTTATTATTGATTTGAATCATTTTGGTAAAAAGGAAAAAAAAAGAAAAGAAAACCTAGCTAGGTAGTAGCTCGTAAACAACGAGAAAATGACCACTTCTCTTGGCCCCCAAAGAGTCACATCTCTTGGCTCCGAGAGTCAACACGGACAGCTATGGTCACAAATCACACCATGTGATCGATGTACATAGCATCCATATCCATTTGATTAGGTGTCAAGGTGATGCGCCATTAATAACGCCTGGTGGCTTGAGCTATCTACCTTTGCATGGCTAAGTTCGTGCAATGTAGCTCACCTGTCTCGACAACGCTAGCCATATGTGTGATCTTAACGTACGCAAGGACATACATACATGTCAACATGTGTCCATGAATCGATCTTTCCGTTACCAATGGCGACGTTTTCACTGTTCAGGGATTGGCTGTCGCCTAGGCTCCTAGCTCATCGTGATCCCGCGGCATGTCCAAGTCAGATGATAGAGATATATGTTAACAGTACGCAAATGGCAATTAGTCATAGAAAGCAATAATAAACAATAAACAAGAGAAACAGAATCGTCTAGCTTTGATGTTTTTGTTGGAAAGGCGTGGCCTTGCATTTATATGCACATTATGATCCGTTGCTCCTGTAGATGACTCATAAAAGGTGTCGGCCAATGAACTAGTAACCGTAAGAGGTTACATGGTCGAGTGGCGTACTTAAGTACTGGTAGTGTATTCTGGCTACTGGCACGTCTTTTAGAATGACCAAAGCGTGTTTTCCATCCGAATCGATCTAGCGTCGCCAGTTTTCTAGAAAAAAGGGGTCAAGTCTCCAAGTCTTTAGAACAACTCTAACACGTTGACCCGATTTTTGTTCGTTTAGGTCGGTTGTTCGCTTGTTGTCTGTCCCTTTTGCATTTGAGTCGGCCATGTCCTCAATGCGCGGACTCATTTTCACCCTCGCGGTGGGCCTTCCGTGATTTTTTAAACATAATTCAAACAAAATACAAACATCTTACATAGTTCCGCAACCAAATAAATATATCATAGTTTACCGGCCAAATAAATATATCATAGTTTACAAGCCAAATTAAATTGTCTCAAATACATTAAAAAAGATACATCTATTGGTTGTCTACGTGAGCCCACATATGCTCAGCCAAATCATTTTATAGTTGAATGTGAGTTTTCCAAACATTTGATGATGAAATTGGATGAACTGTGCAAACGTTACTGCTCCTCCATGCTCAGGCACAACATTGTCAATCTGAAACTGAAACCCTTGGTCGTAGATACATTCCGGACACTCATACTCTACGATCATATTGTACCCGATAACACAAGCAGTCATCATCTCCCACAACTTTTTGGTGCTCCAAGTTCTAGCAGTATAACGAACGATGCCCCATGAGATTGCAGAACACCGAGTGCACGCTCCACATCCTTCATAGCACTCTCTTGCTCTTGGGCAAATCTCTTCCTCTTCTCTCCTATATGGTTGGAGATTGTCTTCACCAGAGTAGTCCACCGAGGGTAGATACCATCAGCTAAATAGTATCCTTTGTTGTAGTTTGGCCATTGATGTTAACATTGACCTCCGGGCAGTTGCCTTCGACAAGCCTTGCAAACACCGGAGAGAGTTGAAGCACGTTGATATCATTGTGAGACTCAGCCATGCCGAAAAAGAGTGACGGATCCAGAGGTTGTGTGAGGCCACGGTCTCAAGTATGACCATGCAAGCTTTGACATGGCCCCTATACTTCCCCTGCCAAGCAGAAGGACAGTTCTTCCACTCCTAGTGCATACAATCTATGCTACCAAGCATCTCCGGAAAGCCCCTGATGGCATTCATCGCCAACAAGCGGGCTACTTCTGCAACATTTGGCTCTCTCAAGTACTCAGGGCCAAACACTGCTATCACAACCTTGCAGAATTTGTACATGGACTCGCTCATATGGACATACTCATCAATGAGATCACCGGGAACTCCATATGCAAGTATCCGTATAGCTGCAGTGCATTTCTGATAAGAGGAGAAGCCAATATTTTTAAGGGCATCCTCCTTGCACTCGAAATACTTATCGTATGCCACTACCCGCTTCCGGATATGGTTAAAGCATGCCTAGCCATACAGAAACAACGCCGGAATCGGTGATGCTTGAAGAGCGGGTTGTGTGTCTCGAAATAGTTCTTCTAGAGAAGGAAATGGCCGCTCTCTCTGTTGCGGTTCAATGCCGGAGAGTACCCCGGGATCTAGCCCAGGAACAACGGCCGCTGCCTACTCAGGTGGTCATGGACGACAGACACAACAACCACCATCTCCTCATCTTCTGATGAAGAATCATCCGAGTCACAAATGAAATTGTGGAAAAGAAATCGTCGGGGGAGTCCATTTGTACCTTACAGGCAAACCGTCGAAGAGATTGCGGGCGTCGTCGAAGAAGTAGGCCGGCGAAGAGTCGCATGCCCCCCCGGGACCAGGTAGCTGGCCTAGCGGTGTTCGGGAAGCGTGGCGGCGTCAGACGAGCATGGCGACATCGTCGAAGGAGCTGGCCGATGGCGTGGGAGGGGGGGTGGTGCTGACGGCGACGTCGGGGGAAGCTATAGTGGCCCGATTGCCAGACGATGGTGGCGACGACGTTGGAAGGTGGCGTGCTACGGGGGAGGGTGGAGGGTATGTGTGTGCGGATGGCAGGCGAGGGCACCGGAACTGGGCATCGGCGACGAGGGGTGGGGCGGTCAGGTGCTTGCTGTAGATGGGAGGAAGAGAATGGCCTATGTGCCACCGACTGACGGGCCAGGGGGAGGAGTAGGTGGGCATCGTGCGCGTCCACCTCATGTCCGTGCCGACGCAAATGGGGCCCAAATTTGGGCCTGGAATGGGTCATCTGGCCGATGAAAAGCGGATGCATGTCCGTGGGTTGGCGCGTTGGACCGACTTTTGTGTCCATTTTAACTCGAATGGAGAAGCGCAGATGAAATGAATCAGCACGTTGCAATTTCTCTTACATCCGTGGATGCATAGGAGTATATATAATGTTGTTGAAATAGTACATACAAATCATGTGGTCAAAGTATCCACAACCACAAGCAAAGTACCACAAATTGGGGTGGGTAACGATGGAACAAACACATGTCGATCACTTGTGCTTATGCCAAGGCATTTTCTTCCTACGGCGACTCGCCGCCACCGCCGCAACAGCGAGCGTCCTCCCTGGATGCTCACGGGACGACTCGCGCCGCTGCCGCCGCAGTGAGTGCCCTCTCGGTGCTCCTCCCCTCGTTGCTGCCAGTAGCCTCCCGGCAGGCCCGCGGTCGCGGCGGGGTGTATCTTCTTTCTTCAACTCCCCTCTTCCCTCGATCTTGCAGCGCATCCTGGCCTCCACGCGCTTCTGGTCCATGTTCGCCTCGATCTGGCGACTCAGTCGCTCATGGCGGTGCTCCAGCAGATCGGCCGCTTCAGTAGGCTCTCGCTGTTATGCCTTGGGCTAGGTCATGGGCCCTATAATACGTCTTCAACTTATCTATAATTTTTTATTGTTCCATGCTATTATAGTATCAACCTTGAATGTTTTATATGCAATTATATAATATTTTTTGGACTAACCTATTAACTTAGTGCCAAGTGCCGGTTGATGTTTTTCTGCCTGTTTTTAGTTTTTCAGGAAATTAGTACCAAACAAAATCCAAATGCCACGAATTTGTTTGACATTTTTTTCTAGACATATGAGACATTAGAAGGTTTGGGAGGAGACCAGAAGGCGAAGGAGTGGGCCACGAGCCACCAGGGCATGCCCAGGGGGTAGCCGTGCCCTGGTGCCTCGTGGCCCCCGATTCCTCTGTTTGACCTAATTTCAGCTCTATAAATTCTCCAAAATCGGGAAACCAACAGAGAGCCACCCCGAAACACTTTTTCAGCCACCGCAACTTCCTGTTCTTGCGAGATCCCATCTGGAGACCTTTTCCATGGCACCCTGTCGGAGGGAGAATCGATCACAGAGGGCTTCTACATCAACCTTGTTGCCCTTTCGATAATGTGTGAGTAGTTTACCACAGACCTACGGGTCCATAGCTAGTAGCTAGACGGCTTGTTCTCTACCTTTGATCTTCAATACAATGTTCTCCTCGATGTTCTTGGAGATCTATTCGATGTAATCCTTTTTTACGGTGTGTTTGTTGGGATCCGATGAATTTTGGGTTTATGATCAGATTATGTATGAATATTATCTGAGTCTTCTCTGAACTCTTTTATGCATGCTTATTATATCTTTGTATTTCTCTCGATCTATTCGTTTGGTTTGGCCAACTAGATTGATTTATCTTGCAATGGGAGAGGTGCTTTGTGATGGGTTCGATCTTGCGGTGCTCAATCCCAGTGACAGAAGGGGACATGACACGTATGTGTATAGTTGTCATTAAGGATAAAACGATGGGGTTTATTCATATTAGTTGGATTTACTTTGGCTACATCATGTCATCTTGTTTAAGGCATTACTCCGTTCTTATGAACTTAATACTCTAGATGTATGCCGGATAGCGATCGATGTGTGGAGTAATAGTAGTAGATGCAGGTAGAAGTCGATCTACTGGCTCAGATGTATATCTATATACATGATCATTGTCTTGGATATCGTTATAATTATTCGCTTTTCTATCAATCCTCCAACAGTAATTTGTTTACCCACCGTGTGATATGTTCAAGAGAGAAGTCTCTAGTGAAAACTATGGCCCCAGGTCTATCTTTAACATATATTAAAATCCAAAGATACCTTCTGCAATTTATTTACCTTTATTTTTTGTTTTTATTTATCTATCTATCACTATGAGATTTGATCATTGCAATTAACCGCTAAGGCATTGACAACCCCTTGTTTGCGTTGGGTGCAAGTATTTGTTATTTTGTGTGTAGGTACTGCTAACAAGGTGTTGCGTGGTTCTCCTACTGGATTGATAACCTTAGTTTTTAATTGAGAAAAATACTTATCTGTAATGTACTGCATCATCCTCTCCTCTTCGAGAAAATCCCAACGCAGCTCACAAGTTGCACCATACCTTTGTATCGTCTAGCCGCAGCTAGTCCGTTGGATCTGACGACAGCTAGGGCCTACTAGTTGTTGGCATCCGAATTGGACCTGGAGCCAACACCTGCACCGACTTCTCCTGCGACGGTGTTGTGGTGCGGCAATGGCTGATGAGTGGCTTGTCGGGATCGCATAGTGGTTTGGCACTAAAGCTCTTCTTCTGTCAAGTCATCTTTCTGCCGCATGTCGCTGACGGGTTTCGATCTTCCCTGTCGGAGATCAATACGGATTGGCGTATGTTGCCCCTGGATATCTAGCTCGAAAAGGCTCTCATAGCGCGTGGTCATATTATCAACCAGCTCGACCTCAAGAGAGCGCGGTGCGAAGCTTCGATTTCTTATTGGTGTCATGGGACATGTCTAAGTCAAGATTCACAAGGCATTCATAGTGGTGGAGAAAGTCACGGAGGTTTTGATTGGAGGTCTTGAAGCTTTGGTGGAAGGGTGTATTGGATGCGATGAAGACCGTGTGCCACGTGTTTGGTGACTAGCAACAACGGCCTCGTCAAGCAAGTGTGGCATAACTAGATGACTGCATTTTTTGTGATGCTCCTCGAGTACCGAGTCTCGATTCCCAGGGTGAAAACCCAAGGTGTGACCTTTATTGGTTGTACCTGTCAATGGCCTTGTTGAAGGCATTGTTTTTGGATGAACTCGGACTTTCTCTAGGTGAAAATCCAAGATCTTCGATTAGCTTATGCATTGTTTTCTTCTTAAAAGCGTTGTTTTTAGAGATTTTTTTTTGTAATCCAGATGTTGTCTTCGATGGTGGTTAGAGTGCTGCTGATGCTAATGATTGATCAGCGTTGCAGGGTCTCTCTTTTTCTTCTCTTCTTTCTCATATCTTTTCTGGCTGTGCGTAGTCTGAATGTCTTTGGATATCTTGTTTTTACATAGGCCGTATGTAATTAATATCTTCACGATATTAGTATTCCCTTTGTCAAAAAGTCATGTATTGTTAGGCCCGTTGGTGCATATACGAGTGTACAAACATTATGGGTCCACCATACTTACAAACATCCGATGGTTACAATTTATTTACCAAAAAAGCCCATCAAATTAATGGCCGAATGTGAGAATATTTATAGTATTTGGTTGTCCTTTTCTTATTAATCTGTCATGTACTCATAATATATAATAGATACATGTACTCATGTGCTAGATAAGTGTCACACGTCTGGCATGAAGCAATTCCGCCTTGACGTTTTTTGATGGCAACTTTAGTTATCCGGGCATGGCAACTTTAGTTGTGAAGCATGGCAATGTTTGGATGGCAAGTTTCATTTTTTGGGGTTTCATTTTTTATGGCAAATTTAATTGTGAAAATGTCTGGGTGGTGTTACTTCGTGCCACACATGTGGCACTTATCATTTGAGTTTTCATAATATGCTAAACATACGGAAAATTGAGAAATAATTATCCCATCTTTTTTTTCAAGCAAAATGATCCCATCTGTTCGCAAAAACTGGAAACGGATGATGGGCTTCATGGAGCCCAACACTTTTTTTTAGGATCATGGAGCCCGGCACTCAAATGCCAATTTTATACATAGTAAAAAGAAAAAAAGAACTCTGCTTACACATACACATGTATACTCAAGATGGCAATGGGGCCTCAAAACCCGCGTCCCCGTGGGTTTTTACCCTATTAGGGGACGGGGATGGGCAACTTTCTATCCCCGCGGGGCTGCTCGTGGGTACATTATAAAACCCGGCATGTTTCGCGGGTTTAAACCCGTTTGAGTACTACCCGAACCCGAAACCCGACAAAACCCGTCAAAATACATTATTTAGCATGCACCGATCCATCTTGACTCAAGTGGCTCAAAGCCACAGTGCCCGAGCAGCCGAGCCCCACAGCGTCGAGGCCCTGGAGTACAAACCAACCCCTCGCTCGGTCGCTGCAGTGTTGCTTGCTCTTTAGGACTCTCTCTCCCGCACAACACGACACCTAAACCTAAACCTAGATCCCCCAGCCGTCGCCTGCTTCTGTAATATGCTCCTGTTTTTCTTCCAAATGTTGCTGTTTTTATTGACTGCTCGTGGGGACGGGTTCCCCGTGAGTTTTGAAAACCCGATGGTTTAGGGGACGGGCAAAAATTTAACCCCGCGCGTGTTGATGGGGACGGGGACGGGTTTGCGATTTTCTCGTGGGGATGGGTTTGGGCAAGCAAAACCCGGTGGGTTTCGTCCCCGTTGCCATCTTGAATGTATACTATGCACATGGAAATTCTTATGATAATATACTCTCATATGTGGCATAAAAAAGGCAAATACGTACACAAAAATGGACTATTTTTTTTTGTTACCAGGCTGAGATTTTCTTTGCCTCTGTAAATTAGTATACGACCTTTTAGATCATTACAGAGGAGTAGCTTAGAAATAACAATATTTTCTAACGAAATTCTTAGCGAGAATGTATAAGTTTTTTCCCACAAAAAATAACATGTATTTAAGTTTTCACATTTGTTTTTGATTTTTTAAACATGGAAATACCTTTTTCGACTTTACTAACGAGCTCCAGGGAGCCATCTCCCAAAGCTTCGCCCTCGTGTGTGTCAGTCAACACGCACAGCGAAGGTCACACACTCACACATCAGCACATGATCGATGTACGTAAGCATCCATATCCATTGTTCCGTGTCACGGTGATGCACCATTAATAATGCCGGCTGGTTTCCATTATATAGTGTATATATACGTGTGTGCATGGACCGATCTTATTTCCATTGCCAATGGCGACGTTTTTCCTGTAAAGGGATCCCTTGTCTCCTTGATCATTGTGATCGCACGATATATCCAGGTTAGATGATCGACATGTATTTGCCACGTATGGAAATGGTGATAAATTTTAGAAAGCGACAAGAAACAAGAAACAAGAAGCAATCAAGCAAAGGTCTTCCATCTCTGATGTTTTTTTTTTGAGCCGGGCTAATCCCCTCTTCCATCTCTGATGTGATCGTTGGAAAGGCTTTGCCACACATGTATGTATACGTACGATACAGTTATATCCTCCTGTATACACATGGAAGACAAGATCAAGCCACCATCATGGTATAGCTAGATTTTCCTCTAGAAAGAAAGAAGGCATTAACTCGTAATTAAGAAAGTCAACTATGCTGCGATGAAAATGCAACCAAACACACCTCAGTAATAAGAGGTATGCGATGCATGACAGGTCAGGTGCTTGAAACTTAATTTTTTTTATAAAGGATGGATTTTATTACTCAGAATGAAGCATCAAACGAATACAATCAAAATAAGCACAAATTCGGCCTCTGCATAATTAGGATGCACACAACTAACATCAATACACACACAAAAACCTGCCGGCAAATAGCAAAGTCATATAAGACCAAAGCCATGCCTAAGCAAGCAGAAATTAAAAAAATGAAGCGATCAATTCCGCGACCGACAACCCGCAACAATGACCATATCCGCACCAACTATCTCATAACACCACAAGAACAACGAGATTATTCAATAACAATGCCTTCAGAAAGGGAGCGATGTTTGAGCGCCGCCGTCACTGGATCCGACCACCAAAAGCCAGAGTCTAGGTTTTCACCGTCAAGAATTAGTCCGAGCATATGCGAGCAATGCCTTCAACAAGATAATGACGAAAAAACACCGTCATTGCTAGGTACAACTAACTCGAGTCACACCTAGGTTTTCACCCCGCTGCCCGAGACTGGGTACTCGAGGAGCACCACCATCGGAGTCAACATGTGTCGTCGCCACCACTTTTCCGCAACCTAGCAGTCACAAGCTCTGGACGAAACCGACCGCCGCTGCTGCACAACCATATGCTCTGCGTTGTGAACGATTGCAACTCACCTTCAAATGAAACCACCGGATCTGAAAAGAGTAACCCTCACAAAGGTCTTTCGGTGGACAACACAGTCCACGATGAGGGCACCGCCACGGTATGGGCTGTCATCACGGACCAACACCGACGACGACGAAGAACCTCAGCACCGACTGCCACCTTGCCTACCCTGACCACAGCGTGCAGCTCCGGCCAAGCCCGCACCACCCTCAGCCAGACCCTCACATACTAGATCTTGCAACAAACCGTGCCACACCGCCGATCTGGCCGAGTTTGCAGCGAAAGGTTTGCAGGAGCGCAGCCGGAGGATCCTGGTCCAAACCAGCGATCTGGGACAAGTCATTGGATTGAATCAATTGCAGAAAACTACCACATTTGCAGCTAGGTTTGCGGAAAACCATCAAGTCGGTAATCCGTTGCAAAAAACACCGTGATTTCACTAAAATCTTTGCAGAAAGCACTGATCGGGTGATTTGGCCCGTTTGATCACTTTCTGACAAGTGGGGCCAACTTGTAAGGAGCTTAACTGGCAATAAATTAGCACACACCCCTGGATATTTTAAAAAAAAGCAACTAGATCCCCGGTGTGCACAACCGCGGCGCACTGGCCCTGCCATCCGGTACACACGGTGATGCCCTCGTCGGTGTCGGAGATGTCTATTGCGTCACTCTCCTCCTCTCCTCCCATGGACGCCTGTGTTATGGGGCGGCAGCATTCGTCGGGAAGGAAACAGAAGGGATGAAGGGTTGCAGGGGCGGGCTCCCGACGGCGGGGTGGGCTCAGGGACGAGCTCCCTGCGGCGGCCGCCATTCCTGTTGGTTCTCGTCGGAGAGACCATGCCGATGGACTTCCAAGATCCATCCATGGCGGACGCCTCGACGCTCCACATCGCCTACCTGGCCGCCACCGTCGACGTGCTCTCCGCGGGAAGCCTCCTTCGGTCCGTAGCCGTCCGCGCCGGTGAGGTCCGCCTCACTGTGCGACACCTCTTCGCCAAAGCCGCCGGAGCGTCGGAGGCGAGCTCCAGCCCCGCGGGCTGGATATGCGGTCCGTCGCCGCCGCAAAAGTTGCTGGCCCAGATGGGGAGGGATTGGATTGCGCACGGCAGCTCAGGGCGTCCGCGCCATGGACGGAGGGCGGTGTGCGGGCTTCCGGCGGCGGCGGGAGCCGGCGGGGGCGGCATGGTCGGCTGCGAGGGCACCCAGCGGTTGCCTCCTCCCGATTGGATCGGTAGCAGGGGATCGGGAGAAGGGGTTGATTGCTTGCTATTTTAAGATCTAGGGGTGTCTATGTAATATTTTTGCTAAGACACCTTCTTACAATCTGGCCCCACTCCCGATCAGTGCTTTTTGCAAGGAGTTTAATGAAATTACGGTGTTTTTTGCAACAGATTACTGACTTGGTGGTTTTCTACAAATCTAGCCGCAAATGTGGTAGTTTTCCGCAATTGACTTCATTGGATGGAAACCAAGCTAGCAACACCCATGGGCAGATGTGCTGATGGTACCGCTGCCAAAGGAGTCACTGCAGATCTGTCACTGCCGCCCCAATCGGTAAGGACGCTAGGGCCTCGCGCCGCTACGCCACAACCTGGACCACGCCGATGACTTACTCCGAACGTGATGGCTGCATCTCAATTGAAAGATGGTTATTAAAATTCACTTAGTTTGCACTGGACAATGGGCCACAGGAACAAAAGTTACTATTACCATGCGCATGTCTTCAGAGTTTAATTATCTATATACAAACTTGAGATTAGACGAGGTTTTGCTTGGATAGTTAAGCTCTCACTAGCGTCGACATTGAAATGGCTCGCCGGCAGAGGGCGTACACGCCGCATCCTCTGTGTTGGCGTTTGTTCTATACTGAAGAGACGTTTACTAGACATGACTAGATAGATATCTACCGCACCAGTTCAATACCCGTCCATTCTGCCGCCATTAAATAGGCTCGTCGGCCGAGGAACCAATTCCGGCGCCTGTGCATTGACGCACCTGGACGCTTCCCCTCAGCGAAATCCGCTATTTAAAGGCTCACCAAGCTCACAACACATCCACTGCACATCTTCCTCCCGTTCACCACATCCACCATGACCGCGATCAGGAACGCTTTGTGGGAGAACCTCTCGTCGGAGCAGAAGCACGAGGTGGCCGCACTTGCGGACGCCTGGCAAAGCCGCCATGCTGGCCAGCTCCACCGAGGTCTCTGACACAACCCCGCTATGGAGACGGTCTCCGATGACGACTCAACACTGAAGCCTGCGCCAGTGCATGCCGACTTCATCATAGAGTAGGCGCAGGCGCACTTCACGGCCGCCATGGCAGAGGAGTAGCCTGGGCTGGCGCCTATGTAGGAATTTCGGCATGCGCATGAGAAACAACGGCACAACTTGTCCCTTCTCGAGCAGCGTGTGAGTAAGGAGGCCATGTTAAAAAAGGCGAACCCCAACTTCGTAGCCGATTAGCGGGCGCTCTACAAGGCCGCACGTGCTAAAGTAGCTGGACGCGAGGCTGCGCTGGCGGCACATGCGATCGCGCACGAGAACGCCACCAGTTGCATGTCCTATGCGCCGCTACTGATCTTTCGGGGGCGCATGTGGCAGCGGGACAGTGTCGGCTCATCCAGGTCCATCGTCGATCTCATGTCTAGCAGCGACGGATAGGTCGCACACTCGGATGAGGAGGAGTAGAGCATGGGAAGCGGAGTGCCTCGTGTCCCAAGTGGTCCGGCCCGTCTTCCATGTTCTACTCTTTCTCACCGGCGACTGCACCTTCACTTCGCGTGTCTTATTCCTGTCATTCATGGAGATGGCAGGTGGAGTACGTGGTCATCAGAAGGGAACAACAAGGACTTAGACGACGTGCGCCAGCGTATGCTAGGTTTAGGCCCGGTCAAATGTCAGAAACATAATGAATGCGCTCTGGTTTGTATGGAAATCGTCCGGTTTGCATGTAATTTGTCCGGTTTGTTGAAATCCCGCTTGATATGCATGCAGATAGTTTTGGATGATCGGCTTCCACATTTGTGTTCACGGACTGGTCCTGGTCCACGGATGGATACGATGTCCGGTTTACGGGTCAGCATTGGAGATGCCGTTAGATCTACTCCTACATGATGCACTGAATTTACTCACGGCTAAGCTAGATAGTTTTTTCTAGCGGACAAGCTAAGAGCATCTCCAACAGGCGCCCAAAAAGAGCTCCGTGCATTAAAAATTCGTTTTTTTAGGCGCCCAACAGCTCCAGTAGATGCTGTAGCGCTAAAAACTTTTGGACGCGCGCTGAAAAAGACTATCACGTGCAGCATATTTTGGGCTCTGGATTGAACGCGCTTCACAATTTGCACTGTCTGCTTTTTGGGCGCGTGTCTTTGGGCGTCTGCTAAAGCAATGTTGGTTCCGGCGCACTAAAAGTGCTACAGTGGCACGTTATAACTTTTATTGAACGCAAGATTTTTGTGCGGCCGTTGGAGATGCTCTAAATAAATATAGAATGAGATGATCCCTTCTCTTGGACTGAAGAGTCCCATCTGTTAGCCCCAAGACTCAACACGAACAGCGAAGGTCACACACTGACTCGCACATCACCACTTGATTGATGCATATAGCATCCATATCAATGGTTCGTTGTCACGATGATGCGCCATTAATATTGCCTGCTGGTTTGAATTATCATCTACATTTGCATGGTTCTAGTCTGACCAATATATAGTTCACCAGCCTCGACAGCGCCATCTACATATGCACATGGTCTCAACGTACGCAATGACATATATGTGTCCATGGATCGATCTTCTTTCGGTCTCCAATGGTGACGTTTTTCCTGTTCGGGCTCGGCGATCTATTGTCTCCTAGCTCCCCCGGATATGTTCAGGTCAAACGATCGACATGTGTTGCGACGTACGCAAATGGCGATTAATTCCGGAATGCAACAAGAAACAAGAAACAGGAAACAAGAAGCGACGTCTTCTATTTCTGATGTAATCGTTGTAAAAAGCTAGCAAGGGCTCACATATATGTGTGTACGTACAGTATATTCTCGTGTACATAGATGAATGACAAGATCAGGCCACATTTCGCAAAACAAAAAGGCAAGATCAAGCCACCATCAAGGTAGTTAGATTTTTTTCCCGGCAGAAAAAGGTAATTAGATTTCTCTCTCGAAACAAGCAAGACATTAACTCGTAAGGGCATGTACGATGGTTGATAAGTTAGTCTTATCTTAGACTTTGCACGTAATTTAGATATGACAATAAAAGCATGTCTATAATGGACTATCTCTTAGTATTATCTTCAATAACTAGTTATTCCTTAAAATATGATGAGACATATTGTGCTAAAAAATCATCTCTTAAATAAGAGAAAACAATCATTTTTTATGGATTCTCTCTCCTCCACCTCAACATTTATCATATATGGCACACTTAAGATAACATCATTGTACAAGCCCTAAAAGAGTCGACTAATGAACTAATGATTTTAAGAGGACCGGAATGACAGACCGGATGCTTGAAACCTAATTGAAAACAGGTTCTTAAAACCTACTTAATTTGCACCGGACATGGGCAACTTGGACAGCAAAGCTGCAAAGGGAACGGTGGGCGCGCCTACTTGAGTACAGAGCTGGCTACCCGTACGTCTGAATTCAGATGGAATTCAAGTGTGTTCTTTTTCCTCCAGATGATCATGCTCAGGCCAGCTAACAAGTAGAATAAGAGCAGGTTCGGTTGCTCGCATGGATTTAGCCTGCATTGCATGCTTGTTTCAGTTGGACCTGGTTGAGAAAAAAAGGCTAAAACTAACATCTGCACACTGTTTGATTGTCTGCATCGCATCAGTGTTCATATTTTTTGAAGCGCCCAGCAATGGCTGGTTTTCTCATTATGATAGGTAGGGAGAGATAATTACACGGCTGCGAGAGCAGTCATAAGGATGAAAAAAAGAGAAGTTAAGAGACTATAAGCTATAAAGGTAACAGTTCTGGGTTACATTTCACGGCAGGTCCCCGAAGGGAGACAACAAGTAGGTCGCTCCTGCAAGCCTCCAGGCTTCAAAGGATCGGCGGATTTTTTGGATGATCATTGCCGTGCTCTCGCTCTTCTTTTTGAAAATCCGATTGTTCCTCTCAAGCCACAACTCCCAGGTAATGAGAATCAGTAGCGATTTGGTGCCCTTGACGTTTTCGGGTGTTGTGGCCGCCACGATCGCTTCCCAGTAGGATGTGGAGTCGTTGTGGACTGCCCATGAAGAAGGATTCAGGGCAGCGCATCCTTTCCAGTGGCTTGCCGATCACCATACCTCCTTGGTCACAGTGCATTGCCAAATCAAATGAGTCGACGTTTCAAGGTTTCTGATGCAGAATGGGCAAAAGTACTCGTTCGGCCATCCTCTGCGGTGGAGTCTGTCCGCACACCACACCCTATCTAGCAGCAGGAGCCAGGTGAAGAACTTGCAGCGAGGGGGTGCCCAGGCTTTCCAGAACAGTGTTGTGAAATTTGAGGTAATTCGGCCATAGAATTGCAGACGATAAGCCGATGCAGCGGTGTAGCAGCCGGATTCAGAGAAACGCCTTAGTGTTCATATTAGAAACTGTAATTTGGTTGCCGGCATCTGTGCTTTGGGGTGAGCAGATGGAAACCTTGGTTCAACCTAGAATATCAAAATGTCACTTTGTTGGTTTTTCTGGTAGCTAAGGTTTAGTTTGTAGAAGAGTGAATTCCGGTTTTTACCCCTTATTTTGACATTTTTGACACTAATTACCTCATTTAGCGGGATTTCATTCATTTTACTCCATTTAGCAAAAGTTCTGCCAACATTTACCCTTTTTAAAATTTTGTGAGCATTCTGCCACAATTCACACGCACAATCCTGCCGCAAACAAAGAAGTAAAAGAATTTCGACAATATTCAAAATGTTGAAAAAGAAACTTTAGATCTATGTATGCCAGTTATAGAAGGGTGATATGTATACACGTGATCTTCTAATAATAAGCATTTTAATTCTGTCCGAATCAAACGCCTCACAGGCCAATGCATGAGTCGGGACAAATTTCAGAATACACAAATTGCTATATATATGATGGAGATGGTCAAAACCATGTGCAATGGGGGTATGACTGAGAGGGCTTGTTTGTTCACCAACCTCACTGATTTGTTGGACTAGCGGTCGCCATAGACCCACCATCAACTGAGCACAACCTGATGGGGTCACGTACATGGACGCGCCGGCGTCGGCGAGTTTGACGGAGCCGGATTACATGGGGTCGTTTCTTGCCTTGATGTCGCGGCCAGACGTCGGCGAGATTGTCAGGGCCGGATTTCACGGGGTCGTTTCTTGCGTTGATGTCACGACCATACAGCGCCGCACGAGGAGGTATGAAATAGTGTCGCTGCCGTCGACGCCATTGCCGATGCCTGACAATCCCTAACCCTAGGTTCAAGCGAGCTTGACGGGTACGTGCGGTCAAAAGTCTGGGCGGGAGCATGAGTGTGGAGCGTGGTCGACACGGGCATTGTGCGTTGGACGCGACGCGAGCGACCTCCATCGGGCTGGTCTGGTTGGGAGAAGCTGCGAGGACCGGTTTAGGAGAGAGAAAATTAGGCGGGAAAAAAACCGTCGAACAGGCATGTCAGCTGGACCTGACAATTGGGACCTATCGGTCAGAACACTTGCAAAATTTTAAACGGGCTAAATCATGGCAGAACTTTTGCTAAATAGGGTAAAATGAATGAAATTTCACTAAATGGGGTAATTAGTGTCAAAAATGTCAAATTAGGGGGTAAAATTCGAAATTCACTCTTTGTAGAAATTTGAAATCAGGTTCGAACTGAATTTGAAAACATGCTTCCCTCTAAAAACAAAAGATACATGCATGGAATTTACTTACGACTTCTAATCTTGTTTACGAAAGTATATACCTGTGCTGGCCTCCTGGGGCCTAGGTAGCTAGATAGCTTTTCCTAATAATAAGCTAACCAAATAGAAAACGGTAAATGTATCTTTTATAGTTGAGTAAATGATAATCATCACACTTGACCTATAGAGTGACGTCACCACAATTAAAACACGTTTTTGGCAGTTTTCGTGCTTTGTCCATGAAACTAATTTCAAGGCATTATCTTCTTCCATTCGATTGTCTGTGCTTCCTTTTGATTCATTCATCGAGTGCCAATGATAGTACTTCTATTTTCTCTGAGAAATTTAGTGGCGGTGAAGAAGAGCTATGGTATGGAATGAATGAGTTCGAAAACCTTTGCTTGTGGTGTCTATGACCATGCACATCACATATTCGATGTTATGCATATCAACCTTTTATGTGAAATTTTCAAGAAAAAGTAATCGTCTAAAGTGGGACTCAAACCAACAACCCCTACGATGTAGCAAGGGTGTACTGACCAACTCATCATGTCTTGATTGTTGTCCAATAAGTAGAAATATGACAGTTAATCCTTTCTTCACTTTTATATGAGCCAAAAAAATATTTTTCTTCTTGTGTTTTTTTGGATTCCTCAAGTTGTCTTGTAGTCTCCCATATATCAAAGGGTTGTATACTTTGCCCATGTAGCCTCGTTGTAAATATCATGGCAACTTTACATGAAGGACTTTTTGGGTTGAAACATACCACGGTAATTTATGTGCAAATGTCATGGTAATTTGTGCACCGGAACCCAATAACTTACGTATAAATGTCATGGTATCTTCGACCCAGGGTGGAAAATTATTGAAACATCTCCCCGATAATTTATGTGTAAACAACACGGTTTTTTCTGCATGGCAACCCTGATAACTTAGGCACAAACACCACGAAAACTTTGACCCGAAGGAAAAAAGTTGTCAAAAATGTATCACCAGTAACTTTTGTATACACATCATGGTAATAACGCATCATATACATGATAACTTAGGTACAAACACCATGATAACTTGGACCCCGAGAAAAAATTGTTGAAAGATATAACCTCGATAACGCTTGCGTGAATATCATGGTAATAGAAGCACCACATACCTGATACTTAGGTGAACCGTGGGTGGGGGGGGGGGGATTTGTTGGAAAACATATTCCCTATAGTTATGCAAATAACACTGTATTATACACAATGAAGTTGATAACTCACTACAAAAACCATGGTAACTTTTGACCCCGGGATAAAAGTTTGTTGGAAACATACCCTGATAACTTCTGTGTAAATAATATGGTAATATACATACAACAGAGCTGATAACTTACTTAATTCAGACGTGGTAACTTTTTGATCAAGAAAAAATGTTGTTAAAAATGCCTCCAAATAACTCACGTGTAAATAACATGATAATACATGCACATGAGAGCTGATAACTCATATATAAATATCGCGGTAATTTTTGACCGAGTTAATGAAAATTATTGAAAAACATACCCCCAATACCTTTTCTGCAACATGATAATATACACAACAGAGCTGATAACTCACTACAAACATTATAATCACCTTTTGACCCTAGGATAAAAGTTTGTTGAAAACACACCCACGAAAACTTTTCTGTAAATGACACGGTAACTTATGTATGACAGATGTGATACCTTACGTAGCCCAGATGTGGTAACTTTTGGTCCGGAAAAAAAGTCATCGAAACATATCAACATAGGATCTAGTTTCAAGATCTCGTCGAGAAGATTTTTTTTGTGAAGATGGTTTTTCAATCGAAGCGACGGTTTGATTTACAAAACATTTTAAAATATGAAAAAAAGAATCTAGGATGACATTAGTTTTTCGTCTTTTAGTGCATATATGCATCTTACCAATATAAAAAGATCCAAAGGGGCAGATCCAACGAATCTCGGCCGTCAAATCAGGTCAATCAAACGACTCAGACTGCTCGAATGGTGAGCGCTCAACACGTTTAGTGTGCAGTTAATATCATATCAAATATTAACGCCAATGCTAATTACATACTTAGTACGCAAATAATATCATACCTAATATTTACGTGTAATTACTATATTACCTAATATTACCCCGCAAAAATATATATTACCTAATATCAACGTGCATTGCACGTACGCATTTACTAGTGTAATTAGAGGGAGGAGTGCATGTGAAAGGAAAATTAATCATTTTAATGCATGTATGTATATAATTAGAGTGGAACAAGGGTCGTTCTTGTCTATTGCTAAAATCCGAACGTTTGGTAGTTATAAAAGTCCAATAAAAAACGAGATGATCCCTTCTCTTGGTCCCAAGAGTCCAATCTGTTAGCCCCAAGAGTCAACACGCACAGCGAAAGGCACACACTCACACATCACCACTTGATCCATGCATATAGCATCCATATCAATGGTTCGGTGTCACGGACTATCACGGTGATCCAACAGTAATAGTGCCGACTGGTTTGAGTTATCATCTACGGTATTGCATGGCTCCAGTGTGAGCATTATATAGTTCACCGCCCTCGACAACGCCATCCACATATACATGGTCTCAACGTACGCAATGGCATAGATGTGTCCATGGACCGATCTTCTTTCGGTCTCCAATGGCAACGTTTTTTTCCTGTTCAGCGATCTATTGTCTCCTAGCTCAGCGCGATATGTTCAGGTCAGACTATGGACATGTGCGTCGCGACGTATGCAAATGGTGATTAATTCTGGAAAGCAACT
Organism: Triticum urartu; assembly: GCF_056163025.1. Classification (NCBI taxonomy): domain Eukaryota; kingdom Viridiplantae; phylum Streptophyta; class Magnoliopsida; order Poales; family Poaceae; genus Triticum; species Triticum urartu. The sequence goes on along the minus strand of NC_141878.1, from coordinate 581,576,208 downwards.
TGAAAGAAGAAACGAGAAACATGAAGCAAAGTCTTCTATCTCTGATGTGATCGTTGCAAATGCTAGGGCTCACATGTATGTATGTACGTACAGTATATTCTCCTGTATATAGGGATGATAAGATCAAGCCACCATCAAGGTAGTTAGATTTCCCTCTAGTATAGTATTAAGAGGAAGGGGATGACAGACCGGATGCTTAAAACCTAATTGAAAGAGGTTCTTAAAATCCACTTAATTTGCACCGGCATTGCGCAACTTGCACAGCAAAGCTGCAAGGGAATGGTGGGCGCGCCTACTTGAGTACAGGGCTGGCTACCCATACGTCTGAATTTAGATAGAATTGAAGTGTTTTTTTTTCCTCAAAGTAATTCAGCATCGCCAGCTAACAGGTTGAATAAGTTATTGTCAGTCGTACTATATGCGCGCGTCTCTCCACAGTGTAAATGTGTATGTGTTAGCCCATGGAACCAAGATTATACTCCCTCCATCGTCCAAGAATAAGTGTCTCACCTTTAGTACACTTATTTTGGGATGGATGAAGTATGAGGTTTTGTTCGGATAGTAGACATTTTTCCGCACGATGCTATTTTTAAACATAACTAGCAGCCTAGCAGGTGCTCTGCTTTCCGTAAACATAATTAACAAAGAATGACTGTGTGCATCACTTGATGCAGAGATCAGGGGTTATCCTCTTGTTTTAAAAAGGTGCTCTGCTTTTAAACTCAAGTGAATTTTGGTTTTGACCCCATGTTTTTGCATTTTTGACAATATTTACTCAATCTAATGAAATTTCATCCATTCTATCCCATTTAGCAAATTGTTGCCACATTTTACCCTATACAAAAATTTCTGAATGATCTGACTGATGGGTTGCCCTCGGTTGTAGGGTCCACACTTTTTAGAGTTGTCTTAAGTCAAACTTTTAAAGTTGACTAAATTTATATTAAATAATATCATCATCTATAGTACCGAATAAATGAAATACGAATAATATTCCATGGTGAATCAAATAATACAGATTTGGTGTTATGAATATTGATATTTTTTATAAACTTGTTCAAACTTTAGAAAATTTGACCTATGACAAAATAATATATGAAGTAAAAAGAGAACAGATAGAGTTTATGCAGAACGTGGACCAAAGCCTACATACCCTCTAAGAGCATCTCTAGCAGACCCCGTATAAAGCCACGACCCGCAAAATAACAGCCAAAATACGGGTCGGCACGGGAAATGCTGCCCGACCAGACCCCGCAAACGCGTCCGACCCATAAATATTTTTGAGGGGCGTGGCAAAATCTCATCCCCAACCTACGAATATGCAGGTTTCCGCCTCGCTCCGCCGATCCGAGCCCCCTAGTCGTCGTCGCCGCCCGGGATCGACCGCCCCCGAGCCGCCGGTGAGTTTTCACTTGTGCTTGTGCCGATGGTATGCATAGTTGGTTAACGCGGCGTGCATTTTTGTGAATTTAGATGGAATTGAGCCCGTGCGAGAAGTTTTTGCTCGACGATTCGGACGACTCGGATGTTGAGACACTGCTTGTCAACTATCGCAGCAGACGTTGGTGATGGCCCTTGCCATGAAGGAGCACGAAGATGAGAACCGAAAGAGGCGGCGAGGATCGACCGTCGGCCGTCTTTGCATTCCTCGAAATCGCCATTTCGGGAACGAGATGTTGATGCAAGACTACTTCATGGAGAATCCAACATATCCGTCGCACCACTTCCAGAGAAGGTACCGAATGCGCCGATCTCTCTTTGTGAAAATTGTTCAAGCTTGCGAGGCCAATTGTTGGTATTTTACTCAAAGAAGAAATGCCGCGGGATTCAAGGGATTTAGTGCATATCAAAAAATCTCGGCAGCTATGCGGGTAATTGCATCCCGCAATCCGGCTGACTATGTCGATGAGTACCTTCGCATTGGTGAAGATATCACAATTGAGTCAGTGTGTAGGTTTGCCAAAGTGGTCGTCTGTGTCTTTAGTCCTGAATATCTTCGGGCACCCAACGAGGAAGACACAAAAATTTTGATGGCATCTAATGAGAGAAGAGGTTGGCCTGGCATGCTAGGTAGCATTGACTGTATGCATTGGACTTGGAAAAATTGCCCGAAGGCATGACAGGGAATGTATTGTGGCAAGTCTCGTGATGCAACAATTGTGCTAGAGGTCGTAGCATCCGAGGGATTTATGGATTTGGTATTGCTTTTTTGGTATGCCGTGCTCTCAATGATATCAATGTGTTGCAATGGTCTTATTTGTTTGCTAGGCTTGCTAGTGGTGATGCTCTTGCTTGCAACTACACTATCAATGGGCATGAATACACAAAAGGATACTATCTTGCAGATAGTATATACCCTCCTTGGTGCACATTTGTCAAGAGCATCAACGAATCCACAACTAGGAAACAATGTGAATTTGCAAGGGTGCAAGAGGCGGCCCGAACAGACATTGAAAGAGCATTCGGGGTTTTGCAATCTAGGTTTGCCATTATTCGTGGTCCTGCTCATTTTTGGGACAAGTGGATCTTGAAAAACATCATAACATGATGTGTTATTCTTCACAATATGATTCTCGACGATGAGAGAGGCATGAACTTGGAGTTCTTCTACGACAATGTGGGTAGCCGTGTCAAACCAGTTAGAGACCCTAACCACATTAGAGTTTTTCTTCATACCTAAGCTTCAGAAGGATCTCACTGAGTACCATTGTCAAAGGGCTGGGCAGTAACAAAATACATTTTTTTAATTCATTTTCATTTAATTCATGTGTGATTTGTATTCAGGACAAGTTTTAGATTGAATCGGTGATTTGAATAATTATTTGTAATGTGGATGATTGTTGTAATGATATTTTTCTGAATATGTGCATATGTGTCAAATTCAGATCAAACCGTATCTGATTTGCTTTGGCGACTATTCCGTTTTACAGTTTCGCTATGCGGGGTCTGCTCGGCCATTGCCCGCATCGGCCCACAAAGCCGTTTTTCTAAGAAAAAATAAAAATAAATAATAACTAAAATAAAAACAAAATAATGATATTTTCTAAGAAAAAATAAATTAGTGGCATTGCTATTGCCCTTTTGGAAAAAAAACAAAATTGCACATGATTTACATAGATTTTTTTAATATGCAACAATAAGCATATAGTAGTTGAGTTTTGCAAAAAAATCCTATGAAGAATAAATCAGTGGCAATATATTACCCATAGGAAAATAAATAAAAACTAGAAAAATAATCAAAATAATAATGCTTTCAAAGAAAGAATGAATTAGTGGCATTAGTATTACCCTTTAAGACAAAGAAGAAAAAACCATGCACAGAAGTTTGCATAGAGACTTCACTTCTTTAATATTCACAGGATAATCATGCACATGGAAATTTTCACACTCCATCGTAATTTACGCATATACAATATAGTACTTGCATGTGTAGATTTCCACTCATCCAACATGCCAAAAAACAATATAGAAAAAAGATTGACTAAAAAATGAAAAGAAAAAATGCATACAAACAAAAAACACGCATTGTGTCACAAGCTTCAAACCCAATAGGAAAATTGACTTAAGAGCAAGTCAAAAATTCAGCCTAAGAAAAAGTGACTTATTGCAAGTAGGGGCAAGTCAAAAATCAGGTTAAGAAATCATGAAAGAATACAAGGAAAAAAACATGAATCTTGACAAAAAAAACCATCGGTCAGAAAATTGACTTAGCCAAATTTAAAAATCAGGTAACGTACATAGAGCTAAACTAGTTCTTCCCTCTAGGTAATTGAGCATGACCAGCTAACAGGTAAAATAAGTTACACTTTAGCTATAATCTATATGCAAGTTGTTCGATTTTTCAATTTGGTTATGTCAATTTTCCGAGCGTTGACTCTTTTGCAAGATTCATGCTGATTTTTTTCACACGTGTTGTTTCATTGCTTCTTTGGCCAAAAATCTTACTTGCCCCTTTTTGGGTTCATTCTTTTTTTTTGGTTTGATGTTTGTTACCCATTGCCTATTTTTTTTGTTTGTAACTTTTTTTTACTTCTGCCTTTTTTTCTTTTCCTTCTTCTATATGGGTATTTTTGGGATGTTGGGTGAGTATGAATGTATATGTACAAGTACTATACAATATGTGTGTACATTATATTAGTGTGTGAAAATTGAAGTATGATATGCTTATTCTTCATATTACAAAAAGTGCAATTTCTGGAAAGTTGTGTTCAAGCTTTTATTTTATTTTTCATTTTTTTTCTTGTTGAAGAGTAAACCCATGCCACTAAATCATTCATCCTTAGAAACTTCATTGTTTTAGATTTATTTCATTTTCTTTGTTCTTCAAGAGTACAACCCATGGCACTAATTCTTTCATCCTTAGAAACTTCATTGATTTAATTTTGTTTTAGTTTAGTTTCATTTTCTATCTTCTTCAATAGTTACCAATTAATGGCACTAACTCATTCCTTATTATGAATTTTTTAGCGATATTATATGCTTACTCATGCATTATAAAAACACAATTTGATGTAAATTACGCGGAATTTTTTATTATTTTTTTGACTTCTTTCTTCTTAAAGGGTACTAGAGGTACCACTAATTCATTTTTTCTTAGAATGCTTCGTTATTTTAATTTTAATTTAGTTTTTATTTCATTATCTTTCTTCTTTTAGGGTAATACCAATTTCACTAATTCATTCTATCATACAAAAGTCTCTTTTTGGGAGAAATCAACTATTATCTGTTTATTCTTGCATATTAGGAAAACAAAGTTTCTATGTTATTTGGTCATTATTTGTTCTATTGTTTCATTTTTCTGCTTAAAGGGTAATACGAAAGCCGCTGATTCTTTCTTCCTTAAAAACTTTGTTTCTTAGAATGCTTCATTATTTTAATTTTATTTTAGTTTGTACTCATTATCTTTCTTATTTTAGGGTAATACCAATTCCACTAATTTGTTCCTTCATACAAAAGTCTCTTTTTGGGAGAAATCAACTATTGTCTGTTTATTCTTGCATATTAGGAAAACAAAGTTTCTATGTATTTTTGGTCATCATTTGTTCTATTGTTTTCATTTTTATCTGCTTAAAGGGTAATACCAAAGCCGCTGATTCTTTCTTCCTTAAAAACTTTTTTTCTTTAAGGGTAATACCAATGCTAGTAATCCATTCCTTCTTAGGAAACTTGTTTTGGTGGAAATTCCACTATTATATGCTTACTCTTACATATAAAAAAAATACAATTTCTGTGTAAATTATGTTGATTTTTTTCATTACATGTCTTAATGTTTTACATTTTCTTTCTTCTTAAAGGGCAATCCAACATCCCTAATTTATTCTCGAAAATGTCGAATAGAAAATGAGCTCCATTGAGGCCGAATTTGAGAACTTCAAAATTCAAAATTTTCAGTTGCCAAATATTCTGAAAAAAAACATAGATACCTAGAGACATTGCGTACATGTATGTAAATTTTTGGGTTGAAATACGTTAAAATGAAAGTTGCACAAAAAAATAAATTTGTGGCCTTTTAGCATATGTACTGCTCACCCTCAAAGTGCATGATTTTGTATACATGTGGTGTGCATCCTCCTTACATATTTTAAATTAGTTATTATTCCCTGTCCTAAAGAGAATCGGTCGAGGAACTAGTAATAGTAACAGAACAGGATGAGAGGGTCGCTAGCTAGGCTGTGTGCAGGACCTAATCAGAGCAGGCCTTTAATTAATTAGTATGCACGTTACAATGCAACGTGGACAGCTACAGGAGGCGGACGTAGTGCTTGAACCTGTGCAGCGGTATACGCAAGTACAGTGACATATCTACCCGTACGTACGTCCTCCAGACGGAATTGATCAAGCGCCTTAAATTTCTCCAGGCGAGCTAGAGTTCGTACCACTCCTAGCATAGGCATAGCATGCATGGCCAGCGAGCGGGTCGCATAAGGGCATCTCCAACAAACGCCCCAAACGACGCGCGCGCACAGTAAACCCAGCTTTTAGCGCGGGCGGGCGGTTTGCCGTGCTCCAACGGCCGCGGGAAACAAGCGCGCGCCGGAACCGTTTGCGCGCGCGCGAAAAGGCGCCAGCTCGCGCGCAAGATTTGAGGCGCCGTTTCGCGCGCGCCTATAAAGCTGCGCGCCGCTTCGCCACGCGCTTCTCCACATTTCCTCTTTCCCTCTTCCTCTTCCTCTCTGCCACGCGCCGCTCCAGCGCCCCGCCACCGACGCGCCGCCATGCCGCCGCGCCGCCGAGGAGCGTCCGGCTACCGCGGCGTCCGCCTGCGCCCCAACGGCTGCTACACCACGGAGATACGCTCCGGCGAACTCCGGCTCGGCCTCGGCACGTACGGGACGGCGCGCGAGGCCGCCCGCACGTACGACGCGGCGGCGTGGCACCTAGGCCGGCCGCGCGGCCAGATGAACTTTCAAGATGTGTACACGCTCCAGCAAGCGCTCAACCTCGCCCCTCTGCCTCGTCTGAACACGGCGGAAGACCGTGCGGAGCACGCCGAGCGGCAACGCCGCCTCCTCGTCGCCCAGGAGGACGAGCGGGTCATGGCGGAGTGTTGCCAGCGCCACCCGAAGGACGTCGCCTACGAGCAAGCCTACTGGGCAAGGCGCCGCGAGGAGGACACGCGAAGGCGCCGCGAGACGCGGTTGGAAAGGCGTCAGCGGAAGGCGTTGGCGAATGCGCAGTCCGACATCGTTGTAGCAGGTGGGCAGTCGTTCTTCGCGCCGAACGATGATCGGTGGCTGGACATCTGGCTAGACACCTCGGACGACACTGCCGAGGATGATAATGGTGATGATGATAGCGACTTAGAGTAGTTTCTATCTAGTTGCGCTGTAGTTTATCTATGCTTTCGAACTATCTATCTAGTTGCACCGATGTAAAATACCTTTGTATCGTTTTTTATTTATGCAATCTATCTAGTTTTTATTTTATCTATGCGTTCGAAAATTAAAAAAATATTATGTGCGCGCTACTGGAGCGGCGCGTGCGTGCTGCATTTTAGCGCGGCTGCTGGAACGGGCGCAGCGCGCCACACCAAACCAGGCGATGGACGCACGCTAAAGCTGTTTTTTACGCGTGCCGTGTTGGGCGCATGTTGGAGATGCTCTAAGAGGAGTTATTAGTGCATGCAGTGGTACCGTGTCCCTGCACATGCGTACCTCCAGAAGTTGATTAGTCGGTCGACGGAACGGAGATTACATTAGCTAGGTTCTGCCGCATACCCGATCCAAAAAAAAAAGGTTCTGCCGCATTGGCTGCACATGTGGACGTGTCTGGGGCTGTCTGCATGCATGTTCTAGAGGTAATCGGAGTGTGCGAAGACTGTAAGCAAGGCAGCATGGATCAGGGTAGTACTAGCACTGGATCGCCTTGTGTGAGCGCGGAGGTGCGAGAGTTTAAGGCGACAGTGGGCAATAACTGTGGCGCAGGCGCAGCCGGATGCATTGGTCGGCAGCAGCAATGGACAGGCGCGAGATAATTTCTTTCTCTCTTTCTTTCTTTTTATAGTGTATATTTGTATAGCTTTTCCTTCTCCTTTATGGCTGTTAGCCGTCCTGAACCTTGACCTGTATTTCTTGGGGTGTCTCATCCTATCTTAATGAATGAAATCAGCACAATGCTGTTTTTCGTAAAAAAAAAAACGCTACAGGCTGATGTGTTGAGCGGCCGTTCCTTGATTTTTCTCTGCGGGCCCTCCGATGATTTTCCTCTGGCTAAGCAAACGCTGCCACATCTGTCCGTAAGCGCTGGTCTGTAACCAAGCATCAGTAAGTGTAGCATTATTGCCCACTCGGCGCCGGCGTCCGCGAGGCCACTTGCGACGTGCATGGCCATATGTGGCACCAAAGCTGCTTTTCTTGTTTCTCCTACTCCCTCCCTTAATAAATACTTGTCTTTCTAGACATTTCAAATGACTACTACATATGGATGTATGTAGACATATTTTAGAGTGTAGATTCACTCATTTTGTTCCGTATGTAGTCACTTGTTGAAATGCCTGGAAAGACAAGTATTTAGGAACGGAGGGAGTACTTTTTACTTGCATGGAACGGTCCGCGCGAGGAACGAACGTAAGTAGGTGCTCCCGAGTATATATTGAAGACGCTGGCCGGCTAGTGTGGTGTGTGAGTATCATTGATCATTGCGTTTACAAGTCCTGACTCGTCCTAGACATGGCCATGGTCCCATGGACAGCAGCTCTTCTCGTTCGTTACGGCGTACTCCTAAAAACCTAGCTGTAAACATTGACGTTTGAAGAGTAGATGGGTGGCATGAAAGTTGGCGCGGGAAGTTCGGATCGCCCTTGTGTTGCAGTTGTACCGCTTCCGTCTCAATTCAATTCGCGTTTAATTTGGGGTACACTACAGGCTGTTGCTGTTGCTGGTCCGTAGGTGCACCGGCGGATACGTGACCGTGCGATCGTCGGCGGGCAGCCGGGCGTTCCATGGGGTGTGGTTATGTTGGAATGCCCGTGGTAAACAGGGTCGCACCTGTATTTTCTACTGTACTCTGCCTCGCCGTCGCGCAAGGCATGAGAGACAACGCGAATGCTATATCTCGCTTATAACGAGTATAGCATCCATCTCGCCTCAAGGCGTGCGCATCTAGGGCCGGCCCATTAGCTTAGGTCGCTCGCTCGCTAGCTCAGATCCCTCGCTCGCTGGTTTGTCATCCTGGTTCGGTTCGGCTTTTTTTGGGTTTTTTCGTTTTCTTTTATTATTGTTGTTTTCTTCACTGGTTTTCTTTGGTTCTCTATTTTCCTTCATGGTTTTCTTTGTTTTTTTCATGGTTTTTTCTTTGTTTTATTGTTTCTCTTGGTTTTTGCTAGTTTTTCTATTTTCTTTCTTTTGAAAACATATATTTTTTGTCTACTTTTTTCCACCTGCATTATATGGTTTTTGGGCGCGTACAAAGATACAAATCATACACATTTGCTACAGAATAAACTTCTACTACTGAAGAAAGCGCACCAAATATTCCAGTCTTCATTCGAGACAATCTTTTCAGTTTAGTCAGCACAACACAATTCCCTTTTTTTCCTTCTCTGCAGTCAGTTCTTCTCTGAAATTGCAACTGACGGCTACAACAAGAACACCGCCTCAGTCCAGCAGGATGTCCGCATAATCACTTCTGCTACGAACGACGACCTCCATGTCCTTGGCAGAGGGGCCACCATGCTTACTTTCGTGAGAATGTACAGTGACAAGATCCCACGCCGGCGGCATGTGGAGTCCACTCGCCGTCAGGTGGCCGTCTCCCGTTAAGGGAAAAACATTGAATACATGATACAGTACTAGTTCAGAGGGGAAAGGAAAGGTAAATGGAATTAACCTGAAGATACATGATATTCAGAGTTCCTAGGCATTAGCTCTTGATAGGCGAAAGCTTTTCCTTGATACTTTACAGCATATGACCTGGATGTGAGAAGAATTGGGAAGCGTAGAACCCTTCATCTGGGCCGCATTGCATTATATAGAGAGTACGCCGTGGCTTACAAGAAAGGAGGAATCGATCGAGAAAGAGAGATTGATCCTGTTCGGTTACAGGAGGTTTAACAGAAGAAGAGATAAGAGAAGATAAGATTGCTGGAATTTAGTCCATTTTGGGCAGCCCAATAACTATTTCAGAAATTTCTAATAAATCATAGAGGCTCACTTAGCCCATTTGTGCAAGGCAAGGGATACTACTAAATTTTAGTCCCAGATTGCTAGTTTAGTGGGAGTTGGACCTCCTTATAAGGGAGGTTCTTTCCCCACTTGTACGAGCATGAGAACAAGAGGGATATCCACGCGCGCTCCTCCTCCTCCGCCCGCCTCGCCACGCCACACCTCGTCACGTGAGCCGAGCCGATGTCTAAATCCAAGCTGGAAAGTTTTTGTTGTAATGGTGCACCCTTCGGCTGCTGCCTGTTCGTTTCATCTCCCGCGTTCCCTCCAGCTCCTGGCGCAGCCTCTCGCCTCCTTCTCTTGCGCCTATAAAAGGGAGGTCGCTTCTCTCAGAGAGACGCACCAGAACTTCTCCTTCCTCTCGCCACTGGTTCCAATCTCTGAGCTGCTGCTGTTTTCCTCATCCCGGCTTGCGGCATGCACCGCAGGTCGGGACAGTAGGCCTCCGAAACCGCATCTCTTTGAGTCCTGTACGGGAGAAGGGTGATAAGGTTTTTGGGAGCGCTCTGCGCGACTACTGACTAACTCCTTCGTCACGGACGCCCCGGACTCCGACGACTACTTCCCCGACGACGACTTCTTCCCCGACGTCGACAACCTCCTCGACGACATGGCTGGCGAGGACACCGACCCCAAGTCCAGTGCTGTTGCTGCTGCTGTCTCGTATGTGTTCTTCTTTCTGTTAGATATCCTGCCACAGTTTCTCGTACTAGTACTTGCCCTAAATATGTTAGGTTCTACCTCATATATGCAACTAGTTCTACTGTCTGCTATAGATATGATTAGCTACGGTTCATATATGCAGAAGCTATTTTCCTTCTCTCTGTCAGAACGCATGACTTGTTTTATCTCTACTATATTAGTCGTGCTTTATCTAGTATTTCTGTTAATAAAATCATTCGGTAAATTGCTCATATTTCCAACAATCCAAAAACCTTATAATAGGCAATTTACCCCAAGTGGTTTTGCTGCTTCCATGAGACCTCCTATGTTTGAGGGTATCCACTATAAGAGGTGGCGCGTGAGAGCAGTCTTGTGGTTTCAAACCATGAGTTGCTATGACTCCACTCTCGGCAAACCTGAAGGAGAGCTTGATGCTCAACAGGCACAAGCTTTTCAGAAAATGGATACTCTGTTTAAGGCTGCTCTCTTGAATGTTCTTGGTGAGAACATAGTTGATGCTTATGCGTCAATTGATAATGGAAAAGATATGTGGGATGCACTCGAGGCCAAGTTTGGGGTCTCGGATGCTGGCACTGAGCTGTACATCATGGAGAAATTCTATGATTACAGGATGACTGAAGAGCGCTCCGTGGTTGAGCAAGCTCATGAGATACAGTCATTTGCTAGAGAACTTGAGCACTTCAGTTGTATGCTACCGGACAAGTTTGTTGCCGGAGGTATCACCACTAAGCTTCCTCCTTCATGGAGGAACTTTTCTACCTTGCTGAAGCATAAGAGGCAGGAGTTTTCCATCCCGGATCTCATTGGCACTCTTGATGTGGAAGAAAAGGCGAGAGCAAAAGACACACGTGCTCGAGGTATTGAGGGAGGATCTAGTGCCAATGTGGTACAGAAGCAGAACTTCCAGCCCCACAAGTTCAAGAACAAGGGCAAGTTTGATGGAAAAGCAAAGTTTGATGGGAAAAACAAGGCTGTGCAACACACGAACTTCAAGAAGAAGAATGGCAAGAAGAAATGTGCTTGTCATGTGTGTGGGGATCCTGATCATTGGGCTCCTAGTTTCCCTAATCGCTATGACAAGCGTCATCCTGGGAAAGGCGGCAAGACCGCTAATGTTGTCATTGGAGACACTGACATGAAGGATGCTGGGTATGGTATATTTCCCACTATTCTTTCAGTATGTCATTCTCCTGACTGGTTGATTGACACGGGTGCTAATGTGCATGTATGCGGTGATATTTCCATGTTTTCGTCTTATCAGACCGTAGGGACTTCAACCGTGCTGATGGGCAACGGTTCAAGTGCTTCTGTTCGTGGTGTTGGCACGGTCGATCTGAAGTTTACTTCGGGGAAGATCGTGCAGCTGAAGAACGTGCATTATGTCCCCTCCGTCAATAAAAATCTTGTTAGCGGATCTCTTCTGTGTAGAGATGGCTACAAGCTTGTCTTTGAGTCGAATAAATTTATAATATCCAAGTATGGAACCTTTGTTGGTAAAGGCTATGAGTCAGGAGGCTTGTTTCGTTTATCCTTATCAGACGTTTGCAATAAAGTTGTTAATCATATTTGCAACAATAGTGAATCCAATGTGTGGCATTCACGTCTTTGTCATGTTAACTTTGGTTGCATGTCACGACTAGCGAAGTTGAACTTAATCCATAGTTTCACCACCGTCAAGGGATCTAAGTGTCAAGTGTGTGTGCAAGCTAAGCAACCTCGTAAGTCTCACACGACTGCGGAAATAAGAAATCTTGCACCACTAGAGCTCATACATTCAGATCTATGTGAAATGAATGGTGTGTTGACAAAAGGTGGAAAGAAATATTTCATGACGTTAATGATGACTCCACTAGATACTGCCGTGTGTATCTTCTGAAATCTAAGGATGAGGCTTTGAACTTTTTCAAGATCTATAAAGCTGAAGTGGAAAACCAACTTGATCGAAAAATCAAGAGGCTTAGGTCCGACCGTGGTGGAGAGTATTTTTCCAAAGAGTTTGATGCTTTTTGTGCGGAACATGGTATAATCCATGAGTGGACTCCTCCCTACTCACCTCAGTCAAATTGGGTGGCCGAAAGAAAGAACCATACTCTAACTGATTTGGTTAACGCCATGTTAGATACATCAGGTCTCTCCAAGGCATGGTGGGGGGAGGCGATATTGACAGCATGTAATGTCCTGAACCGAGTCCCCACAAAGAACAAAGAGATAACTCCATTCGAGGAATGGGAGAAGAAAAGGTTAAAACTCTCTTATCTGCGAACATGGGGCTGTTTGGCGAAAGTCAATGCTCCAATTTCAAAGAAGCGGAAGCTTGGACCAAAGACTGTGGATTGTGTTTTCCTGGGACATGCTTTTCATAGCATTGGCTATTGATTCTTGGTTGTAAAATCTGAGGTACCTGACATGCATGTCGGTACGATCATGGAGTCGAATGATGCGACTTTCTTTGAAGATATCTTTCGCACGAAGGATATGGCTACCTCATCTAATCAGGAGATGCCTAGTTCATCGAATCAGGAACCAGTTACAATTACCAAACCTGCCATTTCGATAGAACACTTTGAAAGTCCTGTGGAGGAGAACAATGAAGTTCCTACTAGGAGCAAGAGACAAAGGATTGCAAAGTCCTTTGGTGATGATTTTCTTGTGTATCTCATAGATGACACTCCCAGTTCTATTTCAGAGGCCTATGCATCTGAAGATGCTGACTACTGGAAGGAAGCGGTTCGTAGCGAGATGGATTCCATCTTCACGAATGAAACCTGGGAGATAACTGATCGTCCTTATGGGTGCAAACCTATAGGATGCAAATGGGTATTCAAGAAGAAGCTTAGGCCTGATGGTACTATTGAGAAGTACAAGGCTCGGCTCGTGGCTAAGGGTTATACCCAAAAGGAAGGTGAAGACTTCTTTGATACTTACTCACCCGTGGCTCGACTGACCACTATTCGAGTTCTACTTTCACTAGCTGCCTCGCATGGTCTTCTCGTTCATCAAATGGATGTTAAGACTGCTTTCCTAAATGGAGAGTTGGACGAGGAAATTTATATGGAACAACCAGATGGGTTCGTACTAGATGGTCAGGAAGGGAAAGTGTGCAAGTTGCTCAAGTCTTTGTACGGACTTAAGCAAGCACCCAAACAGTGGCATGAGAAGTTTGAAAGAACTTTAACAGCTGCAGGCTTTGTTGTGAACGAAGCTGAAAAATGTGTGTACTATCGCCATGGTGGGGGCGAGGGAGTTATCCTGTGCTTGTATGTTGATGACATACTGATTTTCAGAACAAATCTGAATGTTATTAAGGAGGTCAAGGATTTCCTATCTCGTTGTTTTGAGATGAAGGATTTAGGAGTGGCTGATGTCATTCTGAACATCAAGTTGTTGAGAGACGATGATGGTGGGATTACATTGCTTCAATCTCACTATGTGGAAAAGATCTTGAGTCGCTTTGGCTATAGTGACTGCAAGCCCTCTCCAACACCATATGATGCGAGTGTGTTACTTCGAAAGAATCGAAGAATTGCTAGAGATCAATTGAAATATTCTTAGATTATTGGCTCGCTTATGTACTTAGCAAGTGCTACAAGACCTGACATCTCTTTTGCTGTTAGCAAACTGAGTCGGTTTGTCTCAAAACTAGGAGATGTGCATTGGAAAGCTCTAGAGAGAGTTTTGCGTTATTTGAAAGGCACTCCAATTATGGAATTCACTACACCGGGCACCCAAAGGTGCTTGAAGGGTATAGTGACTCAAACTGGATCTCAGATGCTGATGAGATAAAGGCCACGAGCGGATGTGTATTCACTCATGGAGGTGGCGCTGTTTCTAGGAAGTCTTGCAAGCAGACCATCTTAACGAGGTCAACAATGGAAGCAGAACTCACAGCACTAGATACAGCTACGGTTGAAGCAGATTGGCTTCGCCGGCTCTTGAACGACTTGCCGGTTGTTGAGAAACCTGTACCGGGTGTCCTTATGAACTATGACAATCAAACTGTGATTACGAAAGTGAGCAGCTCAAAGGATAACATGAAGTCATCAAGACACGTTCAGAGAAGGTTAAAGTCTGTCAGGAAACTAGAAAACTCCGGAGTTACTGCGTTGGATTATATCCAAACGTCTAAAAATCTGGCAGATCCTTTTACTAAGGGTCTATCACGTAATGTGATAGATAATGCATCGAGGGAGATGGGTATGAGACCCACAATATGAGTTGTTCACAATGGTAACCTATTCTTTGTGATCGGAGATCCCGTGAATTAGATGTGGAAGACAAGCTGTTGGTCAACTGGGAGGAGAGTACCCTTACTGTTAAAATACCACTCCATAAAGATGCAATACTCTCCTAATCTGCATGGCGGGTTGATGTATATCTTAATGTGTTCTAAGTGGCTCTTTGAAGCAGAGATGTTGTCCTGCAGAACATCTTTTGAAAAACGCACCTATATGAGTCTGATTGTTAAACGTCGCAATCTATGAGAGTAGGGTTCTCTCTAGTAAACTCATGAAAGGTCTCGGAGTATGACGCATAAGCTCCACCCGCGGGGAAGACCCACGGTAGCCACGTATCGGTCAAGGCTTTATGTGAAGCTAGATTCGCAGAAAACTTGTAGTTCAAGGCCTAGTCCACTGTTCAAGTTGCTTACTAGTGTAGCATAGAGTTCTAGGTGGAAGTTCAACTTAACAGTCTCCACTGCAGTACCGGTATATAAAACAGTGTTTTGGAACCAAAGGCAAATTTCTGTGTGCCTCTGGGATCTGGTGGGGGATTGCTGGAATTTAGTCCATTTTGGGCAGCCCAATAACTATTTCAGAAATTCCTAATAAATCCTAGAGGCCCACTTAGCCCATTTGTGCAAGGCAAGGGATACTAGTAAATTTTAGTCCCACATTGCTAGTTTAGTGGGAGTTGGACCTCCTTATAAGGGAGGTTCTTTCCCCACTTGTACGAGCATGAGAACAAGAGGGATATCCACGCGCGCTTCTCCTCCGCCGCCCGCCTCGCCACGCCACGCCTCGTCACGACGCGCCGTGGGTTGCGGGAATGAGCCGAGCCAATGTCTAAATTTTTGCCACGCACTACGGGTATACGAAAGGTCACTCGGGAGCTGGAAAGTTTTTGCTGTAGTGGATATTGAATACGAACGCTGCACCCTTCGGCTGCTGCCTGTTCGTTTCATCTCCCGCGTTACCTTCAGCTCCCGGCGCAGCCTCTCGCCTCCTTCTCTTGCGCCTATAAAAGGGAGGTCGCTTCTCTCAGAGAGACGCACCGGAACTTCTTCTTCCTCTCGCCACCGGTTCTAATCTCTGAGCTGCTGCTGTCTTCCTCATCCCGGCTTGCGGCGTGCACCGCAGGTCGAGACAGTAGGCCTCCGAAACCGCACCTCTTTGAGTCCTGTACGGGAGAAGGGTGATAAGGTTTTTGGGGAGCGCTCTGCGCGACTACTGACTGACTCTTTCGTCACGGACGCCCTGGACTCCGATGACTACTTCCCCGACGACGACTTCTTCCCCGACGTCGACAACCTCCTCGACGACATGGCTGGCGAGGACACCGACCCCAAGTCCAGTGCTGTTGCTGCTGCTGTCTCGTATGTGTCCTTCTTTTTGTTAGATATCCTGCCACAGTTTCTCGTACTAGTACTTGCCCTAAATATGTTAGGTTCTACCTCATATATGCAACTAGTTCTACTGTCTGCTATAGATATGATTAGCTACGGTTCATATATGCAGAAGCTATTTTCCTTCTCTCTGTCAGAACGCATGACTTGTTTTATCTCTACTATATTATTCATGCTTTATCTAGTATTTCTGTTAATAAAATCATTCGATAAATTGCTCATATTTCCAGCAATCCAAAAACCTTATAATAGGCAATTTACCCCAAGTGGTTTTGCTGCTTCCATGAGACCTCCTATGTTTGAGGGTATCCACTATAAGAGGTGGCGCGTGAGAGCAGTCTTGTGGTTTCAAACCATGAGTTGCTATGACGCCACTCTTGGCAAACCTGAAGGAGAGCTTGATGCTCAACAGGCACAAGCTTTTCAGAAAATGGATACTCTGTTTAAGGCTGCTCTCTTGAGTGTTCTTGGTGAGAACATAGTTGATGCTTATGCGTCAATTGATAATGGAAAAGATATGTGGGATGCACTCGAGGCCAAGTTTGGGGTGTCGGATGCTGGCACTGTGTAACACCCTCGATGCGGCTATATCTCCCACGTGTCGAAGCACGACTTAGAGGCATAACCGCATTGAAAGCAATATCGCAAGTGAGGTAATCTTCACACAACCCATGTAATACATAAGGGAAAGAGATACATAGTTGGCTTACAATCGCCACTTCACACAATACATGAATAAAACATTACAACATCCAAATACAATCAAGGTCCGACTATGGAACCAAAATAAAAGAAGAACCCCAAATGCGACAAGGTCCCCGATCGACCCCAACTGGGCTCCACTACTGATCCACTAGAACGAAACAACACAAAGGACAAGATCTTCATCGAGCTCCTCCTTGAGCTTGGTTGCGTCATCTGTATGGTTCAACGGCACCTGCAAGCTGGTTTTGGAAGTATCTATGAGCCACGGGGACTTAGCAATCTCACACCCTCGCGATCAAGACTATTTAAGCTTATGGGCAAGGTAAAGGTATGAGGTGGAGCTGCAGCGAGCGACTAGCATATAAGGTGGCTAACATACGCAAATGAGAGCGAGAAGAGAAGGCAAAGCACGGTCGATAAAATCTATGATCAAGAAGTGATCCTAAAGCAACCTACGTCAAGCATAACTCCAACACCGTGTTCACTTCCCGGACTCCGCCGAAAAGAAACCATCACGGTTACACACGCGGTTGATGCATTTTAATTAAGGTCAACTTCAGGTTTTTCTACAACCGGACATTAACAAATTCCCATCTGCCCATAACCGCGGGCACGGCTTTTGAAAGTTCAAATCCCTGCAGGGGTGTCCCAACTTAGCCCATCACAAGCTCTCACGGTCAACGAAGGATATTCCTTCTAGCGGGAAGACCCAATCAGGCTCGGAATCCCGGTTACAAGACATCCTCGACAATGGTAAAACAAGTCCAGCAAGACCGCCCGATGCGCCGACATCCTGATAGGAGCTGCACATATCTCGTTCTCAGGGCAACACCGATGAACACTACGTACAGCTAAAACCAGCCCTCAAGTTTCCCCGAGGTGGCGCCGCAAGTGGCTCTAGTTTGGACCAACACTTAGACAAGCACTGGCCCCGGGGGGGGGGGGTAAAATAAAGATGACCCTCGGGATGCGCGACTCCCAAGGGAAAAAAGGGTAGGTGGCGAATGGTAAAACCAAGGTTGGGCCTTGCTGGAGGAGTTTTATTCAAGGCGAACTGTCAAGGGGTTCCCATTATAACCCAACCGCGTAAGGAACGCAAAATCCGGGAACATAACACCGATATGACGGAAACTAGGGCGGCAAGAGTGGAACAAAACACCAAGCATAAGGCCGAGCTTTCCACCCTTTACCAAGTATATAGATGCATTAATTAAATAAGATATATTGTGATATCCCAACAAGTAAAACATGTTCCAACAAGGAACGGTCTCCAATCTTCACCTGCAACTAGCAACGCTATAAGAGGGGCTAAGCGAAGCGGTAACATAGCCAATCAACGGTTTGCTAGGACATGGTGGGTTAGAGGTTTGACATGGCAATTTGGTAGGCTTGAAAGCAAGTGGTAGGCATCATAGCATGGCATAGCAAAAGAGCGAGCATCTAGCAAAGCAAAGATTGAAGTGATTTCGAGGGTATGATCATCTTGCCTGAAATCCCGCAAGGAAGAAGAACGGGTCCATGAAGAAGACAAACAGACGTAGTCGAACGAATCCTCACAACGCGACATTATCGAAACCAACCCGAAGAAGCAACACTGGAAAGAAACACACGACATAGTAAACAACCAACACATGAACATGATATGATATGCGGGATGCGGTATGCGATGCATATGCATGATTTGACAAGGAATGCATGAACCTGGCCTCAACTTGGAAATCCAAGTGTGCCACTGGAAAGGTGAGATGAAATCGCTTGAAAACGATATAAAGAACGCCGGAATCGGAGGTACGGTTTGGAAATGGCAAGCAATGCAAATATGACACCGGACTGCGATATACAGCAAGTAGCCACCTAAATGCAACAAGATGAACATGCTACAACACTCAAACATGGCAACAAAATACATGGCAGGGATCCATTCAGGATGCTTAACAAAAGACTAGCACTGAGCTACGGCCAATTCATCCATTAAGAGGTTCAAACAAGCATGACAAAAGTGCAATTGGTAAACAGGTTTCAGACTTAGTGAAATTAACACTTGTCTGGAATATCAGATCAGGTAGCACACTTTGGAGCATAAAATCTATATGCTACAGGGTCTGAACATGCAAAGTAAAGCATGGCATGGAGCTACTCAAAGAGCTTAACAAAAGTCCCTTAGTGACCTTGAGCAAAAAGGGATCAAAAAATACAATTGCAAGCATGTGAACATGGAAAAAACATAATCAGTTCTCAGACTTAGTGAAAACTGGAGCATGCTGAAACAGATATCAAGTAGGCATGTTTACGAGCTCGATGCACTCACTAAAGAGCAAGTCATGACAATCTAAGCATGCACCCATCAAGAATATACAAAATGCAAGCTAGACATGGCAAGAACAATACCATAGCATGCACGGATCAACTACAACATCATCGGCAAAATCGCTAACAAGTAGACAATCTGCCCAGATTCACGAAATAGGAAAAGTAGAGCTCGATTGACTCAAGCTAGGGTGCTCCATAATTGCAAACAAAGACATGGATGGATAGAGCACTACAAGATTAACAAAACATCCTTACTGATCATCCTCAAAAGAGGCACGGATCACTAGGAAACAACATGAACATATGGCATAATGAAATAAACAGGCCAAGGACTTAGTGGAAATGCTAAGTCCCTGAAATCAGCATTAACGAATGCACCACTTTGCAAGCTTGTGCTAGTCACCACACACATCACAAAAATACATGGATAGCACCCCTGGAAAGATGGCAAAACATATAACAAAACTCAGGAAGAGCTCAGGGGCATATCATGCACACAATAATCATGGCAAAAATGACAAATAGCTATTTGATGCAGCAGATCTGACAATTAACTCAAATAGCACTCTTACAACAGTATTTCGGGCATCAAGATGAAATCAAATGAAAATGATGCAATGATATGAAATGATGTGCTCTCTGAGACGAACATTTTGATATGCTATATGCCCAAAACGGAGCTACGGATGCAAAGTTGTGACATGATGAACATGGGCATTTGAAACATGGAAAACTATTGGACCTCCATATCTAGGGTTCTTGGCACGGATTTCGATGCAGCCCGGATCTCACCGGAGAGACTCGCCGGAGAGCGGCCGGAGACGAGGAGAAGGTGCGCTGGCGACGAGGAGGGGCCGGGCGCACCGGAGCGGCGGCCGGAGCGCGGGGCTGCGCCAGCGACGAGGTGCGCGGTGGCGGGGCGACCGAGGCAAGGCGTGGCGGCCCGGTGGGTGCAGCGAGGCGGTGGGGCCGTCGAGGTCGCCGGACGGCGACGGCGGCTGGCGGAGGCAGGCGGCTGCGCCGGCGAGGCGCGGGCGCGTCGGAGCGGCGCGGCAAGGAGCGGGAGGCGGCGCGGTGCGGATGGGCTCGGGGGGCCCGATCCGGGCTCGCCCGGGCGGGCGGCGGTGGGAGGAGGCACGGGACACGTGGCGAGAGGTCATTGGCGCGGACGGCGGCGGCGGTTTTGTCCGGCCGGGTCCGGACATGTCCGGCGCGGCGCGAGGGAAAATTAGGGTTAGAGGAAGGGGAAGACCCGGGATTTCGGAGGGGATCACTAATTTACAGGTAGAGGGAGCTAGGCGAGTCCAAATGAGGTGCGGTTTTCGGCCACACGATCGTGATCGAACGCTCTAGATGATGGAGAGGGTATAGGTGGGTTTTGGGCCACTTTGGAGAGGTGTTGGGCTGCAACACTCACGAGGCATTTTTGGTCCCTCGGTTAACCATTGGAGTATCAAACAAATTCCAAATGGTACGAAACTTGACAGGCGGTCTACCGGTAGTAAACCAAGACCGCTTGGCAAGTCTCGGTCCAATCAGGAAATGTTTAATCCCCACACATGAGAAGAAGGTAGAAATGACCACCGGAGGAGATAGGAGCGCCAGAATGCAAAACGGACAACGGGAAAAATGCTCGGATGCATGAGGCGAACACGTATGCAAATGGAATGCACATGATGACATGATATGCAATGCATGACACGCAAGCAATGACAACGCAACAACAGCGAATAACTGGAGGACACCTGGCACATCGGTCTCGGGGGCGTTACACACTGAGCTGTACATCATGGAGCAATTCTATGATTACAGGATGACTGAAGAGCGCTCCATGGTTGAGCAACCTCATGAGATACAATCATTTGCTAGAGAACTTGAGCACTTCAGTTGTATGCTACCGGACAAGTTTGTTGAAGGATGTATCATAAACTAAGCTTCCTCCTTCATGGAGGAACTTTGCTACCTTGCTGAAGCATAAGAGGCAGGAGTTTTCCGTCCCAGATCTCATTGGCACTCTTGATGTGGAAGAAAAGGTGAGAGCAAAAGACACACGTGCTCGAGGTATTGAGGGAGGATCTAGTGCCAATGTGGTACAGAAGCAGAACTTCCAGCCCCACAAGTTCAAGAACAAGGGCAAGTTTGATGGGAAGAACAAGGCTGTGCAACACACGAACTTCAAGAAGAAGAATGGCAAGAAGAAAGGTGCTTGTCATGTGTGTGGGGATCCTGATCATTGGGCTCCTAGTTGCCCTAATCGCTATGACAAGTGTCATCTTGGGAAAGGCGGCAAGACCGCTAATGTTGTCATTGGAGACACTGACATGAAGGATGCTGGGTATGGTATATTTGCCACTATTCTTTCAGTATGTCATTCTCCTGACTGGTTGATTGACACGGGTGCTAATGTGCATGTATGCGGTGATATTTCCATGTTTTCGTCTTATCAGACCGCAGGGACTTCAACCATGCTGATGGGCAATGGTTCAAGTGCTTCTATTCATGGTGTTGGCATGGTCAATCTGAAGTTTACTTCGGGGAAGATCGTGCGGCTGAAGAACGTGCATTATGTCCCCTCCGTCAATAAAAATCTTGTTAGCGGATCTCTTCTGTGTAGAGATGGCTACAAGCTTGTCTTTTAGTCGAATAAATTTGTAATATCCAAGTATGGAACCTTTGTTGGTAAAGGCTATGAGTCAGGAGGCTTGTTTCGTTTATCCTTATCAGACGTTTGCAATAAAGTTGTTAATCATATTTGCAACAATAGTGAATCCAATGTGTGGCATTCACGTCTTTGTCATGTTAACTTTGGTTGCATGTCGCGACTAGCGAAGTTGAACTTAATCCCTAGTTTCACCACCGTCAAGGGATCTAAGTGTCAAGTGTGTGTGCAAGCTAAGCAACCTCGTAAGTCTCACACGACTGCGGAAATAAGAAATCTTGCACCACTAGAGCTCATACATTCAGATCTATGTGAAATGAATGGTGTGTTGACAAAAGGTGGAAAGAAATATTTCATGACGTTAATTGATGACTCCACTAGATACTGCCGTGTGTATCTTCTGAAATCTAAGGATGAGGCTTTGAACTTTTTCAAGATCTATAAAGCTAAAGTGGAAAACCAACTTGATCGAAAAATCAAGAGGCTTCGGTCCGACCGTGGCGGAGAGTATTTTTCCAAAGAGTTTGATGCTTTTTGTGCGGAACATGGTATAATCCATGAGAGGACTCCTCCTTACTCACCTCACTCAAATGGGGTGGCCGAAAGAAAGAACCGTACTCTAACTGATTTGGTTAACGCCATGTTAGATACATCAGGTCTCTCCAAGGCATGGTGGGGGGAGGCGATATTGACAGCATGTCATGTCCTGAACCGAGTCCCCACAAAGAACAAAGAGATAACTCCATTCGAGGAATGGGAGAAGAAAAGGTTAAAACTCTTTTATCTGTGAACATGGGGTTGTTTGGCGAAAGTCAATGCTCCAATTTCAAAGAAGCGGAAGCTTGGACCAAAGACTGTGGATTGTGTTTTCCTGGGATATGCTTTTCATAGCATTGGCTATAGATTCTTGGTTGTAAAATCTGAGGTACCTGACATGCATGTCGGTACGATCATGGAGTCGAATGATGCGACTTTCTTTGAAGATATCTTTCCCATGAAGGATATGGCTACCTCATCTAATCAGGAGATGCCTAGTTCATCGAATCAGGAACCAGTTACAATTACCAAACCTGCCATTTCGATAGAACACTTTGAAAGTCCTGTGGAGGAGAACAATGAAGTTCCTACTAGGAGCAAGAGACAAAGGATTGCAAATTCCTTTGGTGATGATTTTCTTGTGTATCTCATAGATGACACTCTCAGTTCTATTTCAGAGGCCTATGCATCTGAAGATGCTGACTACTGGAAGGAAGCGGTTCGTAGCGAGATGGATTCCATCTTCGCGAATGAAACCTGGGAGATAACTGATCGTCCTTATGGGTGCAAACCTATAGGATGCAAATGGGTATTCAAGAAGAAGCTTAGGCCTGATGGTACTATTGAGAAGTACAAGGCTCGGCTCGTGGCTAAGGGTTATACCCAAAAGGAAGGTGAAGACTTCTTTGATACTTACTCACCCGTGGCTCGACTGACCACTATTCGAGTTCTACTTTCACTAGCTGCCTCGCATGGTCTTCTCGTTCATTAAATGGATGTTAAGACTGCTTTCCTAAATGGAGAGTTGGACGAGGAAATTTATATGGAACAACCAGATGGGTTTGTACTAGATGGTCAGGAAGGGAAAGTGTGCAAGTTGCTGAAGTCTTTGTACGGACTTAAGCAAGCACCCAAACAGTGGCATGAGAAGTTTGAAAGAACTTTAACAGCTGCAGGCTTTGTTGTGAACGAAGCTGACGAATGTGTGTACTATCGCTATGGTGGGGGCGAGGGAGTTATCCTGTGCTTGTATGTTGATGACATACTGATTTTCGGAACAAATCTGAATGTTATTAAGGAGGTCAAGGATTTCCTATCTCGTTGTTTTGAGATGAAGGATTTAGGAGTGGCTGATCTCATTCTGAACATCAAGTTGTTGAGAGACGATGATGGTGGGATTACATTGCTTCAATCTCACTATGTGGAAAAGATCTTGAGTCACTTTGGCTATAGTGACTGCAAGCCCTCTCCAACACCATATGATGCGAGTGTGTTACTTCGAAAGAATCGAAGAATTGCTAGAGATCAATTGAAATATTCTCAGATTATTGGCTCGCTTATGTACTTAGCAAGTGCTACAAGACCTGACATCTCTTTTGCTGTTAGCAAACTCAGTCGGTTTGTCTCAAAACCAGGAGATGTGCATTGGAAAGCTCTAGAGAGAGTTTTGCGTTATTTGAAAGGCACTGCAAATTATGGAATTCACTACACCGGGCACCCAAAGGTGCTTGAAGGGTATAGTGACTCAAACTGGATCTCAGATGCTGATGAGATAAAGGCCACGAGTGGATATGTATTCACTCATGGAGGTGGCACTGTTTCTTGGAAGTCTTGCAAGGAGACCATCTTAACGAGGTCAACAATGGAAGCAGAACTCACAGCACTAGATACAGCTACGGTTGAAGCAGATTGGCTTCGCTGGCTCTTGAACGACTTGCCGGTTGTTGAGAAACCTGTACCGGGTGTCCTTATGAACTGCGACAATCAAATTGTGATCACGAAAGTGAGCAGCTCAAAGGATAACATGAAGTCATCAAGACACGTTCAGAGAAGGTTAAAGTCTGTCAGGAAAATGAAAAACTCTGGAGTTATTGCGTTGGATTATATCCAAACGTCTAAAAATCTGGCAGATCCTTTTACTAAGGGTCTATCACGTAATGTGATAGATAATGCATCGAGGGAGATGGGTATGAGACCCACAATATGAGTTGTTCACAGTGGTAACCTATTCTTTGTGATCGGAGATCCCGTGAATTAGATGTGGAAGACAAGCTGTTGATCAACTGGGAGGAGAGTACCCTTACTGTTAAAATACCACTCCATAAAGATGCAATACTCTCCTAATCTGCATGGCAGGTTGATGTATATCTTAATGTGTTCTAAGTGGCTCTTTGAAGCAGAGATGTTGTCCTGCAGAACATCTTTTGAGGAACGCACCTATATGAGTCTGATTGTTAAACGTCGCAATCTATGAGAGTAGGGTTCTCTCTAGTAAACTCATGAAAGGTCTCGGAGTATGACGCATAAGCTCCACCCGCGGGGAAGACCCACTGTAGCCACGTATCGATCAAGGCTTTATGTGAAGCTAGATTCACAGAAAACTTGCAGTTCAAGGCCCAGTCCACTGTTCAAGTTGCTTACTAGTGTAGCATAGAGTTCTAGGTGGAAGTTCAACTTAACAGTCTCCACTGCAGTACCGGTATATAAAACAGTGTTTTGGAACCAAAGGCAAATTTCTGTGTGCCTCTGGGATCTGGTGGGGGATTGCTGCAATTTAGTCCATTTTGGGCAGCCCAATAACTATTTCAGAAATTCCTAATAAATCCTAGAGGCCCACTTAGCCCATTTGTGCAAGGCAAGGGATACTACTAAATTTTAGTCCCACATTGCTAGTTTAGTGGGAGTTGGACCTCCTTATATGGAGGTTCTTTCCCCACTTGTACGAGCATGAGAACAAGAGGGATATCCACGCGCGCTCCTCCTCCGCCGCCCGCCTCGCCACGCCACGCCTCGTCACGACGCGCCGCGGGTTGCGGGAATGAGCCGAGCCGATGTCTAAATTTTTGCCACGCACTACGGGTATACGAAAGGTCACTCGGGAGCTGGAAAGTTTTTGTTATAGTGGATATTGAATACGAACGCTGCACCCTTCGGCTGCTGCCTCTTCGTTTCATCTCCCGCGTTCCCTTCAGCTCCCGGCGCAGCCTCTCGCCTCCTTCTCTTGGCCTATAAAAGGGAGGTCGCTCCTCTCAGAGAGACGCACCAGAACTTCTCCTTCCTCTCGCCACCGGTTCCAATCTCTGAGCTGCTGCTGTCTTCCTCATCCCGGCTTGCGGATGCACCGCAGGTCGGGACAGTAGGCCTCCGAAACCGCACCTCTTTGAGTCCTGTACGGGAGAAGGGTGATAAGGTTTTTGGGAGCGCTCTGCGCGACTACTGACTGACTCCTTCGTCACGGACGCCCCGGACTCCGATGACTACTTCCCCGACGACGACTTCTTCCCCGACGTCGACAACCTCCTCGACGACATGGCTAGCGAGGACACCGACCCCAAGTCCAGTGCTGTTGCTGCTGTTGTCTCGTATGTGTTCTTGTTTCTGTTAGATATCTTGCCACAGTTTCTCGTACTAGTACTTGCCCTAAATATGTTAGGTTCTACCTCATATATGCAACTAGTTCTACTGTCTACTATAGATATGATTAGCTACGGTTCATATATGCAGAAGCTATTTTCCTTCTCTCTGTCAGAACGCATGACTTGTTTTATCTCTACTATATTAGTCATGCTTTATCTAGTATTTCTGTTAATAAAATCATTCGGTAAATTGCTCATATTTCCAACAATCCAAAAACCTTATAATAGGCAATTTACCCCAAGTGGTTTTGCTGCTTCCATGAGACCTCCTATGTTTGAGGGTATCCACTATAAGAGGTGGCGCGTGAGAGCAGTCTTGTGGTTTCAAACCATGAGTTGCTATGACTCCACTCTCGGCAAACCTAAAGGAGAGCTTGATGCTCAACAGGCACAAGCTTTTCAGAAAATGGATACTCTGTTTAAGGTTGCTCTCTTGAGTGTTCTTGGTAAGAACATAGTTGATGCTTATGCGTCAATTGATAATGGAAAAGATATGTGGGATGCACTCGAGGCCAAGTATGGGGTCTCGGATGCTGGCACTGAGCTGTACATCATGGAGCAATTCTATGATTACAGGATGACTGAAGAGCGCTCCGTGGTTGAGCAAGCTCATGAGATACAGTGATTTGCTAGAGAACTTGAGCACTTCAGTTGTATGCTACCGGACAAGTTTGTTGCTGGAGGTATCATCACTAAGCTTCCTCCTTCATGGAGGAACTTTGCTACCTTGCTGAAGCATAAGAGGCAGGAGTTTTCCGTCCCGGATCTCATTTGCACTCTTGATGTGGAAGAAAAGGCGAGAGCAAAAGACACATGTGCTCGAGGTATTAAGGGAGGATCTAGTGCCAATGTGGTACATAAGCAGAACTTCCAGCCCCACAAGTTCAAGAACAAGGGCAAGTTTGATGGAAAAGCAAAGTTTGATGGGAAGAACAAGGCTGTGCAACACACGAACTTCAAGAAGAAGAATGGCAAGAAGAAAGGTGCTTGTCATGTGTGTGGGGATCCTGATCATTGGGCTCCTAGTTGCCCTAATCGCTATGACAAGCGTCATCTTGGGAAAGGCGGCAAGACCGCTAATGTTGTCATCGGAGACACTGACATGAAGGATGCTGGGCATGGTATATTACCCACCATTCTTTCAGTATGTCATTCTCCTGACTGGTTGATTGACACGGGTGCTAATGTGCATGTATGCGGTGATATTTCCATGTTTTCGTTTTATCAGACCGCAGGGACTTCAACCGTGCTGATGGGCAACGGTTCAAGTGCTTCTGTTTGTGGTGTTGGCACGGTCAATCTGAAGTTTACTTCGGGGAAGATCGTGCGGCTGAAGAATGTGCATTATGTCCCCTCCGTCAATAAAAATCGTGTTAGCAGATCTCTTCTGTGTAGAGATGGCTACAAGCAAGTCTTTGAGTCGAATAAATTTGTAATATCCAAGTATGGAACCCTTGTTGGTAAAGGCTATGAGTCAGGAGGCTTGTTTCTTTTATCCTTATCAGACGTGTGCAATAAAGTTGTTAATCATATTTGCAACAATAGTGAATCCAATGTGTGGCATTCACGTCTTTGTCATGTTAACTTTGGTTGCATGTCGTGACTAGCGAAGTTGAACTTAATCCCTAGTTCCACCACCGTCAATGGATCTAAGTGTCAAGTGTGTGTGCAAGCTAAGCAACCTCATAAGTCTCACACAACTGCAGAAATAAGAAATCTTGCACCACTAGAGCTCATACATTCAGATCTATGTGAAATGAATGGTGTGTTGACAAAAGGTGGAAAGAAATATTTCATGACGTTAATTGATGACTCCACTAGATACTGCCGTGTGTATCTTCTGAAATCTAAGGATGAGGCTTTGAACTTTTTCAAGATCTATAAAGCTGAAGTGGAAAACCAACTTGATCGAAAAATCAAGAGGCTTAGGTCCGACCGTGGTGGAGAGTATTTTTCCAAAGAGTTTGATGCTTTTTGTGCGGAACATGGTATAATCCATGAGAGGACTCCTCCCTGCTCACCTAAGTCAAATGGGGTGGCCGAAAGAAAGAACCGTACTCTAACTATTTGGTTAACGCCATGTTAGATACATCGGGTCTCTCCAAGGCATGGTGGGGGGAGGCGATATTGACAGCATGTCATGTCCTGAACCGAGTCTCCACAAAGAACAAAGAGATAACTCCATTCGAGGAATGGGAGAAGAAAAGGTTAAAACTCTCTTATCTGCGAACATGGTGTTGTTTGGCGAAAGTCAATGCTCCAATTTCAAAGAAGCGGAAGCTTGGACCAAAGACTGTGGATTGTGTTTTCCTGGGATATGCTTTTCATAGCATTGGCTATAGATTCTTGGTTGTAAAATCTGAGGTACCTGACATGCATGTCGGTACGATCATGGAGTCGAATGATGCGACTTTCTTTGAAGATATCTTTCCCATGAAGGATATGGCTACCTCATCTAATCAGGAGATGCCTAGTTCATCGAATCAGGAACCAGTTACAATTACCAAACCTGCCATTTCGATAGAACACTTTGATAGTCCTGTGGAGGAGAACAATGAAGTTCCTACCAGGAGCAAGAGACAAAGGATTGCAAAGTCCTTTGGTGACGATTTTCTTGTGTTTCTCGTAGATGACACACCCAGTTCTATTTCAGAGGCCTATGCATCTGAAGATGCTGACTACTGGAAGGAAGCGGTTCGTAGCGAGATGGATTCCATCTTCGCAAATGAAACCTGGGAGATAACTGATCATCCTTATGGGAGATAACCTGGGAGATAACAGCTGCAGGCTTTGTTGTGAACGAAGCTGACAAATGTGTGTACTATCGCCATGGTGGGGGCGAGGGAGTTATCCTGTGCTTGTATGTTGATGACATACTGATTTTCGGAACAAATCTGAATGTTATTAAGGAGGTCAAGGATTTCCTATCTCGTTGTTTTGAGATGAAGGATTTAGGAGTGGCTGATGTCATTCTGAACATCAAGTTGTTGAGAGACGATGCTGGTGGGATTACATTGCTTCAATCTCACTATGTGGAAAAGATCTTGAGTCGCTTTGGCTATAGTGACTGCAAGCCGTCTCCAACACCATATGATGCGAGTGTGTTACTTCAAAAGAATCGAAGAATTGCTAGAGATCAATTGAAATATTCTCAGATTATTGGCTCGCTTATGTACTTAGCAAGTGCTACAAGACCTGACATCTCTTTTGCTGTTAGCAAACTGAGTCGGTTTGTCTCAAAACCAGGAGATGTGCATTGGAAAGCTCTAGAGAGAGTTTTGCGTTATTTGAAAGGCACTGCAAATTATGGAAATCACTACACTGGGCACCCAAAGGTGCTTGAAGGGTATAGTGACTCAAACTGGATCTAAGATGCTGATGAGATAAAGGCCATGAGCGGATATGTATTCACTCATGGAGGTGGCACTGTTTCTTGGAAATCTTGCAAGCAGACCATCTTAACAAGGTCAACAATGGAAGCAGAACTCACATCACTAGATACAGCTACGGTTGAAGCAGATTGGCTTTGCCGGCTCTTGAATGACTTGCTGGTTGTTGAGAAACCTGTACCGGGTGTCCTTATGAACTGCGACAATCAAACTGTGATCACGAAAGTGAGCAGCTCAAAGGATAACATGAAGTCATCAAGACAAATTCAGATAAGGTTAAAGTCTGTCAGGAAAATGAAAAACTCCGGAGTTATTGCGTTGGATTATATCCAAATGTCTAAAAATCTGGCAGATCCTTTTACTAAGGGTCTATCACGTAATGTGATAGGTAATGTATCGAGGGAGATGGGTATGAGACCCACAATATGAGTTGTTCACAGTGGTAACCTATTCTTTGTGATCGGAGATCCCGTGAATTAGATGTGGAAGACAAGCTGTTGGTCAACTGGGAGGAGAGTACCCTTACTGTTAAACTACCACTCCATAAAGATGCAATACTCTCCTAATCTGCATGGCAAGTTGATCTATATCTTAATGTGTTCTAAGTGGCTCTTTGAAGCAGAGATGTTGTCCTGTAGAACATCTTTTGAAGAACGCACCTATATGAGTCTGATTGTTAAACGTCGCAATCTATGAGACTAGGGTTCTCTCTAGTAAACTCATGAAAGGTCTCGGAGTATGACGCATAAGCTCCACCCGCGGGGAAGACCCACGGTAGCCACGTATCGGTCAAGGCTTTATGTGAAGCTAGATTCGCAGAAAACTTGCAGTTCAAGGCCTAGTCCACTGTTCAAGTTACTTACTAGTGTAGCATAGAGTTCTAGGTGGAAGTTCAACTTAACAGTCTCCACTGCAGTACCGGTATATAAAACAGTGTTTTAGAACCAAAGGCAAATTTTTGTGTGCCTCTGGGATCTGGTGGGGGATTGCTGGAATTTAGTCCATTTTGGGCAGCCCAATAACTATTTCAGAAATTCCTAATAAATCCTAGAGGCCCACTTGTTGGGGAATGTAGCAGAATTTTTAAAAAATTCTACGCATCACCAAGATCAATCTATGGAGTCATCTAGCAATGAGGGAGAGAGGAGTGCATCTACATACCCTTGTAGATCACGAGCGGAAGCGTTCAGAGAACGGGGATGATGGAGTCGTACTCGCCGTGATCCAAATCACCGATGACCAAGCGCCGAACGGACGGCACCTCCGCGTTCAACACACGTACGGAGCGGATGACGTCTCCTCCTTCTTGATCCAGCAAGGGGGAAGGAGAGGTTGATGAAGATCCAGCAGCACGACGGCATGGTGGTGGATGCAGCAGTGATCGCAGCAGGGCTTCGCCAAGCTTCTGCGAGAGGGAGAGGTGTAGCAGGGGAGAGGGAGGCGCCAAGGCTTGGGGTGCGGCTGCCCTCCCTCCCTCCTCCTTTATATAGGCCCCCTGGGGGGCGCCGGCCCTGCAGATGGGATCTCCCAAGGGGGCGGCGGCCAAGGGGGGTGGAGTGCCCCCCAAGGCAAGTGGAGGCGCCCCCACCCTAGGGTTTCCAACCCTAGGCGCAGGGGGCCCAGGGGGGGGGCGCACCAGCCACTATGGGCTGGTTCCCCTCCCCGCTTCAGCCCATGGGGCCCTCCAGGATGGGTGGCCCCACCCGGTGGACCCTCGGGACCCATCCGGTGGTCCCGGTACAATACCGGTGACCCCGAATCTTTCCCGATGGCCGAAACTACACTTCCTATATATAATTCTTCACCTCCGGACCATTCCGGAACTCCTCGTGACGTCCAGGATCTCATCCGGGACTCCGAAAAACTTTCGGATTACTGCATACTCATATATCTACAACCCTAGCGTCACCGAACCTTAAGTGCGTAGACCCTACGGGTTCGGGAGACAAGCAGACATGACCGAGACGACTCTCCGGTCAATAACCAATAGCGGGATCTGGATACCCATGTTGGCTCCCACATGCTCCTCGATGATCTCATCGGATGAACCACGATGTCGAGGACTTAATCAATCCCGTATTCAATTCCCTTTGCCAATCGGTACGTTACTTGCCCGAGACTCGATCGTCGGTATCCCAATACCTTGTTCAGTCTCGTTACCGGTAAGTCACTTTACTCGTACCGTAATGCATGATCCCGTGATCAACCACTTGATCACATTGAGCTCATTATGATGATGCATTACCGAGTGGACCCAGAGATACCTCTCCGTCATACGGAGTGACAAATCCCAGTCTCGATTCGTGCCAACCCAACAGACACTTTCGGAGATACCTGTAATGTACCTTTATAGTCACCCAGTTACGTTGTGATGTTTGGCACACCCAAGGCACTCCTACGGTATCCGGGAGTTGCACAATCTCATGGTTTAAGGAAATGATACTTGACATTCAGAAAAGCTACAGCAAACAAACTACATGATCTTTGTGCTATGCTTAGGCTTGGGTCTTGTCCATCACATCATTCTCCTAATGATGTGATCCCGTTATCAATGACATCCCCATGTCCATAGCGAGGAAACCATGACTATCTGTTGATCAACAAGCTAGTCAACTAGAGGCTCACTAGGGACACATTGTGGTCTATGTATTCACACATGTATTACGATTTCCGGATAATACAATTAAAGCATGAATAATAGACAATTATCATGAACAAAGAAATATAATAATAACCATTTTATTATTGCCTCTAGGGCATATTTCCAACAGTCTCCCACTTGCACTAGAGTCAATCATCTAGTTACATTGTGATGAATCGAACACCCATGGAATTCTGGTGTTGATCATGTTTTGCTCTAGGGAGAGGTTTAGTCAACGGATCTGCTACATTCAGGTCCGTATGTACTTTACAAATCTCTATGTCTCCATTTTGAACACTTTCACGAATGGAGTTGAAGTGACGCTTGATATGCCTCGTCTTCCTATGAAACCTGGGCTCCTTGGCAAGGGCAATAGCTCCAGCGTTGTCACAGAAGAGAGTCATCGGGCCCCATGCATTGGGTATGACTCCTAGGTCGATAATGAACTCCTTCACCCAGACTGCTTCATGTGCTGCCTCCGAGGCTGCCATGTACTCCACTTCACATGTAGATCCCGCCACAACGCTTTGCTTGCAACTGCACCAGCTTACTGCCCCACCATTCAAAATATACACGTATCCGGTTTGTGACTTAGAGTCATCCAGATCTGTGTCGAAGCTAGCATCGACGTAACCCTTTACGACAAGCTCTTCATCACCTCCATAAACGAGAAACATTTCCTTGGTCCTTTTCAGGTACTTCAGGATATTCTTGACCACTGTCCAGTGTTCCATGCCGGGATTACTTTGGTACCTTCCTACCAAACTCACGGCAAGGTTTACATCAGGTCTGGTACACATCATAGCATACATGATAGACCCTATGGCCAAGGCATAGGGGACGACACTCATCTTTTCTCTATCTTCTGCTGTGGTCAGGCATTGAGCCATGCTCAATCTCGTACCTTGCAATACAGGCAAGAACCCCTTCTTTGACTGATCCATTTTGAACCTCTTCAATATCTTGTCAAGGTACGTACTCTGAGAAAGACCAATGAGGCATCTCGATCTATCTCTATAGATCTTGATGCCTAATATATAAGCAGCTTCTCCAAGGTCCTTCATTGAAAAACACTTGTTCAAGTAGGCCTTTATGCTTTCCCAGAATTCTATATCATTTCCCATCAACAGTATGTCATCCACATACAATATGAGAAATGCTACAGAGCTCCCACTCACTTTCTTGTAAATGCAGGCTTCTCCATAAGTCTGCATAAACCCAAACGCTTTGATCATCTCATCAAAGCGAATGTTCCAACTCCGAGATGCTTGCACCAGCCCATAAATCGAGCGTTGGAGCTTGCACACCTTGTCAGCATTCTTAGGATCGACAAAACCTTCCGGCTGCATCATATACAATTCTTCCTTAAGGAAACCATTAAGGAATACCGTTTTGACGTCCATTTGCCATATCTCATAATCACAGAATGCGGCAATTGCTAACATGATTCGGACGGACTTCAGCTTCACTATGGGTGAGAAAGTCTCATCGTAGTCAACCCCTTGAACTTGTCGATAACCCTTAGCGACAAGCCGAGCTTTATAGATGGTCACATTAGCATCCACGTCTGTCTTCTTCTTAAAGATCCATTTATTTTCTATGGCTCGCCGATCAACGGGCAAGTCAGTCAAAGTCCATACTTCGTTTTCATACATGGATCCTATCTCGGATTTCATGGCTTCCAGCCATTTGTCGGAATCCGGGCCAGCCATCGCTTCTTCATAGTTCGAAGGTTCACCGTTGTCTAACAACATGATTTCCAAGACAGGGTTGCCGTAGCACTCTGGTGCGGAACGTGTCCTTGTGGACCTACGAAGTTCAGTAGCAACTTGATCTGAAGTTTCATGATCATCACCATCAACTTCCTCTCAGGAACATTTTCTTGAGTTGCGCCACTTACTGGTTCAAGAGGTAATACTTCATCAAGTTCTACCTTCCCCCCACTTATTTCTTTTGAGAGAAACTCTTTCTCTAGAAAGGACCCATTCTTGGCAACAAAGATCTTGCCTTCGGATCTGAGGTAGAAGGTATACCCAACAGTTTCTTTAGGGTATCCTATGAAGACGCATTTTTCCGACTTGGGTTCAAGCTTTTCAGGTTGAAGTTTCTTGACATAAGCATTGCATCCCCAAACTTTTAGAAACGACAGCTTAGGTTTCTTCCCAAACCATAATTCATACGGTGTCGTCTCAATGGATTTTGACGGAGCCCTATTTAAAGTGAATGCGGCAGTCTCTAAAGCATAGCCCCAAAATGATAGCGGTAAATCGGTAAGAGACATCATAGATCGCACCATATCTAACAGAGTGCGATCACGACGTTCGGACACACCATTACGCTGAGGTGTTCTAGGCGGCGTGAGTTGTGAAACTATTCCACATTTTCTTAAGTGTGTGCCAAATTCGTGACTCAAGTATTCTCCCCCACGATCTGATCGCAAGAACTTTATTTTCCTGTCACGTTGATTCTCAACCTCACTCTGAAATTCCTTGAACTTTTCAAAGGTCTCATACTTGTGTTTCATTAAGTAGACATACCCATATCTACTCAAGTCATCATTGAGGGTGAGAACATAACGATAGCCACCGCGAGCCTCAACACTCATTGGACCACACACATCAATATGTATGATTTCCAATAAGTTGGTTGCTCGCTCCATTGTTCCTGAGAACGGAGTCTTGGTCATTTTACCCATGAGGCATGGTTCGCACGTGTCAAATGATTCATAATCAAGAGACTCTAAAAGTCCATCTGCATGGAGCTTCTTCATGCGTTTGACACCTATGTGACCAAGGCGGCAGTGCCACAAGTATGTGGGACTATCATTATCAACCTTACATCTTTTGGTATTCACAATATGAATATGTATAGCATTACGCTCGAGATTCATTAAGAATAAACCATTCACCATCGGAGCATGACCATAAAACATATCTCTCATATAAATAGAACAACCATTATTCTCGGATTTAGATGAGTAGCCATCTCGAATTAAACGAGATCACTACACCACAACACCTAATTAGGGGCAGTTAACTGTCGGGAGAAATACCCAACAAGGGCAAATGAACTGCCGGGAATTGAATAACTGCCGGTAGAAGTACTTACAGTCAGAGAAACTGCCGGGAGAAGTTAACAAACAAGGGCACCCAAACTGTCGACAACGATGTCCACTTGGCAGGTCATCTTATCTGCCGGCCCAACTAAACTGCGGCATGTTGTCTGCCGGGAGCTTGTATATGCTACGCGTTACCAAAGTAGTTGGGCCGTTTCTAAAAAAACAATTGGGCCAAGCGCGCTCGCGCGGGACAAAGGGTGCACGAGATGGAAATATTCACAAGCATTCCTTTATGTTGGGGAACGTAGCATAATTTCAAAATTTTCCTACGTGTCACCAAGATCTATCTATGGAGTCATCTAGCAACGAGGGAGGAGTAGATCTACATACCCTTGTAGATCGCGCGCGGAAGCGTTCAAGAGAACGGGGTTGATGGAGTCGTACTCGTCGTGATCCAAATCACCGATGATCCTAGCGCCGAACGGACGGCACCTCCGCGTTCAACACACGTACGGAGCAGCGACGTCTCCTCCTTCTTGATCCAGCAAGGGGGGAGGAGAGGTTGATGGAGATCTAGCAGCACGACGGCGTGGTGGTGGAAGTAGCGGGATTCCAACAGGGCTTCGCCAAGCGCTGCGGGAGGAGGGAGATGTGTCATGGGAGGGAGAGGGAGGCGCCAGGGCCTTGGTTTTGGTTGCCCTCCCTTCCCCCCACTATATATAGGGCCAAGGGAGAGGGGGAGGGCGCAGCCTTGCCCCTTCCTCCAAGGAAGGGTGCGGCCAAGGGGGGGAGGAGTCCATCCTCCCCAAGGCACCTCGGAGGTGCCTTCCCCCTTTAGGACTCTCCCTCCTCTTGTCCCTTTGGCGCATGGGCCTCTAGGGGCTGGTGCCCTTGGCCCATGTAGGCCAAGGTGCACCCCCTACAGCCCATGTGGCCCTCCGGGGCAGGTGGCCCCACCCGGTGGACCCCCGGGACCCTTCCGGTGGTCCGGTACAATACCGGTGACCTCGAAACTTGTCCCGATGGCCGAAATAGCACTTCCTATATATAATTCTTTACCTCCGGACCATTACGGAACTCCTCGTGACGTCCGGGATCTCATCTGGGACTCCGAACAACTTTCGGGTTACCGCATACTAATATCTCTATAACCCTAGCGTCACCGAACCTTAAGTGTGTAGACCCTACGGGTTCGGGAGACATGCAGACATGACCGAGATGACTCTCCGGTCAATAACCAACAGCGGGATCTGGATACCCATGTTGGCTCCCACATGTTCCACGATGATCTCATCGGATGAACCACGATGTCAAGGACTTAATCAATCCCGTATACAATTCCCTTTGTCTAGCGGTACGATACTTGCCCGAGATTCGATCATCGGTATCCCGATACCTTGTCCAATATCGTTACCGGCAAGTCTCTTTACTCGTTCCGTAACACATCATCCCATGATCAACTCCTTGATCACATTGTGCACATTATGATGATGTCCTACCGAGTGGGCCTAGAGATACCTCTCCGTCACACGGAGTGACAAATCCTAGTCTCGATTCATGCCAACCCAACAGACACTTTCGGAGATACCCGTAGTGTACCTTTATAGCCACCCAGTTACATTGTGACGTTTGGCACACCCAAAGCACTCCTACGGTATCCGGGAGTTGCACAATCTCATGGTCTAAGGAAATGATACTTGACATTAGAAAAGCTTTAGCATACGAACTACACGATCTAGTGCTATGCTTAGGATTGGGTCTTGTCCATCACATCATTCTCCTAATGATGTGATCCCATTATCAACGACATCCAATGTCCATGGTCAGGAAACCGTAACCATCTATTGATCAACGAGCTAGTCAACTAGAGGCTTACTAGGGACATGGTGTTGTCTATGTATCCACACATGTATCTGAGTTTCCTATCAATACAATTCTAGTATGGATAATAAATGATTATCATGAACAAGGAAATATAATAATAACTAATTTATTATTGCCTCTAGGGCATATTTCCAACAGTCTCCCACTTGCACTAGAGTCAATAATCTAGTTCACATCGATATGTGATTAACACTCAAGGTCACATCCCCATGTGACTAACACCCAAAGAGTTTACTAGAGTCAATAATTTAGTTCACATTTACCATGTGATTAACACTCAATGAGTTCTGGGTTTGATCATGTTATTCTTGTGAGAGAGGTTATAGTCAACGGGTCTGAACCTTTCAGATCCGTGTGTGCTTTACAAATCTCTATGTCATCTCCTAGATGCAGCTACCACATTCTATTTGGAGCTATTCCAAATAACTGTTCTACTATACGAATCCAGTTTACTACTCAGAATAATCTGGATTAGTGTCAAAGTTTGCATCGGCGTAACCCTTTACGACGAACTCTTTTACCACCTCCATAATCGAGAAAATTCCTTAGTCCACTAGTTACTAAGGATAACTTTGACCGCTGTCCTGTGATCCATTCTTGGATCACTCTTGTACCCCTTGACTGACTCATGGCAAGGCACACTTCAAGTGCGGTACACAGCATAGCATACTGTAGAGCCTACGTCTTAAGCATAGGGGATGACCTTCATCCTTTCTCTCTATTCTGCCATGGTCGAGCTTTAAGTCTTAACTTCATACCTTACAACTCAGGCAAGAACTCCTTCTTTGACTGATCCATCTTGAACACCTTCAAGATTATGTCAAGGTATGTGCTCATTTGAAAGTTCCATTAAGCATTTTGATCTATCCTTATAGATCTTGATGCTCAATGCTCAAGCAGCTTAATCCAGGCTTTCCATTGAAAACACTTTCCAAATAACCCTATATGCTTTTCAGAAATTCTACGTCATTTCTGATCAACAATATGTCAACAACATATACTCATCAGAAATTCTATAGTGCTCCCACTCACTTCTTCGGAAATACAAGTTTCTCATAAACTTTGTATACACCCAAAGCTTTGATAATCTCATCAAAGCATACATTCCAACTCCGAGATGCTCACTCCAGTCCTTAGAAGGATTGCTGGAGCTTTGCATACTTATTAGCATCTTTCAGGATTGACAAAACCTTTCGGTTGTATCACATACAACCTTTCCTCAAGAAAATCGTGAGGAAACAATGTTTTGACATCCTATCTGCAAGATTTCACAAATAATGCAGTGACTGCTAATATAATTCCAACAGACTCTTAGCATCGCTACGAGTGAGAAAATCTCACCGTAGTCAACTCCTTGAACTTGTCGGAAAACATCTTAACGACAAGTCGAGCTTTCTTAATGGTGATACTTGCCATCATTGTCCGTCTTCCTTTTAAAATCCATCTGTACTCAACAGCCTTACGACCATCGAGCCATTCCGCCAAAGTCTACACTTTGTTTTCATATATGGATCCTCTCTCGGATTATATGGCCTTGAGCCATTTTGGAATCCAGGCCCACCATCGCTTCTTCGTAGCTCGTAGGTTCATTGTTGTCTAGCAACATGACTTCCAAGACAGGATTATGTACCACTCTGAAGTAGTACGCATCATTGTCATTCTACGAGGTTTGGTAGTGACTTGATCTGAAGTTTCATGATCACTATCATAAGCTTCCACTTCAATTGGTGTAGGTGCCACAGGAACAACTTCCTGTGCCCTGCCACACACTAGTTGAAGAGACGGTTCAATAACCTCATCAAGTCTCCACCATCCTCCCACTCAATTCTTTCGAGAGAAACTTTTCCTCGAGAAAGGACCCGATTCTAGAAACAATCCCTTATTGCTTTTGAATCTGAGACAGGAGGTATACCCAACTGTTTTGGGTGTCCTATGAAGATGCATTTATCCGCTTTGGGTTCGAGCTTATCAGCCTGAAACTTTTTCACATAAGCGTCGCAGCCCCAAACTTTTAAGAAATGACAGCTTAGGTTTCTCTAAACCATAGTTCATACGGTGTCATATCATCGGAATTACGTGGTGCCCTATTTAAAGTGAATGTGGTTGTCTCTAATGCCTAACCCATAAACTATCGTGGTAATTCGATAAGAGACATCATGGTATGCATCATATCCAATAGGGTGCAGTTATGATGTTCGGACACACCATCACACTATGGTGTTCCAGCCTGTATTAGTTGTGAAACAATTTCCATAATGTCTTAATTCTGTGCCAAACTCGTAATTCAGATATTCATCTCTATGATCATATCATAGATATTTTATCCTCTTGTCACGATGATCTTTCAACTTCACCCTGAAATTACTTGAACCTTTCAATAATTCAGACTCGTGATTCATCAAGTAAATATACTCAACATCTACTCAAATCATCTGTGAAGTAAGAACATAACGATATCCACTACACGCCTCAGCACTCATTGGACTGCACACATCAAAATGTATTACTTCCAACAAGTTGCTTTCTAGTTCCATTTTACTGAAAACGAGGCTTTCAGTCATCTTGCCCATGTGGTATGATTTGCATGTCTCAAGTGATTAAAAATCAAGTGAGTCCAAACGGTCCATTTGCCTGGAGTTTCTTCATGCATATACACCAATAGACATGGTTCGCATGTCTCAAACTTTTCAAAAACGAGTGAGCCCAAAGATCCATCAACATGGAGCTTCTTCATGCGTTTTATACCGATATGACTTACGTGGCAGTGCCACAAGTAGGTGGTACTATCTTATATCTTTTGACATGAACATGTGTATCACTACGATCAAGATTCAATAAACCATTCATTTTAGGTGCAAGACCATTGAAGGTATTATTCAAATAAATAGAGTAACCATTATTCTCCTTAAATGAATAACCGTATTGCGATAGACATAATCCAATCATGTCTATGCTCAACGCAAACACCAATTTCGATGGTAGAGGGAGCGTGCGATGCTTGATCACATCAAGCTTGGAAAAACTTCCAACACATATCGCCAGCTCACCTTTAGCTAGTCTCCGTTTACTCCGCAGTCTTTTATTTCGAATTTACTAACACTTAGCAACCGAACCGGTATCTAATACCATGGTGCTACTAGGAGTACTAGTAAAGTACACATTAACATAATGTATATCCAATATACTTCTATCGACCTTGCCAGCCTTCTCATCTACCAAGTATCTAGGGTAATTCTGCTCCAGTGGCAGTTCATCTTATTACAGAAGCACTTAGTCTCGGGTTTGGGTTCAACCTTGGGTTTCTTCACTAGAGCAGCAGCTGATTTACCGTTTCATGAAGTATCCCTTCTTTCCCTTGCCCTTCTTGAAACTAGTGGTTTCACCAACCATCAACAATTGATGCTCCTTCTTGATTTCTACTTTTGTGGTGTCAAACATCGCGAATATCTCAAGGATCATCATATATGTCCCTGATATATTATAGCTCATGACGAAGCTCTAGCAGCTTGGTGGTAATGACTTCAGAGAAACATCACTATCTTATCTGGAAGATCAACTCCCACTCGATTCAAATGATTGTTGTACTCAGACAATCTGAGCACAAGCTCAACAATTGAGCTTTTCTCCCTTAGTTTGCAGACTAAGAAAATCGTCGGAGGTCTTATACCTCTTGACGTGGGCACGAGCCTGAAATTCCAATTTCAGCCCTCGAAACATCTCATATGTTTCGCGACGTTTCAAAACATCTTCGGTACCTCAACTCTAAACCGTTTAACTGAACTATCACGTAGTTATCAAAATGTGTATGTCAGATGTTCGCAACATCCACAGACAACGTTCGAGGTTCAGCACACTGAGCGTTGCATTAAGGACACAAGCCTTCTATGAAGCAATGAGGACAATCCTCAGTTTACGGACCTAGTCCGCATAATTGCTACTATCAACTTTCAACTAATTTTTCTCTAGGAACATATCTAAACAGTAGAACTAAAGCGCGAGCTACGACATAATTTGCAAAATCCTTTTGACTATGTTCAGGATAAACAAGTTCATCTTATGAACTCCCACTCAGATAGACATCCCTCTAGTCATCTAAGTGATTACATGATCCGAGTCAACTAGGCCGTGTCCGATCATCACGTGAGACGGACTAGTCAACATCGGTGAACATCTTCATGTTGATAGTATCTTCTATACGACTCATGCTCGAACTTTCGGTCTCTTGTGTTCCGAGGCCATGTCTGTACATGCTAGGCTCGTCAAGTCAACCTAAGTGTTTCGCGTGTGTAAATCTGGCTTACACCCGTTGTATGTGAACGTAAGAATCTATCACACCCGATCATCACGTGGTGCTTCGAAACGACGAACTTTCGCAACGGTGCACAGTTAGGGGGAACACTTTCTTGAAATTTTAATGAGGGATCATCTTATTTACTACCGTCGTTCTAAGCAAATAAGATGCAAAAACATGATAAACATCACATGCAATCAAATAGTGACATGATATGGCCAATATCATATTGCTCCTTTTGATCTCCATCTTCGGGGCGCCATGATGATCAACGTCACCGGCATGACACCATGATCTCCATCATCATGATCTTCATCATCGTGTCTCCATGAAGTTGTCTCGCCAACTTATTACTTCTACTACTACAGCTAACGGTTAGCAATAAAGTAAAGTAATTACATGACGTTTATGTTGACACGCAGGTCATAAATAAATTAAGACAACTCCTATGGCTCCTGCCGGTTGTCATACTCATCGACATGCAAGTCGTGATTCCTATTACAAGAACATGATCAATCTCATACATCACATATCATTCATCACATTCTTCTTGGCCATATCACATCACATAGCATACCCTGCAAAAACAAGTTAGACGTCCTCTAATTGTTGTTTGCATGTTTTACGTGGCTGCTATGGGTTTCTAGCAAGAACATTTCTTACCTACGCAAAAACCACAACGTGATATGCCAACTGCTATTTACCCTTCATAAGGACCCTTTTCATCGAATCCGATCCGACTAAAGTGGGAGAGACAGACACCCGCTAGCCACCTTATGCAACTAGTGCATGTCAGTCGGTGGAACCAGTCTCACGTAAGAGTACGTGTAAGGTCGGTCCGGGCCACTTCATCCCACAATGCCGCTGAATCAAGATTGGACTAGTAACGGTAAGCATATTGAACAAAATCAACGCCCACAACTACTTTGTGTTCTACTCGTGCATAGAATCTACGCAATAGACCTAGCTCTGATACCACTGTTGGGGAACGTAGCATAAATTCAAAATTTTCCTACGTGTCACCAAGATCTATCTATGGAGTCATCTAGCAACGAGATAGGAGTAGATCTACATACCCTTGTAGATCGCGCGCGGAAGCGTTCAAGAGAACGGGGTTGATGGAGTCGTACTCGTCGTGATCCAAATCACCGATGATCCTAGCGCTGAACGGACGGCACCTCCGCGTTCAACACACGTACGGAGCAGCGACGTCTCCTCCTTCTTGATCCAGCAAGGGGGGAGGAGAGGTTGATGGAGATCCAGCAGCACGACGGCGTGGTGGTGGAAGTAGCGGGATTCCAACAGGGCTTCGCCAAGCGCTGCGGGAGGAGGGAGATGTGTCATGGGAGGGAGAGGGAGGCGCCAGGGCTATGGTTTTGGTTGCCCTCCCTTCCCCCCACTATATATAGGGCCAAGGGAGAGGGGGAGGGCACAGCCTTGCCCCTTCCTCCAAGGAAGGGTGCGGCCAAGGGGGGGAGGAGTCCATCCTCCCCAAGGCACCTCGGAGGTGCCTTCCCCCTTTAGGACTCTCCCCTCCTCTTGTCCCTTTGGCGCATGGGCCTCTAGGGGCTGGTGCCCTTGGCCCATGTAGGCCAAGGCGCACCCCCTACAGCCCATGTGGCCCTCCGGGGCAGGTGGCCCCACCCGGTGGACCCCCGGGACCCTTCCGGTGGTCCCGGTACAATACCGGTGACCCCGAAACTTGTCCCGATGGCCGAAATAGCACTTCCTATATATAATTCTTTACCTCCAGACCATTTCGTAACTCCTCGTGGCGTCCGGGTTCTCATCCGGGACTCCGAACAACTTTCGGGTTACCGCATACTAATATCTCTATAACCCTAGCGTCACCGAACCTTAAGTGTGTAGACCCTACGGGTTCGGGAGACATGCAGACATGACCGAGATGACTCTCCGGTCAATAACCAACAGCGGGATCTGGATACCAATGTTGGCTCCCACATGTTCCACGATGATCTCATCGGATGAACCACGATGTCAAGGACTTAATCAATCCCGTATACAATTCCCTTTCTCTAGCGGTACGATACTTGCCCGAGATTCGATCGTCGGTATCCCGATACCTTGTTCAATCTCGTTACCGGCAAGTCTCTTTACTCGTTCCGTAACACATCATCCCGTGATCAACTCCTTGATCACATTGTGCACATTATGATGATGTCCTACCGAGTGGGCCTAGAGATACCTCTCCGTCACACGGAGTGACAAATCCCAGTCTCGATTCGTGCCAACCCAACAGACACTTTCGGAGATACCCGTAGTGTACATTTATAGCCACCCAGTTACGTTGTGATGTTTGGCACACCCAAAGCACTCCTACGCTATCCGGGAGTTGCACAATCTCATGGTCTAAGGAAATGATACTTGACATTAGAAAAGCTTTAGCATATGAACTACACGATCTAGTGCTATGCTTAGGATTGGGTCTTGTCCATCACATCATTCTCCTAATGATGTGATCCCGTTATCAACGACATCCAATGT
Organism: Triticum urartu; assembly: GCF_056163025.1. Classification (NCBI taxonomy): domain Eukaryota; kingdom Viridiplantae; phylum Streptophyta; class Magnoliopsida; order Poales; family Poaceae; genus Triticum; species Triticum urartu. The sequence goes on along the minus strand of NC_141878.1, from coordinate 581,532,625 downwards.
CCATGGTCAGGAAACCATAACCATCTATTGATCAACGAGCTAGTCAACTAGAGGCTTACTAGGGACATGGTGTTGTCTATGTATCCACACATGTATCTGAGTTTCCTATCAATACAATTCTAGCATGGATAATAAACAATTATCATGAACAAGGAAATATAATAATAACTAATTTATTATTGCCTCTAGGGCATATTTCCAACACTTTGGTCGTCGGCTTGAGCCCCACCAGTTCTTCCCCAAATCTTGCAAAACCTAATCCTCAACCCCGACCACGCCACCGCCACCGCCGCCACCGCCGCCACTAACCACTCGACCGCAGCGCCGGCTTCCTCCCCAAACACAGTCGCCGCCGACCGCCTAGTCGTCGCCGAGCACCCTTCACCGCCTCGTCCCCATCCCCCGCGCACCCAGCGCCTGCTTCCTCCCGAGGAATGCCGCCGGCCGCCCTCCATCCCCACCACAACAACGACCTCCTCCACAGGTTTCCTCCCCCGAGAAGGCCTCCTCCTCCTCAAGCTTTCTCCCCCGAGCAGGGCCTCCTCCTCCACGAGCATCCTTACCCGAGCACTAAGTTGGGCTGCCTCCTGGTTCCCTCACCCGAGCAGCGGACCTTCCTGTACGGCCCCTCTCCCGAGAAGCTCCACCTCCTCTACATCCTCCCCCAGGTGCAGCGCCGTCTCCTTGCTCACCGAGAGCACTTGGCTGGTGAGATTTCAATCTTTGTAAACTTTTGTTCCTTTTTTCTTCTGAGCAGTAACTATAACGACTTCAGGAAGTGTTTGAGTTTGTATGTCACTACAGTTCTGAAGATAACAACCAGCTTTGTCATCGGATAGCCCAAGTTTTGCTTATGGTGAAGAGATCTTCCATTGCAGCAAATGGATGCTCCAACTACGTAATAAATCAGCGAATCCCAGTAGGTGTACTACATGCAAGCTTCCGGAAATTAAGTTTCAAGGTCGTGCTGCCAATATTGCTAGAGAACTTCTTTCTGTCTATTTTTCTGCACATGTAGACTGAAAGTGAAGTAACGCTTCTAGAGTTTAATAGTTTTAACTAGTGAATGTGTTAGTTTTATGAAAATAGATATATGGGGTTTGATCTGGAATTTTCTTCTGTAATTTTCTATTTCCAGTTTGCCACTGCTCCCAGTCATGTGATTCAGGAATTTAATTATCAGTAGTTGTCTATCATAGTAGAAATCCCTTCAAGTGTTGCAACCTTTATTATTGAATTGAAAAACATTTGTTTGATAATTTTATTTTCTAGAGTAAAATGAGAGCAATTGGGTTTTGTACTGTCGCCCCTACTGGAAATTGCATGGCATCATGACTTATTGAATTACCAGATCCCCTGTTCTTAAAACTGTTTTTATCTAGCTTAATGCTTAAGAACAAATTCAACCAAAGCTATGTTCACAGAGATGGTAAATATCTTAAGATGTGCCTGTGGTTCAGATTTTAGAAAAGACCTACTCGCAATGTCACATGCAAGTAATATGACCCTGGTAGTATAGTACCTTGTCATGCAAGGCCACGAGTAATATAAGACTATTGTTTTTTTGCTGATAATTAGAACGTTTGGATGCTCGTTGTTTAGGTTCTGCGTCTAGTTTGGTAGTAGTGCTGGTGTGTGTGGCTTAGTTACTGATGTTGAGGTACCCCTGGAGGGGGACGAACTTGAGATATGTGATGTTTTCAGTAATGGAAATTGGAAGATATGCTCCTAAGTAGATTTTTTTTAAAAGAATTGGGTCATGGGGCTAGCTGACTACCATGCTCTTTTCTCCTATATGTAATTCTTACAAACTATTCCCTAATTTTCATTTGATGCTTTCACTGAAATAATATTTTGGATTGTTTGTTTTGTGATCAGTGTGCATCTTGTTTGTCCTCTCCACCAAGCAGCGTCGACTACTCCATACAAGCACATAAGCTTATGCCCTTATGAAGTTATGATTATATATTTACCAATGACTATTATGGTTGATAGCTTTAAAGTCTTTGCTTCTATATGCAGCTGAGAATGACTTATAAGTTCATGGCAAAAGCACCAACATCAGTACGTAACCACAAGCAAGCTGATGGGGTAATAATCTTGGTATTTAAGTCTTAGATTCAGTATTTTGCTTTTTGGATACATGAACATTTCTTATATGCTTCATGCAAATAAAACCGCGGTAAACATATGAGCCGAGATTTTGCTTGGCATGTGTATGTATGCATGCCCTGAATTTGCTTAGCATTTTTATGCATAAAACTATTGGAAGCTTTTACATGTCCTCGAACTGAGCTTTTGCATGCCCTGTGTTTTCTGAAGCTGAGTCTTTTGTTATTGGCTAGTACTTGAAACAGAGTCACAGGCCTCCTGCCATATAACCATTTATGAAGTGCATATGTGATGCCTTATCTTGTATTCCTACACATAGTCCAGTATTTTTTTCATGTGTAAAAAGTGGCTGACCTGGCATTACACTGTTAAGTATTTTGTACACATCACGAATCTTGTTGTAGATACACACTGAGCTGAAAATGTTGCTAGCAGAAATAGGTTTTCTGTTAGCTACGCATCTGGTTTAAAACATGGTATGACTACTTGCTTTGGAATAGTAACGCCTTGATATTATCTGATCCTATCTCATGCATATTTTAGTTATTTCTAGACAAAGCTTTAGGAACCGAGTTCACTACAACTCGAAGTCTTGTGCATGGAGGAGAATTGAGATATTTGCGCATTCTGTACTAGTCAAAAGGTATGTGTAGATATTCTGATCATTCTAGTTCATGCTGCTACTTTATTAAGGTCTTCTTTTATGAGCCTCTACCTTGTGCAAATAATATGATTATTTAGCAGCCTGGCTTCATAGCTTTGAATCTCATGTGAATAAACTATATGTCTAGGTGTTTGCTGTTCTTTGCTTAACTAGATATCGAAGTATAGACAACAAGCTCATGTACAAGATGGCAATTATGATGGTTATTTAGTTTATTTCATTGGTTCTCAGCATATTAATTGATTGTAACGTTCTAGCTTTATTTAATAAGAAGATGTAAAAGAAACAACAAGTAATCTCCATTTTTTTTCTACAATATAGATAGTTTACCAAGCTTATTAACTTATAGCAGATCTACCATCTTCTCCTTTCAGGTTGGCATCATGGTTGGAAGATCTTGTGTGCTACTCTCTACACGATGTTTCTTCTACATGATAGCACTTGACGTCTACATGATAGCACTTGAAGTCTACATAATGTTTCTTGTATTCATAGCTCAAACCATTTGTTTAGCTTAGTTTGAATTAAAATATTATTGTCTTACATGTAAATAATGTTTACTAATGTAGCTGGATGCTACTGAACGCATGTACGGAAGTCAAAATACTAAGTGTTAGTCATTATGTGTTTCAGAACTGCCATTGAATCTTGAGTGAATTCATGTATGAATAGAAATCAAAAGAAATATAAATGCTACCAAATTCCTGTATGAATAGAAATCGAAAGCAACATATACACTACCAGGATCAGGAAAAGTGTCAGGGTAAGTAAAAAACAAGGGCAGACTATCTGCCAGCAATTGCATTACCGGCATATACTTCTATCTGCCGGGAAAATGAGGCTTCTTGGTAGTGCAACTGCCGGGAGATCTATTTCCCGGCAGCCGTTCTCGTGGCAGTTCAATCTGCCGGGAGAATGGTTGTCCCGGCAGTTTATCTGCCCTCTTAGGGGACTTCTCCCTGCAGATTGCATGCCGTTACATCCGTGTTGTGGTGTAGTGGTTCCTGATACAATGTTCATGCTCAAAGCTGGCACTAAATAACAATTATTGAGGTTTAAAACTAATCCCTTAGGTAAATGTAGAGGTAGCGTGCCGACGGCGATCACATCGACCTTGGAACCATTCCCGACGCGCATCGTCACCTCGTCCTTCGCCAGTGTTCGCTTATTCCGCAGCTCCTGCTTTGAGTTACAAATGTGAGCAACCGCACCGGTATCAAATACCCAGGAGCTACTACGAGTACTGGTAAGGTACACATCAATTACATGTATATCACATATACCTTTTGTGATGCCGGCCTTCTTGTCCGCTAAGTATTTGGGGCAGTTCCGCTTCCAGTGACCACTTCCCTTGCAATAAAAGCACTCAGTCTCGGGCTTGGGTCCATTCTTTGGCTTCTTCCCGGCAACTTGCTTACCGGGCGCGGCAACTCCCTTGCCGTCCTTCTTGAAGTTCTTCTTACCCTTGCCTTTCTTGAACTTAGTGGTTTTATTCACCATCACCACTTGATGTTCCTTTTTGACTTCTACCTCTGCTGATTTCAGCATTGCAAATACTTTAGGAATGGTCTTTTCCATCCCCTGCATATTGAAGTTCATCACAAAGCTCTTGTAGCTTGGTGGAAGCGACTGAAGGATTTTGTCAATGACCGCGTCGTCCGGGAGATTAACTCCCAGCTGAGTCAAGCGGTTATGTAACCCAGACATTTTGAGTATGTGCTCACTGACAGAACTATTTTCCTCCACCTTACAGCTAAAGAACTTGTCGGAGACTTCATATCTCTCGATCCGGGCATGAGCTTGGAAAACCATTTTTAGCTCTTCGAACATCTCATATGCTCCGTGTCGCTCAAAACGCTTTTGGAGCCCCGGTTCTAAGCTGTAAAGCATGTCGCACTGAACGAGGGAGTAATCATCAGCATGTGTCTGCCAAGCGTTCATAACGTCTTGGTTCTGTGGGACGGGTGCGTCACCTAGCGGTGCTTCTAGGACATAATCTTTCTTGGCAGCTATGAGGATGATCCTCAGGTTCCGGACCCAGTCCGTATAGTTGCTGCCATCGTCTTTCAGCTTGGTTTTCTCTAGGAACGCGTTGAAGTTGAGGACAACGTTGGCCATTTGATCTACAAGACATATTGTAAAGATTTTAGACTAAGTTCATGATAATTAAGTTCATCTAATCAAATTATTCAATGAACTCCCACTCAGATAGACATCCCTCCAATCATCTAAGTATAACATGATCCGAGTTAACTAGGCCGTGTCCGATCATCACGTGAGACGGACTAGTCAACATCGGTGAACATCTTCATGTTGATCGTATCTTCTATATGACTCATGCTCGACCTTTCGGTCTTTTGTGTTCGGAGGCCATGCCTGTACATGCTAGGCTCGTCAAGTCAACCTAAGTGTATCGCATGTGTAAATCTGGCTTACACCCGTTGTATTAGAACGTTAGAATCTATCACACCCGATCATCACGTGGTGCTTTGAAACAACGAACCTTCGCAACGGTGCACAGTTAGGGGGAACACTTTCTTGAAATTATTTCGAGGGATCATCTTATTTAAGCTACCATCGTTCTAAGCAAATAGGATGTAAAACATGATAAACATCACATGCAATCAAATAGTGACATGATATGGCCAATATCATTTGCTCCTTTGATCTCCATCTTCGGGGCTCCATGATCATCGTTGTCACCGGCATGACACCATGATCTTCATCATCATGATCTCCATCATCGTGTCTTCTTGAAGTTGTCTCGTCATCAATTACTTCTACTACTATGGCTAACGCTTTAGCAATAAAGTAAAGTAATTACATGACGTTTATGTTGACACGCAGGTCATAAATAAATAAAGACAACTCCTATGGCTCCTGCCGGTTGTCATACTCATCGACATGCAAGTCGTGATTCCTATTACAAGAACATGATCAATCTCATACATCACATATATCATTCATCATTCATCACAACCTTTGGCCATATCACATCACAAAACACTTGCTGCAAAAACAAGTTAGACATCCTCTAATTGTTGTTGCAAATTTTTACGTGGCTGCTATAGGTTTCTAGCAAGAACGTTTCTTACCTACGCCAAAACCACAACGTGAATTGCCAATTTCTATTTACCCTTCATAAGGACCTTGTTCATCGAATCTGATCTGACTAAAGTGGGAGAGACAGACACCCGCCAGCCACCTTATGCAACTAGTGCATGTCAGTCCGTGGAACCGGTCTCACGTAAGCGTACGTGTAAGGTTGGTCCGGGCCGCTTCATCCCATGATGCCGCCGAATCAAGATAAGACTAGTAACGGCAAGCAAATTGACAATATCGACGCCCACAACTACTTTGTATTCTACTCGTGCATAGTAACTACGCATAAACCTGGCTCTGATACCACTGTTGGGGAACGTAGCAGAATTTTAAAAAAATTCTACGCATCACCAAGATCAATCTATGGAGTCATCTAGCAACGAGGGAGAGAGGAGTGCATCTACATACCCTTGTAGATCACGAGCGGAAGCATTCAGAGAACGGGGATGATGGAGTCGTACTCGCCGTGATCCAAATCACTGATGACCAAGTGCCGAACGGACGGCACATCCGCGTTCAACACACGTACGGAGCGGATGACGTCTCCTCCTTCTTGATCCAGCAAGGGGGAAGGAGAGGTTGATGAAGATCCACCAGCACGACGGCGTGGTGGTGGATGCAGCAGTGATCGCAGCAGGGCTTCGCCGAGCTTCTGCGAGAGGGAGAGGTGTAGCAGGGGAGAGGGAGGCGCCAAGGCTTGGGGTGCGGCTGCCCTCCCTCCCCCCTCCTTTATATAGGCCCCCTGGGGGCGCCGGCCCTGGAGATGGGATCTCCCAAGGGGGCGGCGGCCAAGGGGGGTGGAGTGCCCCCCAAGGCGAGTGGAGGCGCCCCCACCCTAGGGTTTCCAACCCTAGGCGCAGGGGGGCCCAAGGGGGGGCGCACCAGCCCACTATGGGCTGGTTCCCGTCCCCGCTTCAGCCCATGGGGCCCTCTGGGGTGGGTGGCCCCACCCGGTGGACCCCCGGGACCCATCCGGTGGTCCTGGTACAATACCGGTGACCCCGAATCTTTCCCGATGGCCGAAACTACACTTCCTATATATAATTCTTCACCTCCGGACCATTCCGGAACTCCTCGTGAAGTCCAGGATCTCATCCGGGACTCCGAACAACTTTCAGATTACTGCATACTCATATCTCTACAACCCTAGCGTCACTGAACCTTAAGTGTGTAGACCCTACGGGTTCGCGAGACAAGCAGACATGACCGAGACAACTCTCCGGTCAATAACCAACATTGGGACGTGGATACCCATGTTGGCTCCCACATGCTCCTCGATGATCTCATCGGATGAACCACGATGTCGAGGACTTAATCAATCCCATATTCAATTCCCTTTGTCAATCGGTACGTTACTTGCCCGAGACTCGATCGTCGGTATCCCAATACCTTGTTCAGGCTCGTTACCGGCAAGTCACTTTACTCGTACCGTAATGCATGATCCCGTGATCAACCACTTGATCACATTGAGCTCATTATGATGATGCATTACCGAGTGGGCCCAGAGATACCTCTCCGTCATACGGAGTGACAAATCCCAGTCTCGATTCGTGCCAACCCAACAGACACTTTCGGAGATACCTGTAATGTACCTTTATAGTCACCCAGTTATGTTGTGATGTTTGGCACACCCAAGGCACTCCTACGGTATCCCGGAGTTGCACAATCTCATGGTCTAAGGAAATGATACTTGACATTCAGAAAAGCTACAGCAAACGAACTACACGATCTTTGTGCTATGCTTAGGCTTGGGTCTTGTCCATCACATCATTCTCCTAATGATGTGATCCCGTTATCAATGACATCCCTATGTCCATAGCCAGGAAACCATGACTATCTGTTGATCAACGAGCTAGTCAACTAGAGGCTCACTAGGGACACATTGTGGTCTATGTATTCACACATGTATTACGATTTCCGGATAATACAATTAAAGCATGAATAATAGACAATTATCATGAACAAGGAAATATAATAATCATTTTATTATTGCCTCTAGGGCATATTTCCAACAACACTTAGCCCATTTGTGCAAGGCAAGGGATACTACTAAATTTTAGTCCCACATTGCTAGTTTAGTGGGCGTTGGACCTCCTTATAAGGGAGGATTTTCCCCACTTGTATGAGCATGAGAACAAGAGGGATATCCACGCGTTCTCCTCCTCCGCCGCCCGCCTCACCACGCCACGCCTCGTCACGATGCGCCGCGGGTTGCGGGAATGAGCCGAGCCGATGTCTAAATTTTTGCCACGCACTACGGGTATACGAAAGGTCACTCGGGAGCTGGAAAGTTTTTGCTGTAGTGGATATTGAATACGAACGCTGTACCCTTCGGCTGCTGCCTGTTCGTTTCATCTCCCGCGTTCCCTTCAGCTCCCGGCACAGCCTCTCGCCTCCTTCTCTTGCGCCTATAAAAGGGAGGTCGCTCCTCTCAGAGAGACGCACTAGAACTTCTCCTTCCTCTCGCCACCGGTTCCAATCTCTGAGCTGTTGTTGTCTTCCTCATCCCGGCTTGCGGTGTGCACCGCAGGTCGGGACAGTAGGCCTCTGAAACCGCACCTCTTTGAGTCCTGTACGGGAGAAGGGTGATAAGGTTTTTGGGGAGCGCTCTGCGTGACTACTGACTGACTCCTTCGTCACGGACGCCCCGGACTCCGACGACTACTTCCCCGACGACGACTTCTTCCCCGACGTCGACAACCTCCTCGACGACATGGCTGGCAAGGACACCGACCCCAAGTCCAGTGCTGTTGCTGCTGTTGTCTCGTATGTGTTCTTCTTTCTGTTAGATATCCTGCCACAGTTTCTCGTACTAGTACTTGCCCTAAATATGTTAGGTTCTACCTCATATATGCAACTAGTTCTACTGTCTGCTATAGATATGATTAGCTACGGTTCATATATATGCAGAAGCTATTTTCCTTCTCTCTGTCAGAACGCATGACTTGTTTTATCTCTACTATATTAGTCATGCTTTATCTAGTATTTCTATTAATAAAATCATTCGGTAAATTGCTCATATTTCCAACAAAGATTACAAAGTTTAAAACTACTCTCTTATCTCTATACAATATATTCTAACATTCCCCCTCAATCTGAACCGAGTGATCTTTACCAAGGTTAAGATTGTTCTTGAAGTCATTCAATCTTCCTGTGGTAAGAGGTTTTGTGAAGCCATCAGCAAGTTGACCCCCAGTTGGTATAAACCGAATATCAAGCAGCTTGCGAGATACTCTTTCTCTGACAAAGTGAAAATCAACTTCAATATGTTTGGTTCGTGCATGGAAAACAGGATTAGCTGAGAGATAGGTTGCACCAATATTATCACAGCATAACCTCGCAGCTTGTGGAGCCTTGATCCCAAGTTCATATAACAGAGTCTATATCCACATTACCTCAGCTGTAGCATTAGCCAAAGCTTTATACTCAGCTTATGTACTGGACCTAGAAACAGTGGCCTGTTTCCTTGCACTCCATGACACAAGATTTGTTCCCAGAAACACAGCAAAACCACCTGTGGACCTTCTATTATCAGCACACGCTGCCCAGTCTGCATCAGAATAAGCAGTAACAAGCAAAGACATTGACTTGGTAATCTGAAGTCCAAGGCCTTTGGAGTATTTGAGATACCTCAAAATCCTTTTTACTGCAGTCCAATGTGTTGTTCTAGGTGCATGCAAATATTGACAGAGTAAGAAATATCAGGAAGTGTAAGAGTCAAATACTGTAAAGCACCAACAACACTTCTGTATTTTGTTGCATCATCTGATCCAAGTGCTTCTCCACTGTCAATTGTAAGTTTTTCTGAAGTTGAAATTGGTGTACTCACAGGTTTGCAATGTTCCAATCCTACTCTCTTGAGTATATCAGTGGTGTATTTTTCTTGTGTAAGAAGTATTCCATCCTTTATCTGTTTAACTTCTATACCAAGAAAATAATGAAGATCACCTAAGTCTTTGAGGGCAAATTCCAACTTCAGATCCTTAAGCAAACAAGTGGTAGCATGTGCACTTGAACTAGCAACAATTATATCATCAACATAAACAAGCACAAATATAGTGATCTTATCTTTATGATAAAAGAACAATGAGGTATCTGCTTTAGATGGTGTAAACCCAAGTTGTTGTAATTGCATGTTTAACCTGGAATACCAAGCTCTTGGGGCCTGTTTCAAACCATATAGAGCCTTATCCAACTTACAGACATAGTGTGGTGCACTTTGATCCTCATATCCTGGTGGTTGCCGCATGAACACTTCTTCCTCAAGAACACCATGAAGAAACATGTTCTGAACATCTAACTGGCATAGACTCCAACCTTTGGAAACAGCAATAGACAGTACAAGTCGAATGGTAGATGACTTAATAACAGGACTAAAAGTATCTTCATAATCAATACCAAACCTCTGTTTGAAACCTTTGGCAACTAGTCTAGCCTTGTACCTGTCTATGCTTCCATCAGCTTTTCTCTTTATCTTATATACCCATTTACAATCTATGACATTATGACCCTGCCTTGGTGGTACTAAATGCCATGTTTTATTTTTCATGAGTGCATCATATTCATGATCCATAGCTTCTTTCCAATCTTTATGTGCAAGAGCATCACTCAAACAAGTTGGTTCTCCAATATGACTGAGGAAAGCATGCTTAACTTTGTCATACCTGACCGTACCATCAGTGTATTCTTTTTCCTTGATAATACCTGACTGTGATCTGGTGTGCCGGCGCGGAAGTGTTAGTGATGTGTGCGTGGGCACAGAAAATCCCGGTTCAGAAACTGGCGCAGGAGATCCTGTGGCTGATGGTGATGTAGAAGCAGGCGCAGAAAATCCCGGCTCCTGATCCGAGGAGGATGCCCGTGGAGAAGCTGCAGCAGATCCTGGCGCATCCAGCGCGTGATCCAAGGAGGATCCCAGCCCCACAGGCGCGTCGCTCTCGTCGGCCGGGTCGAGGCGCGGGCTCTCGTCGTTCGGTGCGCCACATGGAGACATGGTTCCCCCCGTGTGAGGGCAGGCGTGTGGGCTGGCTGGGTCCACCTGACGCAGCCGGTCGGCCACATCTGCTGCGGGAGGGCTGGAAGCCACCGGATTGGCTGCATGCGAATCCGGCTTGGGGCGCTCAGCAGGTGCAGTCTTGGCGCGCGGATCGGCACGGGATCACGCGCCGCTGCTGCCGCTGCTGTCAGGGAGATCAGCCTCGTGTTCTCTGCCAAGTCTGTCCTTTCCCGCACACATAAAATCACAGCCTGTTCCTGCACATATATCATCAGAACCACCGTTTTGAGTGGAATTTTGCACACTGTCAGCCTTATTTAATTCACCCCCGTGATCTGAAAGAAGTGCTATCTCAGCACGAAGAAGGGCTCCGGCGTTTGGACGAAGTTTGGCAAAAGGAAAAAAGGGTTTCATCAAACACAACATCCCGAGATATATATATGTGTCCAGTTCCAACTTCTAGGCATTTATAACCTTTGTGAAGATTGCTATAACCAATAAAGACGCATTGAGTAGAACGAAACTCAAGTTTATGACGATTGTATGGACGTAGGTTGGGATAGCAGGCACACCCAAATATTTTAAGAAAGTTGTAGTCGGGTGTTTGATGATAGAGACGCTCTAATGGATTGACATTGCCAATAACTTTGCTACGAAGACGATTTATAAGATATGTGGCAGTGATAAAGGCTTCGTCCCAATATTTGAGAGGCATGGATGCATGAGCAAGAAGGGATAAACCAACTTCAACAATGTGACGGTGTTTCCGTTCAGCGGAGCCATTCTATTGATGAGCATGAGGGCAAGAAACATGATGTTCAATGCCTATGCTACAGAAAAAGGAGTTGAGTTTTTCATACTCCCCTCCCCAGTCACTTTGGACTGTCAAAAAAATTCGATCAAAGTGTCGTTCAACAAGTTTTTGAAACTCTTGAAACACAGAGAAAACCTCAGATTTGTACTTAAGCAAATAAATCCATGTAAATTTGCTATAATCATCAATGAAACTAACATAGTATTTCTTTCTGCCAAAGGAATCTCTTGCATGTCCCCATACATCACTGAAAATAAGTTCTAAAGGAGCATGAGATATACTATTCGACTTCGGATAAGGTAGTTGCTGACTCTTGGCATATTGACAAGCTTCACAAACAGACTCACTAATTGAACTATGTGACAACAAGAGGTTACCTTTATTGACTACTTGTTTAACGATGATTGAAGATGGATGTCCTAATCTTTGATGCCACCTTGCCAAAGAGGGCTTGATGACGGAGAAAACTTGACAACGCTTGCGACTAAGTGCTCCGGATGTGATGGGGTAGATACCTCCAATGCATCTACCGTCATGAAGGAGTTCCCTCGTTGCCCGATTCTTGATAAAAAAAGTAACGAGGGTGAGCTTCAAAGAAGACATTATTGTCGTGAGCTAAACGAGACATGGATGCAAGATTTTTATCCGCTTGAGGCACATGAAGAACATCTTTGAGGACTAGATCACGTTTAAGTGTAGGGGAATTAATAAGGGCCTGACCAATGTGTTGAATATCCATACCTCCACCGCTTGCGGTGTGAATTTGATCGCCGCCATGGTACTATTCATGAAGAGCAAGTTGTTCTAGCTCGCTTGTGACGTGATCCGTGGCACCAGAGTCCACGCACCACACCCCTTGTCCTCCTTGTTCCCGCATAGCCGCAGCAACATGTTTAGCATCAGGAACAAAGTTCTCATCGTAGCGATGCCAGCAGTCCATGACTTCATGGCCCGGCTTCTTGCAGAATTGGCAGCAAGGACGTGCTCGGGATGAAGAAGAAGGGCGGCGGCTGTTGTTGTTGTGGAAGCTGCCACCCTGGCCCTGTTGTTGTAGTTGCCGTCGCCACTGCCGCCATTGTTGGAGTAGTCGGCGTTGCTACGCCCACGGCCGCCGCTGCGCTGCCCCTGGTGACCGCGCCCACGGCCGCGGCCACGAGAGACAGAGTTGGCGGAGGACTGCCGGACGTTGGCGCCGTGAAGAAGGCTGAGGCGGGCGTCGAAGCTCAAGAGCTGACTATACAGGTCATGAACGGTGATCGGCCACCCGAGCGGCGAGGGAGGAGACCACAGGGTTGTAGTCCATGTCGAGGCCGGCGAGGATTTTGGACACGATCTCCTGATCGGAGAGCGCGGTGGCGGTGCAGGCGACTTCATCGGTGAGGCTTTTGATTTTTCCAAGATATTCTGCCATAGACATGTTACCTTTTTGAAGATTCGTGAGCTCAATGCGCGTGTTGATTGCTTGAGCTTGGCTTTGAGCAGCAAACATGGCATGGATCACACTCCATACTTCGGCCGGCGTCGAGAGCGTCGCGACCTGTGCGAGGATCTCGCGGGATAGGGATCCCATCAAGAATCCTTGGAGCTGCTGCTGATGTGCATACCAGAGGGGTCGTGCAAAGTTGACTACCTGTTCGCCCTTGCCGTCCTTGGTGATGGTGAGCGTGGCCGGCGGTGGCGGGCTCTGCGGGTTGAGGTGGTGTTCCATCTGGGCCCCCTTGATCTGGGGCAGCACAATGGCTTTCCAGAGCAGGAAGTTCCCCTCGTGAGCTTCTCTTGGGGTGGCGATCCGAGCAGGGAGGTGTTGGTGGAGGTGGAGGAAGAAGAGGAGGCAAAAGCGGATGATGATGATGTGGTGAGCGTGCCCATGGTGTTGGCCGTCATGGTGGCGGTGGTGGTGGACATGCTGTTCGGTCGCTGCGGTAGCTAGATGCGATCTATTCCTGATCTATTGAGGAAGAGGCTCTGATACCATGTGAGAAGAATTGGGAAGCGTAGAACCCTTTGTTTGGGCCGCATTGCATTATATAGAGAGTACGCCGTGGCTTACAAGAAAGGAGGAATCGATCGAGAAAGAGAGATCGATCATGTTCGGTTACAAGAGGTTTAACAGAAGAAGAGATAAGTGGAGATAAGATTACAAAGTTTAAAACTACTCTCCTATCTCTATACAATATATTCTAACACTGGACATATGCAACAACCACAACCAAAAGCTACACACATTGCAGAGATATCATGGTTTTGAGTTAACTTGTGCAATGGAATGAAGCAATAAGCAAAGCCATTTTGTCACCGAAGAGTTCTCATGTTAGACTGTGTATATATAGATCACAAGGAAAAACGATGATAGACAAGCAAAAAGAATGCTCGGATTAAATGAGGTCCTGAAACAAAATAGTATCGCTGATGACCTTAATTTTTTCAACAAAATAGGCAATAATAGAACAAAACATACATTTTTATATGCCAGTGAGACTAAGACAGTAATGTTCCTCAATCCTTAGTAGTACTCCCTCGTAAACAAATATAAGAGCGTTTAGATCACTACTTTAATTATCTAAATGCTATTATATTAGTTTACAGTGGAAGTAATTTATAAGAGATTTATGCACAGACGCTAGAATGGGTGCCTTGGTGACGGAACAGTGGCAGTCTGCCACTACGTTAGGGAGGGCTGTTCAATTCTTAAATGGGTCAAGAAAACTCTAATTATTTAAAGACTCACACAGTATGTCCAAAGAGGGTTTTCCTGTCAGCTCATCAAAGATACTAACACTTGGATCTGGAACCTACATGCTAGGGCCAAATTGACTAACACGAACCAAGAGTGGAGAATTAATAGAATCCTTTGGATTACAAATTGATCAGTGTGAAAGAAACCGAACCAACAGAAACGCAACAACTTATGGCAAAAAGTGCTCGCAATTTGTTTATCCCCTCAGAAGCGCCAAGCTGATAGACATTGTGTTCAAAAAAATAGAAGACAGGAAGATTAGTAAAAGACCTCTCGTATTAGCACGTCCACCTAAAGTACACAGCTGAATCGTATTGAAGGGCACGTACGCTCTATCTTTGTCCTCTCGTTCTTCCCTCCTTTCAAGAGTTGCGTGAAACAGATCACCAACCATAATATGATGCAGAAAAACTAGAGGGTAGTTTAGTCGTCGGAAGTGCGTCGAAGTAGCATGGGCGGTAAGGGAACGCAGCGCCGATGTCATGAAAATGTGAATGTGGGTTTCTCACAAGCCACAATCCTAAATATTGCATCCTCCAGGTGTTAAGATGATATGCCACGACGCCGCCATTGGTTTGGAAGAGCACCACTTCCTTATGCGGATGTAGTCCTATAATTCTGTAACGTCCATACTCCTTGTCCCCGAGGTGTGCGACACTTTCATCCAGGTCAACGAAATTGTCCTCTTCAGAGTCTCAAGAGTATTTGAAACCATCTTCGCTTTTGAACTCACGTTCTTCATCTTCGTATTCATATTCGCATGCATCCTCACTGTTACCATCACTGTCACCATCATTTGTTGTGCCATCAAACCCGTCTGCCTCATGTATGCCTTCTTCATCATCCTTAGTGTCGCTATCACTATTATCAATAGTGTCACTCTGGTCATCCGCCTCATCATCTACGAATTCCTTCGAGTTATAATGTTCGAACAAGCTAAGTAAGGCTTTGTTGCTTTCGACTGCCTCCCACAACACCCTAGGCTCTATGGACTGTTGTACTTCATGATTATAAGGACTAAGGTCAGCCACGTGTTGTAGCATCCACCCAATCTGGCCAGCGGCTGATCCTGTCAATCTCCATACATGTAGTTGGAACTTGTCGAGCGCCACATAGCGAACTCCTCCGTCGTAGCTCGCTAAGATGGACTTGTCGAGCAGCTCGGAAGTGCTTAGATGTTCTTTATCGTCGTAGGCTTTTCCCGGCAGCTGAGTCATGTCATACAACCCATTCAAGTTGCGAAGGATCATAACGATGTTGTTCCGGCAATGTACGTAGAGCGATCCCTGCTAGTACTCAACTGACTTCCATATCCACACATGCTTAGGGTGTGGCGCAGTCACCATGTCATAGAGGGCCCCAGGGGCACAACGCCCTGGCATAAACTCCCGGCTAGCCCATTGATTGGTTTGTGACGAGAACATCAATGTAGAAATCACCTTATCTTGCTCGTCGACCCCTTGCACATGGACATGCATCTCTTCTTGCTCGGCTTCCTTGTTTGATTGGATCTTTTCTTCGGCATATCTTGGAAGGAGGAATACCTCATAGTGAGGAGACACGGCCGGGTCGAAGGCGAGGAACATGAATTCGTGGTACGACCACCGACCCTCCTTCGTTGGTGGTGGCAATTTAGCGCATCTTAGCATTCTTCTTGAGGAGAAGGAGGCCATTGCAGTAATGGAGAATCGAGAACTTGCGGTGTCGAAACAGAGGACCTTGGAATACAGGCCCAGCATGAGTTCCACGTAGGGGGGCCGAACACGCCGGCACCGACGGGGCGAAGAAGGAGGATTCAATGTCGGATCCATAGTTCCTGGTGAAGATGCCGGGGAAGGAGCCCCGAGGAAAGAAGTGAGGAAGGAGGAGCTTGTGGGTGTCGACGATCGAACGCCACTCATGACAGACACGCGGGGACTCGGCGAGAGCACGGCAGGGAAGGCCGCGGAGGATGTGGAGGAGCACGTCATAGGGGAAGCACAGGCCGTTGCCATCGCCGTAGCCGGCCGGCAAGGGGCGCAGATAGACTCGGACGAGGCGGCGATTGATAAGGGATAGATGGATGGAGAGCAACGAAGACAAGTAGAGGATTTGGTGGCGGCAATTGATCATTATATTATATCGATCGATATAAATAAACTAGCTAGGTATATGGAATCTGTCCGTACGTGGTGGAGTCTAGGTCGAATTGTGCATCGATCCGGTGAGAGCTGCTGAGTCCTGGGCTCCTGGCCGGACCGGTTCCCGTATAAAGTGTTCAACTCGACATCCAATACAATCGTACTTCACATACTTGATAATAACATCATCATCAGGATGACTTAAAAACATACTACCAGGAATCATTGATCAGTACTACTCGCAAACAAGGTTGAGAACGATAAGACCAAGATCCATGATGATTACACCATGCATAGTAATGACAGAACGATAAGACCAAGGTTTGGAGCTACTCTACAAACGAACGAAGGAGAAAGAAGGAAAACAAAGCATGTCTGCAACACGCTGGAAGCGAAGGCAACATTTCTCAAGCCAGGAGAGACGGGTCGTCTGCCTCTGCCATTTGCCGACGGAGTCGAAGATCGCGTCCCCGCAGGGCCAACAAATGAAGAGCCGTACATGCGCCGTAACTTAAAATGGTAAGATAAAAGTACCATGTATAGCCCGGATCGCTCGCGCTGCCAACGACAAAGGCCCAGGCGACTGTGAAGCAGAGGATCGGCAGCTGTTGCATCACCGTTTGTATCAAATGGGTCGCTGGGATTCTCTTCAGCAACAACACCGACACCAGCACCAGTGGTATTGCGAAATTCACCGAGGTGAGCAACATGTAGTCCCTCGCCCGACGAGCTTGCGCGTACGTGGTGGTGGTGCTGGTATCCGGCGCCGGTGTAGGGCCACGCTTGTACACCCGATACCAGTCGTCAGGGATCCAGCTCGGCGGCTGCATCGCCGCCTGAAACGCTATGGCTATGAAGAGGGTGCACACCACCATCAGGTATCCGCGCATCTTGTGATTCTTCTTGTCCAGAGACTCCTGCTCTTCAACGGCTCTGTCCGGTAACGCCCTGCCCTCTTCTTCTGCATGTACGACAGCTCGAGGTGGATCCGTGCTCTGCAGAGTGAGCCTCCCTCTAAGAGTGATCTCGATGGTCATGGTCTTGTCGTCGCCAATGTCAATCTCCAGCCTCGTGTTCTGCTGCATATATACTGTGAGTGTCCATCAACCCTTGAACTACCATGCCACTTTATTATTTCATTGAAAGGAACGTGCATACCTGTGAATCTTGGGCATCCATTTGACCATTTCCTGCCATCGATCTAGTAGGAGATGTTGACCCGCGCTCTTGGATCTTGTCTACTTGCGCAATGCGGATCATGTTCTTATAAAGAGCTAGCCACGTCTTCTCCAGCTCCATCGCCAGGCCAAACTCTTAGTCTTAGTCACATGCGTTCACATCCAAGAGCGCCACATTCTTGAAGGCGCATGCTACGTGCGTTGCATCTGGTCATGACTGTAGACCGGACGGCAGTGATCAGTGATTGACGTGGTATGCTCCATACATCCATCCATCCATCCGTCCGTCCATTCCGCGTGGTCGATGGATCCCACGGCGCCAATTAGCCCCTGTGTGAACCCCCCTGACCAGTCGATCCCACGGTGGTACATGTACAGCTAGCTGTGGCCACTGACGGAGTAAAATGGTGGCAGCAATTTGGGCCGTGGAGTTGGGATCGGAGCTGCCGATGATTCGGTTCAATTCAGCTCAGTTGCAGAGAGTAGGTTTTTCCTCGCCATAGAGCATGGCTGGGCCAAAATAACTAGCAGCGCGCGCCACACCGGTTTCTTTCATGCCACGCGCACAGCGGATTACGACTGGGCCGGCCCTTCAGCAAGCGTACTGTGCTCAAAGCCTGAAGAGCTAACGACGGGGGCGGATCCCAACATTTTCTCAAATTTCAAACACGGACATTTTTTAAGTAGTGTAAGGAAAAAAAATTAAAAATTTGAACACTTTTTGAAAATCATGATTTGAACATTTTCTGAAATTACAAACATTTTTTTATGACATCACATTTTTTTAAAGAATCACCATTTTAAAAAAGCAGAAAAAGAAAACGAAGAACTAAAAAAAAAGGTAAACCGCAAACAACAGTAAAAGAAAACAAACAGAAAAAATGAAGAGGCTAGAAAAAGCAAAACGAAAAAGCCCACTCATTCCTCCTATGTGTGCGATACGGCGGCAGTTTGCGGAATAAGCGGTAAATAGGAAAACGCTAGTCTGAGACCGTGAGGTGTCGGCCCACGCATGCAGGGCCTAAGGTTTCCATGTGACAAGCCGGAACCAGCACGGGCCAGGCCGACCTCAGCCGGGCGAAGACAGCAGAGAAATCTAACATCACTCGAGCACACATTCTTCTACTATTTGCCTATTTGGATATTTTTAAAACCGCATTGGCCTGAAATTAGAATTGGCGTTAGTAGACTTTGTCAGCTAAAGGGAAGGCAAGGCGCCGAGGCGGAGATCCGGATGACGCGGCATTTATGGCGAGGCCAAGCCGAAAGTGACCTGGAGACGGGGACAACGGGTGTCGACGGCCAATGGGAGTGTGAGGGTTGACTTGCGTGGATCGATGCAAATGCTGCCTCTATGGGATTGGGGTCAACTGACCCGAATGAATTTTGCAAATCCTTCAATAGATCTTACTCAATTAGTACGAAGCAGTGTAGTAGAGAAGACACCATCGGATTTATTTTCTAGCTTCTCCTTATATGTGGGGTCGTCATCGGTGTCGGGGAAGGTGTCATCGGCGTCGGGTAAGGTGGAAGGGGGTTAGAGGGATGCCTAGGGTGGCGGCAATGAGGCGGTGGGGTTATTGTTGGTATGTGGTTCGACAGGTGGCGAAAAACGGGTCAATGGTGTGCTCCCGGCGACGGAGAAGTGGGGGCAAATAAACCGAGGCCATTTTTCTCACAAGTTGTTTTTTGGTTGAGGGATTTCTCACAAGTTTCTGACAAATAGCCTGTCCTTTTCAAACTGAAACTTATACATCTTTAACGACAGAAAATGCGACAGGAATCATGTATGCTTAATTGTTTATTGACACGGGGTAGGTGATCACACAGATCGACTTGCACCAAAATTACTTGCTCAGATCAAACCAAGATCCCGGCCGCTATCACAAGATCATTAGGCAAACTTGAAATCAGAGCCTTGAGGGCGGCGGGACGGGGGCGGGTATGGGGCAGCAGCAGTAGAACTGCATGCCATGGAAGGTGCAGAACCCGCCGTCGGCGTCTTTACCCAGCCCTATGCTGAGGCAGAGCTTGGTGCACGTCGCCGGGGTGCACATCTCCGTCATCTCCTGGCACTTGGGGTCCAAAGGCTGCACCTGCGCTGCATATATACACGCGCAGCCAAATCAGATCAACAACATCGGTCAGACGATCTAGATGTCAAGTACGTACGCATGTATGCAAGAAAACGACATGGACGGCGGTGCGCCAGTCGGGTACGTACGTGGAGAGTCATCGTCACCGGCGGAGCGCCGTGCGGCGACGAGGAGAACAACGAGGAGGAGGAACAAAGGCGCCGATGATCTTGCGGGCGGCGCCATGGGAGCGACCGTATGTTCTGCTCGACGGCAGAGGAGAGGATCGATCGTCTTGATGTCCGGTGATTTTCGATGTGCGTTTCATTTGGCTGGCGCGTTATATAGGGCTAAGCCTGCGCAGTGCGCTGGCGTGTGGGTGTCGATCTACCCGTGATTGCATCCAGAGATTGCTCTCCTTCCTAATCGATGAATTCTGAATCAAGATTTTCCGCGTGCATCACTGCTGTATACGTCATGCTGCAATTACCGCCAGCCACGGCAGTAAAATGATAACAAGATTCGCAAAAAAGATATGGGCATTTCATAATTCATACCCACTTCCGTAGGTACGGTGGATCATTCATGAGGACTTTTTTTTTGGGTAAAATTCATGAGGACTTGTACGCCATACATCTGGAGAGGACCCACTACTGGGCCGGCCCATTAACATGAACCGACATATGGAGGCGCAGAAGTCAAATAAAAATGGGACGCGCAGCGAGTAGATTCAAACTCGCAACCATCGAGTAGTAAATTGGAGCTGCTAGCCACTAGATAGATCAGCTCCATGTGGTCTTAAGGCAGCGCAGGCGTCTTATGTACACGTTCAGAAGCAGAGTTTTTTGTTTCAAGACAACGTTTACAAAATTCTGCATTTCACTGATTTTTTTTGAATACTTTTAAATACCGAATATTTTTTAGGTTATGTAAACAATTTTTTAAAACAGAAACAATTTCTGAAATTAGAAAACAAAATTTGAGAGGACAGACATTTTCTGAAATCCACAAACTTTTTCTAATACAGGAACATATTCTGAATATGTGAACAATATTTGATAAGAGAACACTTTTTTTGAAAACACGAATAATATTTGAAAAACTAGAGCATGTTTTGAAATTCTGAACTCATTTATAAAAATAGGAGAAAATAGAAATTATGAAAAAAAATGTTCACATGAGAAAATTTTGAGACGCTGAACTTTTATGAAAACACGAACAAATTTTGTAATTCTAAAACATTTTATAAAGAGTGATGAAATTCCGTACATTCGGGGAGTAGCGTCAATTAGACAGCGCCATTCATAGGATGTGCCAGAAGACTCTGTCTAAGAGTACATTGATTCTAGGCATCCTTGTAATGGCCCCAAAAAATAATTCGTGGATTTTTATGACCAATTCAAGGCATCACGCCAAATTGTTTGGGTTTTCAACGAGTTTTACATTTTCTGGAGTTTTTTTGGTGAAAAAAGGTCGATAAATGATGGGACGTGTCGCAACTTGCATAATGTGTCGGCATTCGTTCAAACCAAGCATGGATGCCTACCATGGGTGACTACCTAGTTGTAAAAGTTAAGGTCATTTTCAATGATGTCCAAAAACACCATTTTCAATGCAGTGCATCCAAATATCCATCAGAAGGCTCCGTTCGAGAACACATTCTTTTCAAATATCCATCAAATGGCACCATTTTTTCAAATCCTTGTATGGCCAATACACGGCACCAAGCCAAGTAGTTTGGGTTTTTGACAAGGTTTGTATATTCTGTAGTTTTTCTGGTGAAAAAAGGATGATAAATCGCCGGGCATGTCGTAACGTGTATACGGTGTCGAAAATCATTCAAACCAGGCATGTATGCCTAGCATGTGCATGCCCACGTGCTTGCAAAAATTTGGGGTCAGTGCTGAGGTTTTTAGAATAACACCATGCTTAACGAAGAGTTTTCAAGTAAAGGGTCTGTTTGAGAGCACCTAGTTTCTCGACATCCCTTAAATGTCCTCATTTTTTTTCATGGCCTCGTGTGACCAATTCAATGCACCGTGCCAAGTTGTTTGAGTTATCAACAAGTTTTGCATTTTCTTGAGTTTACTCAATTAAAAAAGACCAATAAATGGCCGGATGTGTCACAACTTGCATACGGTGTAGAAAGTAGTTCAAACCAGGCATGAACGCTTACCATGGGCATGCCCACCTCCCTATAAAAGTTTGGTTCATTTTAAGCATGTCTAAAAATAGACCATGTTCAACGAACGATGTTTGGGTAGAGAACAGAAGGATCCGTCTGAAAGCACGTTGTTTTTCGACATCCGTTGAATGGACCTAATTCCTTCCATCAGGTTCTATGACCAATTCAAGAAATCATGCCATGTTGTTTGGATTTTTGACAAGCTTTGTATTTTCTGGAGTTTTCTCGATGAGAAGGGACCGTAAATGGTTGGATGTGTCGCAACGTGCAAACCGTGTCGAAAGTCATTCAAACCTGACATGGATGCCTCATATGTCTATGCCAGACTGCTGCAAGAAGTTGAGATCATTTATCCATAGTCCAAAAAAACCACCAGTAGGGGTGCACCCGTGAGCATTTAGTTTTTCCTAATTGTAATTTATGTCATTATCAATCTGTTGGAAATATGCCCTAGAGGCAATAATAAAATGGTTATTATTATATTTCTTTGTTCATGATAATTGTCTATTGTTCATGCTATAATTGTGTTATCCGGAAATCGTAATACATGTGTGAATACATAGACCACAACACGTCCCTAGTGAGCCTCTAGTTGACTAGCTCGTTGATCAAAAGATAGTCATGGTTTCCTGACTATGGACATTAGATGTCATTGATAACGGGATCACATCATTAGGAGAATGATGTGATGGACAAGACCTAATCCTAAGCATAGCTCAAAGATCGTGTAGTTCGTTTGCTATAGCTTTTCCGAATGTCAAGTGTCATTTCCTTAGACCATGAGATTGTGCAACTCCCGGATACCGTAGGAGTGCTTTGGGTGTACCAAACGTCACAACGTAAATGGGTGACTACAAAGGTGCACTACGGGTATCTCCGAAAGTGCCTGTTGGGTTGGCACGAATCGAGACTGGGATTTGTCACTCCGTATGACGGAGAGGTATCTCTGGGCCCACTCGGTAATGCATCATCATAATGAGCTCAATGTGACCAAGTGGTTGATCACGGGATCATGCATTACGGTACGAGTAAAGTGACTTGCCGGTAACGAGATTGAATGAGGTATTGGGATACCGACGATCGAGTCTCGGGCAAGTAACGTACGATTGACAAAGGGAATTGTATACGGGATTGATTGAATCCTCGATATCGTGGTTCATCCGATGAGATCATCGATGAGCATGTGGGAGCCAACATGGGTATCCAGATCCCGCTGTTGGTTATTGACCGGAGAGTCGTCTCGGTCATGTCTGCGTGTCTCCCGAACCTGTAGGGTCTACACACTTAAGGTTCGGTGACGCTAGGGTTGTTGAGATATTAGTATACGGTAACCCGAAAGTTGTTCGGAGTCCCGGATGAGATCCCGGACGTCACGAGGAGTTTCGGAATGGTTCGGAGGTGAAGATTTATATATAGGAAGTTAAGTTTCGGCCATCGGGAAAGTTTCGGTGGTAATCGATATTGTACCGGGACCACCGGAAGGGTCCCGGGGGTCCATCGGGTGGGGCCACCTATCCCGGAGGGCCCCATGGGCTGAAGTGGGAGGGGAACCAGCCCCTAGTGGGCTGGTGCGCCCCCCCATGGGCCTCCCCTGCGCCTAGGGTTGGAAACCCTAGGGGTGGGGGCGCCCCACTTGGCTTGGGGGGCACTCCACCCCCCTTGGCCGCTGCCCCCCTTGGAGATTGCATCTCCTAGGGCCGGCGCCCCCCCTAGGGGTACTATATATAGTGGGGGGAGGGAGGGCAGCCGCACCCTAGCCCCTGGCGCCTCCCTCTCCCTCTCGTGACACTCCTCCCTCTCCCTGAGCTTGGTGAAGCCCTGCCGAGATCACCGTTGCTTCCACCACCACGCCGTCGTGCTGCTGGATCTTCATCAACTTCTCCTTCCCCCTTGCCGGATCAAGTTGGAGGAGACGTCTTCCCAACCGTACGTGTGTTGAACGCGGAGGTGTCGTTCGTTCGGCGCTAGGTCATCGGTGATTTGGATCACGACGAGTACGACTCCATCAACCCCGTTCTCTTGAACGCTTCCGCGCGCGATCTACAAGGGTATGTAGATGCACTCCCTTCTCCCTCGTTGCTAGATGACTCCATAGATTGATCTTGGTGATGCATAGAAAATTTTAAAATTCTTCTACGTTCCCCAACAGTGGCATCATGAGCTAGGTCTATGCGTAGTTTCTATGCACGAGTACAACACAAAGCAGTTGTGGGCGTGGATATTGTCAATTTGCTTGCCGTTACTAGTCTTATCTTGATTCGGCGGCACCGTGGGATGAAGCAGCCCGGACCGACCTTACACGTACGCTTACGTGAGACTGGTTCCACCTATTGACATGCACTAGTTGCATAAATTGGCTAGCGGGTGTCTGTCTCTCCCACTTGAGTCGGATCGGATTCGATGAAAAGGGTCCTTATGAAGGGTAAATAGAAATTGGCATATCACGTTGTGGTTTTGGCGTAGGTAAGAAACGTTCTTGCTAGAAACCTATAGCAGCCACGTAAAAACTTGCAACAACAATTAGAGGACGTCTAACTTGTTTTTGCAGCATGTGCCGTGTGATGTGATGAATGATATATGTGATGTATGAGATTGATCATGTTCTTGTAATAGGGATCACGACTTGCATGTCGATGAGTAAGACAACCGGCAGGAGCCATAGGAGTTGTCTTAATTTATTTATGACCTGCGTGTCAACATAAACGTCATGTAATTACTTTAATTTATTGCTAAAGCGTTAGCCATAATAGTAGAAGTAATAGATGACGAGACAACTTCAAGAAGACACGATGATGGAGATCATGGTGTCATGCCGGTGACAACGATGATCATGAAGCCCCGAAGATGGAGATCAAAAGGAGCAAATGATATTGGCCATATCATGTCACTATTTGATTGCATGTGATGTTTATCATGTTTTGCATCTTATTTGCTTAGAACGACGGTAGCTTAAATAAGATGATCCCTCGTAATAATTTAAAGAAAGTGTTCCCCCTAACTGTGCACCGTTGCGAAGGTTCGTTATTTCGAAGCACCAAATGATGATTGGGTGTGATAGATTCTAACGTTCGAATACAACGGGTGTAAGCCAGATTTACACAAGCAATACACTTAAGTTGACTTGACGAGCCTAGCATGTACAGACATGGCCTCGGAACACGGAAGACCGAAAGGTCGAGCATGAGTAGTATAGAAGATACGATCAACATGAAGATGTTCACCGATGTTGACTAGTCCATCTCACGTGATGATCAGACACGGCCTAGTTGACTCGGATCATGTTTCACTTAGATGACTAGAGGGATGTCTATCTGAGTGGGAGTTCATTGAATAATTTGATTAGATGAACTTAATTATCATGAACTTAGTCTAAAATCTTTACACTATGTCTTGTAGATCAAATGGCCCACGCTAATGTTGCCCTCAACTTCAACGCGTTCCTAGAGAAAACCAAGCTGAAAGATGATGGCAGCAACTATACGGACTGGGTCCGGAACCTGAGGATCATCCTCATAGCTGCCAAGAAAGATTATGTCCTAGAAGCACCGCTAGGTGACGCACCCATCCCAGAGAACCAAGACATTATGAACGCTTGGCAGTCACGTGCTGATGATTACTCCCTCGTTCAGTGCGGCATGCTTTACAGCTTAGAACCGGGGCTCCAAAAGCGTTTTGAGAGACACGGAGCATATGAGATGTTCGAAGAGCTGAAAATGGTTTTCCAAGCTCATGCCCGGGTCGAGAGATATGAAGTCTCCGACAAGTTCTTCAGTTGTAAGATGGAGGAAAATAGTTTTATCAGTGAGCACATACTCAAAATGTCTGGGTTGCATAACCACTTGACTCAGCTGAGAGTTAATCTCCCGGATGACGCGGTCATTGACAGAATCCTTCAGTCGCTTCCACCGAGCTACAAGAGCTTTGTGATGAACTTCAATATGCAGGGGATGGAAAAGACCATTCCCGAGGTATATTCAATGCTGAAATCAGCGGAGGTGGAGATTAAAAAGGAACATCAAGTGTTGATGGTGAATAAAACCACTAAGTTCAAGAAAGGCAAGGGTAAAAAGAACTTCAAGAAGGACGGCAAGGGAGTTGCCGCGCCCGGTAAGCAAGCTACTGGGAAGAAGTCAAAGAATGGGCCCAAGCCTGAGACTGAGTGTTTTTATTGCAAGGGAAGTGGTCACTGAAAGCGGAACTGCCCCAAATACTTAGTGGACAAGAAGGCCGGCAACACTAAATGTATATGTGATATACATGTAATTTATGTGTACCTTACTAGTACTTGTAGTAGCTCCTGGGTATTTGATACTGGTGCGGTTGCTCACATTTGTAACTCAAAGCAGGAGCTGCGAAATAAGCGGAGACTGGCGAAGGACGAGGTGACGATGCACGTCGGGAATGGTTCCAAGGGCGATGTGATCGCCGTCGGCATGCTGCCTCTACATTTACCTACGGGATTATTTTTAAACCTCAATAATTGTTATTTAGTGCCAGCTTTGAGCATGAACATTGTATCAGGATCTCGTTTAATTCGAGATGGCTACTCATTTAAATCCGAGAATAATGGTTGTTCTATTTATATGAGAGATATGTTTTATGGTCATGCTCCGCTGGTGAATGGTTTATTCTTAATGAATCTCGAGCGTAATGTTACACATATTCATAGTGTGAATACCAAAAGATGTAAGGTTGATAATGATAGTCCCACATACTTGTCGCACTGCCGCCTTGGTCACATAGGTGTCAAACGCATGAAGAAGCTCCATGCAGATGGACTTTTGGAGTCTCTTGATTACGAATCATTTGACACGTGCGAACCATGCCTCATGGGTAAAATGACCAAGACTCCGTTCTCAGGAACAATGGAGCGAGCAACCAACTTATTGGAAATCATACATACTGATGTGTGCGGTCCAATGAGTGTTGAGGCTCGCGGTGGCTATCGTTATGTTCTCACCTCACTGATGACTTGAGTAGATATGGGTATGTATACTTAATGAAACACAAGTCTGAGACCTTTGAAAAGTTCAAGGAATTTTAGAGTGAGGTTGAGAATCAACGTGACAGGAAAATCAAGTTCTTGCGATCAGATCGTGGGGGAGAATACTTGAGTCACGAATTTGGCACACACTTAAGGAAATGTGGAATAGTTTCACAACTCACGCCGCCTGGAACACCTCAGCGTAATGGTGTGTCCGAACGTCGTAATTGCACTCTATTGGATATGGTACGATCTATGATGTCTCTTACCGATTTACCGCTGTCATTTTGGGGCTATACTTTAGAGACTGCCGCGTTCACTTTAAATAGGGCTCCGTCGAAATCCGTTGAGACGACACCGTATGAATTATGGTTTGGGAAGAAACCTAAGCTGTCGTTTCTAAAAGTTTGGGGATGCGATGCTTATGTCAAGAAACTTCAACCTGAAAAGCTCGAACCCAAGTCAGAAAAATGCGTCTTCATAGGATACCCTAAAGAAACTATTGGGTATACCTTCTACCTCAGATCCGAAGGCAAGATCTTTGTTGCAAAGAATGGGTCCTTTCTAGAGAAAGAGTTTCTCTCGAAAGAAATAAGTGGGAGGAAAGTAGAACTCGATGAAGTATTACCTCTTGAACCGGTAAGTGGCGCAGCTCAAAAAAATGTTCCTGAGGTGCCTGCACCAACTAGAGAGGAAGTTAATGATGATGATCATGAAACTTCAGATCAGGTTCTTACTGAACTTCGTAGGTCCACAAGGACACGTTCCGCACCAGAGTGGTACGGCAACCCTATCTTGGAAATCATGTTGTTAGACAACGGTGAACCTTCGAACTATGAAGAAGCGATGGCGGGCCCAGATTCCGACAAATGGCTGGAAGCCATGAAATCCGAGATAGGATCCATGTATGAAAATGAAGTATGGACTTTGACTGACTTGCCCGATGATCGGCGAGCCATAGAAAATAAATGGATCTTTAAGAAGAAGACAGACACGGATGGTAATGTAACCATCTATAAAGCTCGGCTTGTCGCTAAGGGTTATCGACAAGTTCAAGGGGTTGACTACGATGAGACTTTCTCACCCGTAGCGAAGCTGAAGTCCGTCCGAATCATGTTAGCAATTGCCGCATTCTATGATTATGAGATATGGCAAATGGACGTCAAAACGGCATTCCTTAATGGTTTCCTTAAGAAAGAATTGTATATGATGCAGCCAGAAGGTTTTGTCGATCCTAAGAATGCTGACAAGGTGTGCAAGCTCCAACGCTCGATTTATGGGCTGGTGCAAGCATCTCGGAGTTGGAACATTCGTTTTGATGAGATGATCAAAGCGTTTGGGTTTACGCAGACTTATGGAGAAGCCTGCATTTACAAGAAAGTGAGTGGGAGCTCTGTAGCATTTCTCATATTGTATGTGAATGACATACTGTTGATGGGAAATGATATAGAATTCTTGGAAAGCATAAAGGCCTACTTGAACAAGTGTTTTTCAATGAAGGATCTTGGAGAAGCTGCTTACATATTAGGCATCAAGATCTATAGAGATAGATCGAGACGCCTCATTGGTCTTTCAGAGAGTACGTACCTTGACAAGATATTGAAGAAGTTCAATATGGATCAGTCAAAGAAGGGTTCTTGCCTGTATTGCAAGGTACGAGATTGAGCATGGCTCAATGCCCGACCACAGCAGAAGATAGAGAAAAGATGAGTGTCGTCCCCTATGCCTCAGCCATAGGGTCTATCATGTATGCTATGCTGTGTACCAGACCTGATGTAAACCTTGCCCTAAGTTTGGTAGGAAGGTACCAAAGTAATCCCGGCATGGAACACTGGACAGCGGTCAATTATATCCTGAAGTACCTGAAGAGGACTAAGGATATGTTTCTCGTTTATGGAGGTGACGAAGAGCTCGTCGTAAAGGGTTACGTCGATGCTAGCTTCGACACAGATCTGGATGACTCTAAGTCACAAACCGGATACATGTATATTTTGAATGGTGGGGCAGTAAGCTGGTGCAGTTGCAAGCAAAGCATTGTGGCGGGATCTACATGTGAAGCGGAGTACATGGCAGCCTCGGAGGCAACACAAGAGGCAATCTGGGTGAAGGAGTTCATTACCTACCTAGGAGTCATACCCAATGCGTCGGGCCTGATGACTCTCTTCTGTGACAACACTGGAGCTATTGCCCTTGCCAAGGAGCCCAGGTTTCACAGGAAGACCAGGCATATCAAGCGTCGCTTCAACTTCATTCGTGAAAGTGTTCAAAATGGAGACATAGATATTTGTAAAGTACATACGGACCTGAATGTGGCAGATCCGTTGACTAAACCTCTCCCTAGAGCAAAACATGATCAACACCAGAACTGCATGGGTGTTCGATTCATCACAATGTAACTAGACTATTGACTCAAGTGCAAGTGGGAGACTGTTGGAAATATGCACTAGAGGCAATAATAAAATGGTTATTATTATATTTCTTTGTTCATGATAATTGTCTATTGTTCATGCTATAATTGTGTTATCCGGAAATCGTAATACATGTGTGAATACATAGACCACAACACGTCCCTAGTGAGCCTCTAGTTGACTAGCTCGTTGATCAAAAGATAGTCATGGTTTCCTGACTATGGACATTAGATGTCATTGATAACGGGATCACATCATTAGGAGAATGATGTGATGGACAAGACCCAATCCTAAGCATAGCTCAAAGATCGTGTAGTTCGTTTGCTATAGCTTTTCTGAATGTCAAGTATCATTTCCTTAGACCATGAGATTGTGCAACTCCCGGATACCGTAGGAGTGCTTTGGTTGTACCAAACGTCACAATGTAACTGGGTGACTATAAAGGTGCACTACGGGTATCTCCGAAGGTGTCTGTTGGATTGGCACGAATCGAGACTGGGATTTGTCACTCCGTATGACGGAGAGGTATCTCTGGGCCCACTCGGTAATGCATCATCATAATGAGCTCAATGTGACCAAGTGGTTGATCACGGGATCATGCATTACGGTACGAGTAAAGTGACTTGCCAGTAACGAGATTAAACGAGGTATTGGGATACCGAAGATCGAGTCTCGGGCAAGTAACGTACCGATTGACAAAGGGAATTGTATACGGGATTGATTGAATCCTCAATATCATGGTTCATCCGATGAGATCATCGAGGAGCATGTGGGAGCCAACATGGGTATCTAGATCCCGCTGTTGGTTATTTACCGGAGAGTCGTCTCGGTCATGTCTGCGTGTCTCCCGAACCCGTAGGGTCTACACACTTAAGGTTCGGTGACGCTAGGGTTGTTGAGATATTAGTATACGGTAACCCGAAAGTTGTTCGGAGTCCCGGATGAGATCCCGGACGTCACGAGGAGTTTCGGAATGGTCCGGAGGTGAAGATTTATATATAGGAAGTTAAGTTTCGGCCATCGGGAAAGTTTCGGGGGTAATCGGTATTGTACCGGGACGACCGGAAGGGTCCCGGGGGTCCACCGGGTGGGGCCACCTATCCCGGAGGGCCCCATGGGCTGAAGTGGGAGGGGAACCAGCCCCTAGTGGGCTGGTGCGCCCCCCCATGGGCCTCCCCTATGCCTAGGGTTGGAAAACCTAGGGGTGGGGGCGCCCTACTTGGCTTGGGGGGCACTCCACCCCCCTTGGCCGGCGCCCCCCTTGGAGATTGCATCTCCTAGGGCCGGCGCCCCCCTAGGGGTCCTATATATAGTGGGGGGGAGGGAGGGCAGCCGCACCCTAGCCCCTGGCGCCTCCCTCTCCCTCCCGTGACACTCCTCCCTCTCCCTGAGCTTGGCGAAGCCCTGCCGAGATCACCGTTGCTTCCACCACCACGCCGTCGTGCTGCTGGATCTTCATCAACTTCTCCTCCCCCCTTGCTGGATCAAGTTGGAGGAGACGTCTTCCCAACCGTACGTGTGTTGAACGCGGAGGTGCCGTCCGTTCGGCGCTAGGTCATCGGTGATTTGGATCACGACGAGTACGACTCCATCAACCCCGTTCTCTTGAACGCTTCCGCGCGCGATCTACAAGGGTATGTAGATGCACTCCCTTCTTCCTCGTTGCTAGATGACTCCATAGATTGATCTTGGTGATGCGTAGAAAATTTTAAACTTCTGCTACGTTCCCCAACACAATCAACATGTACAAATTGTGCACGAAGCTTTTACAAAGTGGAACACTTTTTCCGAAAATTTTAACAAATTTTCAATAATTTATGAAAATTCTGAACACATATGACAAACCACGTAGTTTTTGAAGATTCATGAACTTTTTTGAAACACAAACTTTTCTTAAATTTGGGAACAAAAAATTAAAAAATGTGATCATTTTTTGAAATTCCAGAACATTTTTGAAATTGTAAACAATATTCGAAACATTTGTTGGTATTCCAATTTTTCTTTCAAATATTTGAACTGGTTTAAAAAAGAATAATAAAGTTCGAAAAGAAGAAGAAAATTAATCAAAAAATATAAAAGAAATAAATGCTTAAGCTTTTGCCCGACTAGGCGACGACATCTCTCCCGTCGGGCTCCTGTCGGGAAAACCCCTATTTGTCTCTTATTGTGTCAAAAGTCGCTATTCTCACAGAACCGATTGATACGAGTGAACATGGCCCAACCCATTTTAATCTGTTTGTTGCCTCGGCAGATGCCGGTCTTAGGAACCTTCTAGATGGTTCTAGCCCGGTTTTTACGGGTTTCTATACCTTTTAGAAGGTTCAAAAATCAGTTTTTTTGTCTTTCTTTTTTACTGATTGTTTCTTCTCTCTTTTTTCAAAATTGCAAAGTTTGAAAATGTTCAACGTACTTATTTATTTATTTATTTATTCATGTTTTCACAAAACTTCCAATATTACAAACAGTGGTCACATTTTAAAAAAAAGTTCAGAGTTTCAAAATTATTTGGGATTTCAAAAGAATTACTCAATTTTGAAATTTTGTTAAGAGTTTCAAAATATGTTCCACTTTTTGAAAAGTTTCTTTGCATTTGCTTCGTGTTAAAAAAATATTCGCATTTAAAATTCCAATTCTTTTAAATATGTTGCGTTCAAATTTGTTTCACATTTATAAAAAATCACGTTCAACTTCCTAAAAACTTATTTTAAAAATGGTCAACATCCATATCTATAAAGTTGAGCATGTATTGAAAAAAATGTTCAATGTGTAATTGAAGAAAATCTAAATGTGTGTCTAAATAGTTTGTATGTTTAGAAATCATATTCAGAAAATATTTAATTTCTTCACGCAATTTTGAAAGAATAATTTTTTGCGATACAATTTTGAAAGAATGTTCATTCGCGTTTTTACAAAGTAATGAGAGAAAGGAAGAAATTTTTTGGGAAAACCAAACAGCAAAAAAACATGAACATTTTTTACTTTGCAATGCCATTTTGGGGCTTTGCATGAGCTCAAACTGTGAAGCTGGACGTCGAGAAATCTGCACGCTTTTGATTTTCCGTTAAGAAGGAGTAGAGCAGGAAGGAAACGGTCGCCCAATACGGAAGATCTTAAACAACCGCGATGCAAATTAGACAATATGACATGCTTGTTCTAGTGGTTTGGTCTGTTTGCCTGACAACAACAGGTTAAATTTACGGTCAAAGTTGGATCTTGAAAAACGCGGGCGCACTACATTGTGGATGGAGAGAGTAATATTTTTGGATTTTCCACTGTTTCACTACTAGACTGTTTGCTGCTAGGCCGGCCCAGTTGACCTTTCATGTACGTCGGGCTGTGTACGAACCGTACATACACAGGCTTGTATAATTCTTAAAAAACGAAGGTTGTGTATCGGCGTGGGTGTAAAAAGACTATCCTACCCTTTATTATGAACGGGTATGGAAAGATCTCCTCCGTTGATGTGTTTAAGGGGTTGTACCGAAGTAGTATTCAAATGTCGACACAACAGTATCAATGAGGGGGAGGTACGGTGCAGTGGGAGCGATTTGTAGAGGCCAAACTGGCGCCTATCTTGGGGCCTCAGTGATAGTCTTCAATCATATAATAGCCCCCCCCCCCCCCCCCCCCGCCTAAACTTTGGAAGCGCTGGCTATAAGGGAAGCTCTTTCACTCTCCGATGATCTGTATGTTCAATGCATTCATATTGCTTCAGACTGCAAGGTGGTGGTCGCTGATATTAAGCAGGGGAACTTAGCTGCTTATGGAGCAATGTTATGTGAAATTTCAGATTGTTCTTTAGTTTTTCTTTCATTTAATATAGTCCATGAATTTCGGAGCTCAAATTTGAGGCTCACAACCTAGTAAAGCATGGTCTTTCTCTCGGGATAGTCGTCATGTTTGGTTAATCCACCTTCGAGATCTTTCATTCGTCCTTATAAACATTGTGACGGGTTAATAAGGTTTTGCGAGGTTGTCTCAAAAAAAAAGTTGATGCGTCTAAAACAGAAGATGGATATTTCCCATTCTCAAAACAAAAGATAGATATTTCCACAAAAATGCAGAAGATATCCAGTACTCTTTTTTTTTGCCGGGAAATGGGATCTTGTATTACTCAACCAGGAATTACATCGTTCATACACAGCCTTACAACTTCATCCGTGCCCGAGCCCAGACAGACAGCAGTACGAGGCGTGGCACGACCATAATGTGCTAGCTCATGACTAGCTCTATTCTGTGTACGGCCAAAGATCCTGCTATCATCCTGAATTCCTGATAGCACTGGAATCCGGCTACAAGATCATTTGAGAAACTTGAAATCAGAGCCTTGAGGGCGGCGGGACGGGGGCGGGTATGGGGCAGCAGCAGTAGAACTGCATGCCATGGAAGGTGCAGAACCCGCCGTCGGCGTCTTTACCCAGCCCTATGCTGAGGCAGAGCTTGGTGCACGACGCCGGGGTGCACATCTCCGTCATCTCCTGGCACTTGGGGTCCAACGGCTGCACCTGCGCTGCATACAAATCACCGAACCGCCGCCAAATCAGATCAACAACATCGGTCAGACGATCTAGATGTCAAGTACGTACGCATATATGCATGTGCGATCGAGAAAACGACATGGACGGCGGTCGGCCAGTCGGGGTACGTACGTGGAGAGTCGTCGTCACCGGCGGACCGCCGTGCCGCGACGAGGAGAACCAGGAGGAGGAGGAGCAACGGCGCCGATGATCTTGCGGGCGGCGCCATGGGTGGGAGTGCCCGTGCGTTCTGCTCGACAGAGGATAGGAGAGGATCGATCGTCTTGATGACTGGTGATTTTCGATGTGCGTTTCATTTGGGTGGCGCGTTTATATATATAGGGCCACGCCTGCGCACTGAGCTGGCCTGTGGGTGTCGATCTGTCCGTGATTGCATCCGGAGATTGCTCTCCTTCCTAATCCATGAATTCTGAATCAAGATTTGCCGTGTGCATCACTGCTGTATATGTCATGTCGCAATTAGCCAGGCACGGCGGTATAATAATGATATCAAGATCGGCAAAAAGGGAATGGAAAATGGTATAGCTTTCTGTAAAAAAAGCTGGCCTTCCTCGGGTGTACTCCCTATGATTGGGCCGGGACATTTTTTCTTTCAAACGGAGTATTGCCTCATCTCATTAATAAAGAAAAAGAGAATTGCTCGGTTAATTAATGGAAAACCTGGCAAAAACCGTTACAACATGCCCACACAGGACACACAGGGCGACCTGGCAACCCACACAAGAACGCACACCCGCCTTCGAGTATAGAAGCGTCATCGTCATCACACCTCCGCCAGGGCGACTCCAACTCCACCATCAACGAGCATCGATGAAGCCCTCACCATAAACGAGCATCGAGGCCTATGCCGGACAACGCCAAACAGTCCACTGCATGCGCCGATGACTAGGCAGCTCCGACTCTAGCGACGAGCATTGCAGGGGGAAAGCGCTGGGCCTGTGCCGAGCCTGCGCCGAAACCGACCACCTGTCTCGGTGCAGAGAAAGTGCTTCCACGGTGACAATGGGTCGGGTCATAACAACTACTCCCTCCGTTTCTAATTATAAGTCTTAGATTCCTATACGAACTACATACGGAGCAAAATGAGTCAATCTAAAGTATAATATGTCCATACATCCGAATATAACCCGTATTAAAAGGTCTTATATTTAGAAATTGGGGGAGTACGTGAGTGTCATATTGGGGTTCGACGGGCTCGATTATAGGCTTATAGACAGCAGATGTGTCTCAAAACAAAAGGCATGAAATAGATATTATAGATAGAGAAGAATTATTCTGAGCTAGCACATAAGAAGCGATTCACTTTTTCATCGATTCCAGGGGAAGACCAAAGATCTAGCATGGTAGGTCCGCCAAAAAAACTCAAAAGACAAAGAAGTCTCCATAATTGCTTCATGCTCGTTCCAAGTTTGAAGTACCTTTTGGCCAAAAAACCAGCTTTCTGACACGATTGCCTATTTATCTTTATATATAGACTAGAACAATGCATGTGCGTTGCAAGGGGATATAAATATTCTAGTACGTTAGCTTTTGATTTACTTGTCAATAATAAATGTTCATCAAATTCTGACCGTGAATTACCTTATATTTTGAATAGAAGTTTCGTAAGTAAATTAAAATGGAATTGGTTCAGAAGGTAAGTAAATTAAGATGATTGATTATCATATACATGGAATGTTGGACAAAAAGGTGATGGAAACAAAAGTGAAATGGGAACCTTATATTCTTTTTAAGTACTACTATAGATACAGATAGATTCTATGGGGTTATTACTTACTAAGTTCCCATTCTCAAAACAACAGATAGATATTTCCGCAAAAGAAACGGAGAAGATATCCAGTACTCTTGTAGCAGCCGCATTCATCTTTTTAGAAGTTGATATAAGTCGAAAACTAAATTATCCTAATATTACATGACCAAACGTAAGTATGTGTCTGAAGAAAATAGTTCATTGCGTTGATGCACCAAAAAGAACTAGACACTATTATAGCATATTTATGTATGTTCGATTTTTTTTGTGATCATTAAGATCTGTTTTTTCAATCTGGGACAACAAGGAGCACCTGTACCCTTGGAGTACACGATACAGTCGCCCAGATTATCTATATATATATCTCTATTCTTAATGGAGCAGTTGGTAGTCTCGCTTCCAGGTTTTTTTTCGTCTCACTTTTTATGGTTTTTTTTGGTACCTTGTCCCACCTCACACTGAGCCGCCATGAACCGAAAAAACCGCGTACCGAAGCCCCCACCCGCCCCCACGCACTCGAGGGCCTAACCTCCGATCGCACCCAAGACAATTCAGCGAAAAAAAACCTACGAAAATTAACCCGCGAAAAAAAACCTAATGAAGGAGTTGGTAGTCCGGTACGGTTTATTTTCAACACTTTCCTAATGACAAAAGATCATGGATCTAACTTTCCTACCTTAGCCAAATCAACGAATCTCTATCATTAATGCAATTTGCTTTAGGAAACAAATAATAAATTCTTTCCTACCTTAGCCAAATCAACGGATCTCTCCCATTAATGCAATTTGCTTTAGCAAACAAATAATAGATTCTTTCCTACCTTAGCCAAATCAACGGATCTCTCTCATTAATGCAATTTGCTTTAGGAAATAAATAATAGATTTTCAGGAAACAAATAATCTCTAATCTCTATCTCTAATCTCTAATTCTCTAATAATAATAATAATAATAATAATAATAATAATACCTAAAAGAAACGCAACGTTCCATTTCCCGTCTTACGTCGTTGAACCCTTCGTCGAACCTCCCTCCCGTGCGCTGTTGGTTTTCCCTGTGTATGTTCCACCCCAAACGTGATTCGTTCTTCTTAATTACGTGGTCCCACCCTCATGTGATCCGGCGAAAGAACCAGGAAAACCGTCATACCCACGCACGCAAGCAACGAAAAATCCACGCAAGCCGTATCTCCTCCTCCCTGTTCAAACCCTAGCCGCCCCTTCCCAGTTGACGCCGCTAGCGAGTAGCGCGTAGCACAGGCACCAGTGCGTCCCTTCCGCGGTCCCCCTTGACCTCGCAATGAAACAGCTCGTCGGCATCGACGACGAGTCGGTGCGTCCGGTGTTGATTCCTGTGGATGGGTCAAGCAGGACAAGGGGCGGTGGATCCGGGACATAGCCATGAAGTCTCCTTCGATGCGCGCCCAGTATTGTCTCAAGTGCATGGGTCGATCCTGGACGGCGGGCGATGGATCAAGGACGTACATAGCAGCTTTCACCTCCGCAAACGGCTGACTACTCAACCTCCTCTCGGCGGTGGCAGCTGCCAGGTCTGGTTAGCTACCATTTATCTTTAATACATGCCATGAAAGGCGATCAAGAGGAGCAATCATAAGCAGCGAGGTGTTCCAGGGCTACGAGCGCCAGTACTGCGACTCTGCGTCTGCGAGGTCTTCGCCAAGATCGCCACCCTCTCTTCCCGTGCCTATTTCTATTCGTTGTTGTTGGTTTCGTCTTACATGGTGAAATCTAAGAAGACAAGATGAAGCAGAGACTCTCTGAGATCCAGTCCGACATGCAGGATACTGAATCGCTGGTAAATACTAGATTGTGTTTTATGATTTGATCATCCATTCCGCTGCCTTACATACTGCCTTTGGGACACTATAAGAACTAGGCATGTGATTTTGGTAGGTGGAGGCTTCATTTTGGATGTAGGTGAATGTGTGATTTCTGGAAGTTCTGTATATTAACTTCATGATCTGCTCTTGATTTCCTTATTGGGGACTAGATTTGAAGATTTGCCAGCTACACCATCTAAAAATCAGGCTGCTGATCCGGGTACATTGCTACTCGGTCTTGCGTTCAATTGAAGTTTTCTGAGATCAACTCTTCTGAAACTTCAAAACGAGTAGTCCTCGTATTTTGAGGTTGCTACTTGCACATTGTTCATCTTTCTATCAATTTTGTTCCATTATTTTGCACTCTATCTGCCAATTTGATTGCATGGTATAGGGTGCGATGGTGGTGTGGGCGCCGCACAGGGTAGGAGCAGTGCCCTGCACAGGCCAGCCCATGCCGGGAGCTAGCATGGCGCCAACGCCTCCATGAACGCCGCCATGACGCGTTGCATGGTGTCGCTGTCGGGTGTGACCCCCAACATCGTGATGTGTGCTCAAGCATGTCGTTTGTGGCTTCAAGCCGCCTGGTGGCCACCGTGGCATCGTGGTTAAACAAGAGGTTGGTGATGAAGAGCCTGCGCTCGTCCAGGCGGATATGGCGGAGCATCCATGTCGCTTCCAGGTTTTTTTTCGTCTCACTTTTTATGGTTTTTTTTTGGTACCTTGTCCCACCTCACACTGAGCCGCCATGAACCGAAAAAACCGCGTGCCGAAGCCCCCACCTGCCCCCACGCACTCGAGGGCCTAACCTCCGATCGCACCCAAGACAATCCAGCGAAAAAAAACCTATGAAAATTAACCAGCGAAAAAAAACCTAATGGAGGAGTTGGTAGTCCGGTACGGTTTATTTTCAACACTTTCCTAATGACAAAAGATCACGGATATAACTTTCCTACCTTAGCCAAATCAACGAATCTCTATCATTAATGCAATTTGCTTTAGGAAACAAATAATAGATTCTTTCCTACCTTAGCCAAATCAACGGATCTCTCCCATTAATGCAATTTGCTTTAGCAAACAAATAATAGATTCTTTCCTACCTTAGCCAAATCAACGGATCTCTCGCATTAATGCAATTTGCTTTAGGAAATAAATAATAGATTTTTAGGAAACAAATAATCTCTAATCTCTAATTCTCTAATAATAATAATAATAATACCTAAAAGAAACGCAACGTTCCATTTCCCGTCTTCCGTCGTTGAACCCTTCGTCGAACCTCCCTCCCGTGTGCTGTTGGTTTTCCCTGTGTACGTTCCACCCCAAACGTGATTCATTCTTCTTAATTACGTGGTCCCACCCCCATGCGATCCGGCGAAAGAACCAGGAAAACCGTCATACCCACGCACGCAAGCAACGAAAAATCCACGCAAGCCGTGTCTCCTCCTCCCTGTTCAAACCCTAGCCGCCCCTTCCCAGTTGACGCCGCTAGCGAGTAGCGCGTAGCACAGGCACCAGTGCAGCCCTTCCGCGGTCCCCCTTAACCTCGCAATGAAACAGCTCGTCGGCATCGACGACGAGTCGGTGCGTCCGGTGTTGATTCTTGTGGATGGGTCAAGCAAGACAGGGGGCGGTGGATCCGGGACATAGCCATGAAGTCTCCTTCGATGCGCGCCCAGTATTGTCTCAAGTGCATGGGTCGATCCTGGACGGCGGGCGATGGATCAAGGACGTACATAGCAGCTTTCACCTCCGCAAACGGCTGACTACTCAACCTCCTCGCGGCGGTGGCAGCTGCCAGGTCTGGTTAGCTACCATTTATCTTTAATACATGCCATGAAAGGCGATCAAGAGGAGCAATCATAAGCAGCGAGGTGTTCCAGGGCTACGAGCGCCAGTACTGCGACTCTGCGTCTGCGAGGTCTTCGCCAAGATCGCCACCCTCTCTTCCCGTGCCTATTTCTATTCGTTGTTGTTGGTTTCGTCTTACATGGTGAGATCTAAGCAGACAAGATGAAGCAGAGACTCTCTGAGATCCAGTCCGACATGCAGGATACTGAATCGCTGGTAAATACTAGATTGTGTTTTATGATTTGATCATCCATTCCGCTGCCTTACATACTGCCTTTGAGACACTACAAGAACTAGGCATGTGATTTTGGTAGGTGGAGGCTTCATTTTGGATGTAGGTGAATGTGTGATTTCTGGAAGCTCTGTATATTAACTTCATGATTTGCTCTTGATTTCCTTATTGGGGACTAGATTTGAAGATTTGCCAGCTACACCATCTAAAAATCAGGCTGCTGATCCGGGTACATTGCTACTCGGTCTTGCGTTCAATTGAAGTTTTCTGAGATCAACTCTTCTGAAACTTCAAAACGAGTAGTCCTCGTATTTTGAGGTTGCTACTTGCACATTGTTCATCTTTCTATCAATTTTGTTCCATTATTTTGCACTCTATCTGCCAATTTGATTGCATGGTATAGGGTGCGATGGTGGTGTGGGCGCCGCACAGGGTAGGAGCAGTGCCCTGCACAGGCCAGCCCATGCCGGGAGCTAGCATGGCGCCAACGCCTCCATGAACGCCGCCATGACGCGTTGCATGGTGTCGTTGTCGGGTGTGACCCCCAACATCGTGATGTGTGCTCAAGCATGTCGTTTGTGGCTTCAAGCCGCCTGGTGGCCATCGTGGCATCGTGGCTAAACAAGAGGTTGGTGATGAAGAGCCTGCGCTCGTCCAGGCGGATATGGCGGAGCATCCACGGCGATGTGGACGCGGCTGCAGCCGTGGCCGGATGGAGAAGCCTTAGGTCCTGGTAGATTATCTACTGATGTCATAATCCTCCAGAGCTACAATAGCCAGAAAGATTGCTTGCCGTGGGGAAGCCTCGCTACTGGAAGCGCCATCAGTGATCTGATTTGAAGAGTCCAACAAGAGGTTAATGGAATTCTAATCTCCAATATGTTCGCATTCTAACATGTCCTTATTGATTCAGCTGTTACATTGTGTCACAGTTCACTTGTTTTTCACCTTTTTTCGTACTACTATGCACTGGAATGTCCATGTTTGCTAAAATGCAGATTGAATTGTTCTGATAAAATATGCTAATATATGTCACTTCTTTCTGAAAGGTATCCGGAACTCTTAACTGCATTGCTCCGGTGATAACTTTTTCTTATTGTTGCCATTTTGTGTTCCGGTCAAGATTTTCTTCTTTCACAGACATTAGAAGTCTAGAACTGGGATAAAAATAAATAAAGTTTGGAATAAGCTAGAATCTTAATAATCTCCAATATCTGCTCCACATGTGTGGAATCAATCATCCAGATATATATACTCGGATTGATGCAGCCATGCCCAATAAGAATATTCATGTAAATAAATCGAAGGATTCTCTACTGATGAATAGGAAGCTGCAGCAGACATCATATGGTCTTTTCATTTTCATGGTAAGACTGGACTAACCTCAATACTTAAGTATCTCGGAACCATGCTTTTCCTGCGTAGTTTTCAACATGCTATTACATGGTCTATTAAGTGCGTGTGAAGATTCTTGAATTTACCCTGACATTATCGAACCTTTGTGCTGAAACAATTAAATATGTTAATCTATAATGATAGCAATGAAGACACGCAGTTCCGTTATCAGTACGGTGCAGATGGTCATGTGGCCATTATGGCCTATCTTCAGTATTGTGGTTAACATTGACAGGATTAATGTAATCTTCGAAATGACATGTTCCATTTTCCCTATGTATTTTTTTGTTCAGATGCCCTACTACTGTTTTATTGACTGTAGGCAATCTATTTTGTATGGTATGATTTTGTTTGTTGGAGAGATACTAGCTGCCCCTTTTCCACCTGTTAGTAAGTTTTGTAGCAGACTTCTTAATTGATATTATAGACGTTCTAAGGTAGACGTGGTATTTTCAGTTAGACTGATTTCTTGTATTTTATTCACTGTTATAGGAGTTTGTTACCTTTGTTTTTTGATCGAAAATTAAAATGTGCATGCATTGTCGAAGTTTGTGAAGTGGAATTAATAACCTTCTGGTTATTGATCAATATATATATCTTGGATGTCCCATAGCAACGCAAGGGCATTCAGCTATCCTTGAAAAACAAGAACTGTCAAACCGCTCAAGAACCTGCTAGGTCAAGCCTC
This sequence comes from Triticum urartu, assembly GCF_056163025.1. Taxonomy (NCBI): domain Eukaryota; kingdom Viridiplantae; phylum Streptophyta; class Magnoliopsida; order Poales; family Poaceae; genus Triticum; species Triticum urartu. The sequence goes on along the minus strand of NC_141878.1, from coordinate 581,490,962 downwards.
TCCCTCCGCTGTTTGGCACATCCTACCCCCTCTCCCCCGAATACCGCGACAGGGAAGATCCGGTCCATCGAGAGAGACCGATGCTGTCGACCATTGATGTCGCATGGGAGATCTGCGATAGTGGAAACATGCTCCCCTTCGCACCAACGGCACCTCGAGGTCACTGACACGGGTGACCCAGCGATTCGCCGTTGCCATCCCAAGCTACTTTGCCAACGTCGTGGGCGTGGGCTACTGGCCTTCCAGGTACTCAACCGCCGGGCTTATCGAATTGGGCCGCCACGGTGCTGCTGGCCGCCGCCGGTCTCACTATAGATGCATCATGTGCCGCCGGCCATGCCAGCATCGCCGCCTACGTTTCCCAAATCAGTTACCCGTACGGTCCATGCATACCCGGAGACGTTGGTGCGTTCACACTTCTCATGGATCTTTGTATTAGCCGGATAGTGTTGGGATCTCGAAATTTTGCTGTAGGTGAAGAAGGGATTCCTATCTCGAAATTCTGCTGTAGGTGAAGCGCCTCCTGTAGGCCATGGAGATGACCAGGCATGCATTGGGAGGCGGGTGACGTAAAGCGCTGGAAAGGAGTATTGTATTATGTATGGTCCTCCTTTGCTTTTTGGAAGGTTGTATAGTCGTTTTGATACATAAGATATAATTTCAGGTTCTACATACATATTGGTTTGAGATGTTTTCATTTTTTATCATTTCAATGAATAATGCAATCTGGATTTGTTTTATCATGCCAATTTGAGGCATTCTGTATGGGCTGGTTGGAGGAATATTATTTTTGACATACTATGTGTGAACATGTTGAAGGGGCATGACCATCAACGAGCTTGTGGCAGAAGTTTGAATGTGAGTAGCTCCTATCTTTTGTGTACTTATTTTCAGTCTATCAATCAAAGGGTAGAATGATTACACGTGCAGTTATTTTGGTGTGAGCTTTGACAAGGGATGCCGATTGTTATGTTGAAGAGGCTAAAATCTTCCTCGGTAAGTGATGTGCATTATGCATCTGATAAAAAAAGAGGCTTTAGGGAGTTGATTGTGCTCATGAGAGGTGGTCCTGATATTAGGCTTGATATAACATGTCATATTTAACACGTAATGTTCTTTACCAACCAAATGTTCACGTTTTAGATTATAAAGAATGATGACCTCAAAGACAAAGAGCTCCAAGAACTCGGTTCTGAAACTTTTGGTTAGTCTGAGTAATGAAATGTGACCCTACTGGAAGATCTACCTCATTTCAGTTCTTCTTTTTTCCATTTAATTATCTATTTCATTCCAAGCTAACTGTCTTACATACCTATATCTTTCAATGCAAGACTACACGAGGACTATGGTCTATGCGATATCAAGCTCCTTCAAATAATCTGCACCAATTTTTCTGGAGAATAATGTGTATGCATGGTCTACAATGGAGTTTACAAGATAGATTCACTTACTCAAAGATTCAGCCTAACATTTTCCATAAGGATTATGTATGTTATACCAACTCTCAGTAATCTCTACTACTAATGTCTTAGTTGGTAGTCTCGCCTCACTCCACCTCATCCCACCACTCCTATCTTTTGCCCACCTTTGACATCATCACATCATAGCATTGGGCTGGCCCATTAACGTGTATGTGAACGCAATCCTCCCATCGCCTGCCCTCCTCGCGATAATCCCGACGCCCTCGCGCTGCCGTCCTCTTCTCCTTGATCTCCTCTACCAGCGTACCTTCCTTGCGATCCTCCCGACGTGTCCTCGTGTCGATGTCCTCTTCTCCCCAAACTCCTCTACCAGGGGGACTCCTCTATGACCCAGGTGGAGCAAACATTGTACGCGGGTTTTTTTGGCTTTCACCAGTTCGTTCTCTACCCCTCCTCCATCACTCCCTCGCCATCGATTTTTTTCGACGTCTAAATGCAATCCCTTCGTGGGGAAGTATGGTGTGAAGGAGAGAGGCCGCGATGGCGAAGGTGAGGTGGGCGTCATCCCGTTTTAAAGGAGAGGACTCCAGCGAGAAATGTCTCACTACGACGAAAACTGAGCGGAAGGGGAGGGTCCGACAGGAAAACATAAGGGTGTGTCATGGGGTGGGGTTTTTATGTTTGGTATGCGTGTTGGAGATAACAGGGTTCATAGTTTAGACATTTTTCTCTCCAGTATGGTCTGGATTTGTGGGAGCCTGGACCGTCGCATCGTTACATTTTTCATATAGTGTATCATACATACAGTGAAAACAAATCCCCTTTATTATATACAGTATCGCCCTCCAATATGGCCATGTTTATGCTACACTAGATCGCGGGAACCTGCCGTCGACCTTGAGGTTGGTGTATGAGAGAGAAATAAGCTTCAATATCAATAATTTGTCTGATTCATTTATATACAGTATAGCCCGTAGCAACGCACGGGCGTTTTACTAGTACCACTATAGTGTATGGGTAACACATCATATGAACCATTGTATCCTCCACGTCGGACGGCTCTCATTGATTGTTTCAAAACTGAAGGAACCGTGGCACCACACATGCCGTTGGATCTCTCAGACTACCCATAGTGGGAGTAATATAGGTAGTAACATCACACATATCTAGATAAAATAGATGATGTGACGAGCAATAAATGAAGAAAGAGATACATGTGATAACATAGCTAGTTACTACTAGTAGTAACATCACACATATCAAGGCAAGATGAGTCTATAGCCTAATAAATAAAGTGTTGCATGTTACCACACATATGTTACTCCCCATTATAGGATAGTAACATATAGTAGTAACATAAGCATTGTTACTACTCTATGTTACTACCCATTGTGGCTAGTCTCAATCCTACTGCCAAAATTTCAAGGATTCACGGTGGGTGACCAACATTCTAACCAAAGCTCTAGAACTTGCGTACGGCTGGAGCTTGGCAGACTGCTAACGTACACCCATGTGGCTATATCTAGGGATCCTCTATCCATTAGGTACCTGGAATTTCTTTTGCCATTAGTCGCTTTTCTCAGCAGCCACTAGATTTTGATCCAATGGTTCAATATAGATCACGCTATTGTTCATCTTCTTCCTCCCTTCCTTCTTCCTCCTCCAGAATGCCCCCAGGCTACCAGTCCTAATCGTCAGCTTCCTCCACCCATGGCCAGCGGGCCACCGCACACTGCCTTGCCGCCCCATTCTCCCCTGAACCTCCCCCACCGCCGTTGCCGGCCACCGTCCCAGCTATCCCTGTAAGCCCGTCACCACCCATGAAGATCTCCGGCAATCCCCTGCACACCCCCCCCCTCTCCCTCCTGGGCTCGTATCCTGTGAATCCAGCATCCCTCGTGCATCCCTGCATCCACTCATCGCAGGTCGTTAGATCAAAATCCCGTGTCTGCCGTGCGTCTAACATCGTTTTGCAGAAAACCGCCCGCAGCAGCCCAAATCAGCCATGTAATTTTCCATGTACCCCCCTCCTCCCAAGCCGAGGGCTGCTCCCCCAATTCGGGATCTCCCCAAATCTCATTGTCCCTCCAAAGCCCCATCCCCGCAGCAGCCACGACGTGGACGGCAGCCGGCGACGAGCCAGGACGGAGTGCCACGACGTGGACGGCAGCCGGCGACGAGCCAGGAAGGAGCATTTGACATGGAGCGTGCGACGGAGCGCAGCATGAGGAGCCTGCAACGGAGACCCGCGTAGGCGGCGGCCGCATCCCGGCGGCTACGGCCAGTGACACGAGCGACCACCACACTCGCCATCAGTGCCACTGCAGTAGATGGTGTGGACGTGTGGTCACGTACGTAGGAGTAATTGATCTTGTTAGATGAACTCCTGTTGCCAAATCGCAGTAGCAATTGATCTTGTTTGGATGAGCCAAGAGCAAACATGTACTGCTGAATGCAAAATTCGGAAAAGGAAATTCAGTTCTCTGAATTAGTTATCCAGAAAGTTGGGAGAGAGAGAGAGAAACAGGATAGCATCTGTTGGCTGCCTTAACTTTAACTCACATGAGAAATGAATCTTCGCTAGTCCTACACTCAAAGTTCATTTATCCTATGAGAGGCGTGATTCAGGACCATGGTTCGACCGAACCCATAGTCCACGCCGTACGATTCTCCAGCCTTCTGCATGTGGATACGTGTGCCTTTTGAATTCAAAACAATCGATTAAGGCTTAAACAGCTCGAGGCCTGCGTTAATGTCTTTGCTTATACTGATGGGCTGGCACACCCTAGGCCTGCGTGGGCTAGTTTTGTTTTCTTTGTATTGATGGGCTGGCACACCTCTCTAGGCATTTCAGCACTTGAGCCAATGCCCCATGAATAAAAAACCCGTTGCCTGTTTCATCCATGGTAGTACTGTTTATTTTTTATAAATTCATAGATGTCTTATCTGAATAATTTAACATATGCATTGTGTTGGAGTTGTGTCGAATATAGTGTATAAGGTAGGTTACAGTTGGACTTGTAGTTGTATTGTGTTTACATAGGATATGGAGTTGTGTCCTAGTAGGACACTTGTATCCTAGGCCTCTCTTATATAGCGGGGGTAGACACACGATGTAACCTATGCCAACATAATAGCACGGGCACGCGGGGGAGCCGGCGGCGTGTGCTGGCGCCCGGGCGGCCAGGGTGCGGTATTGTGACGGTGTCATGGGGAGGAGCGCCCGTAGTCAGGCCCCGGGGATGTAGCCATGATGGTGATGTTGGAAATATGCCCTAGAGGCAATAATAAATTGATTATTATTATATTTCCTTGTTCATGATAATCGTTTATTATCCATGCTATAATTGTATTGATAGGAAACTCAGATACATGTGTGGATACATAGACAACACCATGTCCCTAGTAAGCCTCTAGTTGACTAGCTCGTTGATCAATAGATGGTTACGGTTTCCTGACCATGGACATTGGATGTCGTTGATAACGGGATCACATCATTAGGAGAATCATGTGATGGACAAGACCCAATCCTAAGCATAGCACTAGATCGTGTAGTTCATATGCTATAGCTTTTCTAATGTCAAGTATCATTTCCTTAGACCATGAGATTGTGCAACTCCCGGATACCGTAGGAATGCTTTGGGTGTATCAAACGTCACAACGTAACTGGGTGACTATAAAGGTGCATTACAGGTATCTCCGAAAGTGTCTGTTGGGTTGGCACGAATCGAGACTGGGATTTGTCACTCCGTGTAAACGGAGAGGTATCTCTGGGCCCACTCGGTAGGACATCATCATATGCGCAATGTGACCAAGGAGTTGATCACGGGATGATGTGTTACGGAACGAGTAAAGAGACTTGCCGGTAACGAGATTGAACAAGGTATGGGATACCGACGATCGAATCTCGGGCAAGTAACATACCGATAGACAAAGGGAATTGTATACGGGATTGATTAAGTCCTTGACATCGTGGTTCATCCAATGAGATCATCGTGGAACATGTGGGAGCCATCATGGGTATCCAGATCCCGCTGTTGGTTATTGACCGGAGAACGTCTCGGTCATGTCTGCATGTCTCCCGAACCCGTAGGGTCTACACACTTAAGGTTCGGTGACGCTAGGGTTATGGAGATATTAGTATGCGGTAACCCGAATGTTGTTCGGAGTCCCGGATGAGATCCCGGACGTCACGAGGAGTTCCGGAATGGTCCGGAGGTAAAGAATTATATATAGGAAGTGTTGTTTCGGCCATCGGGACAAGTTTCGGGGTCATTGGTATTGTACCGGGACCACCGGAAAGGGTCCCGGGGGCCCACCGGGTGGGGCCACCTGCCCCGGGGGGCCACATGGGCTGTAGGGGATGTGCCTTGGCCTACATGGGCCAAGGGCACCAGCCCCAAGAGGCCCATGCGCCAAGAGAAGAGAAAAAGGGGAGAGTCCTAAAGGGGGAAGGCACCTCCGAGGTGCCTTGGGGAGGATGGACTCCTCCCCACCCTTGGCCGCACCCTTCCTTGGAGGAAGGGGCAAGGGCTGCGCCTCCCCCTCTCCCTTGGCCCTATATATAGTGGGGAAAAAGGAGGAGCAAACCAATCTAAGGCCTGGCGCCTCCCTCTCCCTCCCGTGACACATCTACCTCCTCCCGCAGCGCTTAGCGAAGTCCTGTTGGAATCCCGCTACTTCCACCACGCCGTCGTGCTGCTGGATCTCCATCAACCTCTCCCTCCTCCTTGCTGGATCAAGGCATGGGAGACGTCTCCGTTCCGTACGTGTGTTGAACGCGGATGTGCCGTCCGTTCGGCGCTAGGATCATCGGTGATTTGGATCACGACGAGTACGACTCCATCAACCCCGTTCTCTTGAACGCTTCCGCTTAGCGATCTACAAGGGTATGTAGATGCACTCTCCTTCCTCTCGTTGCTGGTCTCTCCATAGATAGATCATGGTGACACGTAGGAAAATTTTGAATTTCTGCTACGTTCCCCAACAGTGGCATCATGAGCTAGGTCTATTGCGTAGATTCTATGCACGAGTAGAACACAAAGAAGTTGTGGGCGTTGATTTTGTTCAATATGCTTGCCGTTACTAGTCTTATCTTGATTCGGCGGCATCGTGGGATGAAGCGGCCCGGACCAACTTTACACGTACTCTTACGTGAGACCGGTTCCACCGACAAACATGCACTAGTTGCATAAGGTGGCTAGCGGGTGTCTGTCTCTCCTACTTTAGTCGGATCGGATTCGATGAAAAGGGTCCTTATGAAGGGTAAATAGCAATTGGCATATCACATTGTGGTTTTGCGTAGGTAAGAAACGTTCTTGCTAGAAACCCATAGCAGCCACGTAAAACATGCAAACAACAATTAGAGGACGTCTAACTTGTTTTTGCAGGGTATGCTATATGGCCAAAAGGATGTGATGAATGTTATATGTAATGTATGAGATTGATCATGTTCTTGTCAAGGGAATCACGACTTGCATGTCGATGATGAGACAACTTCAAGAAGACACGATGATGGAGATCATGATGATGGAGATCATGGTGTCATACCGGTGACAAGATGATCATGGAGCCCCAAGATGGAGATCAAAGGAGCTATATGATATTGGCCATATCATGTCACTATTATTTGATTGCATATGATGTTTATCATATTTATACATCTTATTTGCTTAGTACAACGGTAGTAAATAAGATGATCCCTCATTAAAATTTCAAGAAGTGTTCTCCCCTAACTGTGCACCGTTGCTACAGTTCGTCGCTTCGAAGCACCACGTGTTAATCGGGTGTGATAGATCCTTTCGTTCACATACAACGGGTGTAAGAAGTTTTACACATGCAAAAACACTTAGGGTTAACTTGACGAGCCTAAGCATGTGAAGACATGGCCTCGGAACACAGAGACCGAAAGGTCGAACACGAGTCGTATGGAAGATACGATCAACATGGAGATGTTCACCGACGATGACTAGTCCGTCTCACGTGTTAATCGGACACGGATTAGTTGACTTGGATCGTGTAACACTTAGATGACTAGAGGGATGTCTAATCTAAGTGGGAGTTCATAAGATGAACTTAATTATCCTGAACATAGTCAAAAGGACTTTGCAAATTATGTCATATCTCACGCTTTAGTTCTACTGTTTAGATATGTTCCTAGAGAAAAATTAGTTGAAAGTTGATAGTAGCAATTATGCGGACTAGGTCCGTAAACTGAGGATTGTCCTCATTGCTTCATAGAAGGCTTATGTCCTTAATGCACCGCTCAGTGTGCTGAACCTCGAACGTTGTCTGTGGATGTTGCGAACATCTGACATACACATTTTGATAACTACGTGATAGTTCAGTTAAACGATTTAGAATTGAGGCACCAAAGACGTTTTTGAAACATCGCGAAACATATGAGATGTTTTGAGGGCTGAAATTGGAATTTCAGGCTCGTGCCCACGTCAAGAGGTATAAGACCTCCGACGATTTTCTTAGCCTGCAAACTAAGGGAGAAAAGCTCAATTGTTGAGCTTGTGCTCAGATTGTCTGAGTACAACAATCACTTGAATCAAGTGGGAGTTAATCTTCCAGATGAGATAATGATGTTTCTCCGAAGTCATTACCACCAAGCTGCTAGAGCTTCGTGATGAACTATAATATATCAGGGACATATATGATGATCCTTGAGATATTCGCGATGTTTGACACCACAAAAGTAGAAATCAAGAAGGAGCATCAATTGTTGATGGTTTGTGAAACCACTAGTTTCAAGAAGGGCAAGGGCAAGAAGGGATACTTCGTGAAACGGCAATTCAGCTGCTGCTCTAGTGAAGAAACCCAAGGTTGAACCCAAACCCGAGACTGAGTGCTTCTGTAAAAAGGGGAACAACCACTGGAGCAGAATTACCCTAGATACTTGGTAGATTAGAAGGCTGGCAAGGTCGATAGAAGTATATTGGATATACATTGTGTTGATGTGTACTTTACTAGTACTCCTAGTAGCACTAGGGTATTAGATACCGGTTCGGTTGCTAAGTGTTAGTAACTCGAAACAAAAGGCTACGGAATAAACGGACACTAGCTAAAGGTGAGCTGACGATATATGTTGGAAGTGTTTCCAATGTTGATATGATCAAGCATCGTAAGCTCCCTCTACCATCGAGATTGGTGTTTGCGTTGAGCATAGACATGATTGGATTATGTCTATCGCAATACGGTTATTCATTTAAGGAGAATAATGGTTACTCTGTTTATTTGAATAATACCTTCAATGGTCTTACACCTAAAATGAATGGTTCATTGAATCTCGATCGTAGTGATACACATGTTCATGCCAAAAGATATAAGATAGTAATGATAGTACCACCTACTTGTGGCACAGCCACGTAAGTCATATCGGTATAAAACGCATGAAGAAGCTCCATGTTGATGGATCTTTGGGCTCACTCGTTTTTGAAAAGTTTGAGACATGCGAACCATGTCTATTGGTGTATATGCATGAAGAAACTCCATGCAAATGGACCGTTTGAACTCACTTGATTTTGAATCACTTGAGACATGCAAATCATACCACACGGGCAAGATGACTGAAAGCCTCGTTTTTCAGTAAAATGGAACTAGAAAGCAACTTGTTGGAAGAAATACATTTTGATGTGTGCAGTCCAATGAGTGCTGAGGCATGTAGTGGATATCGTTATGTTCTTACTTCACAGATGATTTGAGTAGATGTTGAGTATATTTACTTGATGAATCACGAGTCTGAATTATTGAAAGGTTCAAGTAATTTCAGGGTGAAGTTGAAAGATCGTCGTGACAAGAGGATAAAATATCTATGATATGATCATAGAGATGAATATCTGAATTACGAGTTTGGCACAGAACTAAGACATTGTGGAAACTGTTTCACAACTAATACAGCCTGGAACACCATAGTGTGATGGTGTGTCTGAACATCATAACTGCACCCTATTGGATATGATGCATACCATGATGTTTCTTATCGAATTACCACGATAGTTTATGGGTTAGGCATTAGAGACAACCACATTCACTTTAAAAGGGGCACCACGTAATTCCGATGAGACGACACCGTATGAACTATGGTTTAGAGAAACCTAAGCTGTCATTTCTTAAAAGTTTGGGGCTGCGACGCTTATGTGAAAAAGTTTCAGGCTGATAAGCTCAAACCCAAAGCGGATAAATGCATCTTCATAGGACACCCAAAACAGTTGGGTATACCTCCTGTCTCAGATCCGAAAGCAATAAAGGATTGTTTCTAGAATCGGGTCCTTTCTCGAGGAAAAGTTTCTCTCGAAAGAATTGAGTGGGAGGATGGTGGAGACTTGATGAGGTTATTGAACCGTCACTTCAACTAGTGTATAGCAGGGCACAAAGAGTGGTTCCTGTGGCACCTACACTAATTGAAGTGGAAGCTTATGATGGTGATCATGAAACTTCAGATCAAGTCACTATCAAACCTCGTAGGATGACAAGGATGCGTACTACTTCAGAGTGGTACATAATCCTGTCTTAGAAGTCATGTTGTTAGACAACAATGAACCTACGAGCTATGGAGAAGCGATGGTGGGCCTGGATTCCGATAAATGGCTCGAGGCCATATAATCCGAGAGAGGATCCATATATGAAAACAAAGTGTAGACTTTGGAAGAACTACTTGATGGTCGTAAGGCTGTTAGGTACATATGGATTTTAAAAGGAAGACGGACAATGATGGTAAGTATCACCGTTAAGAAAGCTCGACTTGTCGTTAAGATGTTTTCCGACAAGTTCAAGGAGTTGACTACGGTGAGACTTTCTCACTCGTAGCGATGCTAAGAGTCTGTTGGAATTATATTAGCGATTACTGCATTATTTATGAAATCTTGCAGATAGGATGTCAAAACATTGTTTCCTCGACGATTTTCTTGAGGACAGGTTGTATGTGATACAACCGGAAGGTTTTGTTAATCCTGAAAGATGCTAATAAGTATGCAAAGCTCCAGCAATCCTTCTGAGGACTGGAGTAAGCATCTCGGAGTTGGAATGTACACTTTGATGAGATGATCAAAGATTTTGGGTTTATACAAAGTTTATGAGAAACTTGTATTTCCAAAGAGGTGAGTGGGAGCGCTATAGAATTTCTGATGAATATATGTTGTTGATCAGAAATGACGTAGAATTTCTGGAAAGCATATAGGGTTATTTGGAAAGTGTTTTTCAATGGAAAGCCTGGATTAAGCTACTTGAACATTGAGCATCAAGATCTATAAGGATAGATCAAAACGCTTAATGGTACTTTCAAATGAGCACATACCTTGACATGATCTTGAAGGTGTTCAAGATGGATCAGTCAAAGAAGGAGTTCTTGCCTGAGTTGTAAGGTATGAAGTTAAGACTTAAAGCTCGACCACGGCAGAATAGAGAGAAAGGACGAAGGTCGTCCCCTATGCTTAAGACATAGGCTCTACAGTATGCTATGCTGTGTACCGCACCTGAAGTGTGCCTTGCCATGAGTCAGTCAAGGGGTACAAGAGTGATCCATGAATGGATCACAGGACAGCGGTCAAAGTTATCCTTAGTAACTAGTGGACTAAGGAAGTTTCTCGATTATGGAGGTGGTAAAAGAGTTCGTCGTAAAGGGTTACGTCGATGCAAGCTTAACACCTATCCGGATAGCTCCGATAGAGATACCGGATACGTATAATGGAGCAACAATTTGGAATAAGCTCCAAGTAGAACAGTTATTTGGAATAGCTCCAAATAGAGCGTGATAGCTGCATCTAGGAGATGACATAGAGATTTGTAAAGCACACACGGATCTGAAAGGTTCGGACCCGTTGACTAAAACCTCTCTCACAAGCAACATGATCAAACCTAAAACTCATTGAGTGTTAATCACATAGTGATGTGAGCTAGACTACTGACTCTAGTAAACTCTTGGGTGTTAGTCACATGGCGATGTGACCTGTGAATGTTAATCACATTGCGATGTGAACTAGATTATTGACTCTAGTGCAAGTGGGAGACTGTTGGAAATATGCCCTAGAGGCAATAATAAATTGATTATTATTATATTTCCTTGTTCATGATAATCGTTTATTATCCATGCTATAATTGTATTGATAGGAAACTCAGATACAAGTGTGGATACATAGACAACACCATGTCCCTAGTAAGCCTCTAGTTGACTAGCTCGTTGATCAATAGATGGTTACGGTTTCCTGACCATGGACATTGGATGTCGTTGATAACGGGATCACATCATTAGGAGAATCATGTGATGGACAAGAACCAATCCTAAGCATAGCACTAGATCGTGTAGTTCATATGCTATAGCTTTTCTAATGTCAAGTATCATTTCCTTAGACCATGAGATTGTGCAACTCCCGGATACCGTAGGAATGCTTTGGGTGTATCAAACGTCACAACGTAACTGGGTGACTATAAAGGTGCATTACAGGTATCTCCGAAAGTGTCTGTTGGGTTGGCACGAATCGAGACTGGGATTTGTCACTCCGTGTAAACGGAGAGGTATCTCTGGGCCCACTCGGTAGGACATCATCATATGCACAATGTGACCAAGGAGTTGATCACGGGATGATGTGTTACGGAACGAGTAAAGAGACTTGCCGGTAACGAGATTGAACAAGGTATGGGATACCGACGATCGAATCTCGGGCAAGTAACATACCGATAGACAAAGGGAATTGTATACGGGATTGATTAAGTCCTTGACATCGTGGTTCATCCGATGAGATCATCGTGGAACATGTGGGAGCCATCATGGGTATCCAGATCCCGCTGTTGGTTATTGACCGGAGAACGTCTCGGTCATGTCTGCATGTCTCCCGAACCCGTAGGGTCTACACACTTAAGGTTCGGTGACGCTAGGGTTATGGAGATATTAGTATGCGGTAACCCGAATGTTGTTCGGAGTCCCGGATGAGATCCCGGACGTCACGAGGAGTTCCGGAATGGTCCGGAGGTAAAGAATTATATATAGGAAGTGCTGTTTCGGCCATCGGGACAAGTTTCGGGGTCATCGGTATTGTACCGGGACCACCGGAAGGGTCCCGGGGGCCCACCGGGTGGGGCCACCTGCCCCGGGGGGCCACATGGGCTGTAGGGGATGTGCCTTGGCCTACATGGGCCAAGGGCACCAGCCCCAAGAGGCCCATGCGCCAAGAGAAGAGAAAAAGGGGAGAGTCCTAAAGGGGAAAGGCACCTCCGAGGTGCCTTGGGGAGGATGGACTCCTCCCCACCCTTGGCCGCACCCTTCCTTGGAGGAAGGGGCAAGGGCTGCGCCTCCCCCTCTCCCTTGGCCCTATATATAGTGGGGAAAAAGGAGGAGCAAACCAATCTAAGGCCTGGCGCCTCCCTCTCCCTCCCGTGACACATCTACCTCCTCCCGCAGCGCTTAGCGAAGTCCTGTTGGAATCCCGCTACTTCCACCACGCCGTCGTGCTGCTGGATCTCCATCAACCTCTCCCTCCTCCTTGCTGGATCAAGGCATGGGAGACGTCTCCGTTCCGTACGTGTGTTGAACGCGGAGGTGCCGTCCGTTCGGCGCTAGGATCATCGGTGATTTGGATCACGACGAGTACGACTCCATCAACCCCGTTCTCTTGAACGCTTCCGCTTAGCGATCTACAAGGGTATGTAGATGCACTCTCCTTCCTCTCGTTGCTGGTCTCTCCATAGATAGATCTTGGTGACACGTAGGAAAATTTTGAATTTCTGCTACGTTCCCCAACAGGTGAACCTCGTTAACAAATCTCGGTGTCGTGCTCGTGTGATTGCTTGGTCCTCGGTAGATCAACGGAGCGCCTCGGATTTATTCTAACCCATTGACTGACATAAAAACACTTGGGCCTTCTTTGGTTTGTAGGAATGTCATAGGATTTCTATAGGATAGGATTTTCATAGGAAAATTTCCTTTGAGACCCTTTGGTTTGTAGGAATGGATTCCTATTCCTATATAGGATAGGACTCAATCCTTCACATTTTGGCAGACACGTCCGCTTCCTCAGAAGAAACAAAAGAAGACCTCGGATGCAAGTCCGGGTACAACCTCCAACGATTGAGACTTCGGCGCATGCACTGATGCTCTTGAAGAAGAGCTAAGACCTCCTGGTACGAAGCATGACAAGAATGAACGTTTGAGGAAAGGTAAAACTTCTGAATCCAATGATAGTGGTTGCAAGTTATCATTAGAAAGTGTGTGGGCACAGAATATAGAGAAGGATGATATCAAAGAGGCCACAAAAATTGCTCGCTACGCGAGAGCTTTTGAATTGCAAGAGAAGCAGATTGCATTGCAAGAGAAGGAGGATGCACGGAAACAGTTTGAATTAGATGAGAAAATCATGCTCATGGACACATCTCATATGAGTGATGCACAGAAGCAATTCTACAAGAATAAACAAGATGAGATCATTGCTCGCTGCCAGAACACATCTGGTTGACCTTCATTTGTTGTTCTGTCTACTATTTCTTATCACTTGAACTATTTGTCACTTGAATTATTTGTCACTTCAACTATTTGTGACTTGAACTATTTGTCACTTCAACTATTTCTTATGCATACATGAAAAACTAGATGAAAGGAAATAGACTACAAAGTTACTTGTACTACATCATTAGTGTCCAAACTTCTGCCAGAGGTGCTCAACTAGATCATCTTGAAGCTGAGAATGTTCATCTTTGTTTCTAATTTGCTGATGCATCTGAATAAATGCACTCAGCTCTTCCGCATGAGTAGAGGACACCCGGACTCTTTCTCCCATTGCCTCATAAGTGTTGTTTTGCTGACCAGTGTGTCGTTCGTCTTCAACTATCATATTGTGCATTATGACACAAGCTTTCATGACATCACCGATTTCTTTACGTTTCCATCCTTTCGCAGGTCCTCGGACAATGGCAAAACGGGATTGCAGAACTCCAAAGGCTCGTTCCACATCCTTTCTAGCCGCCTCTTGCCTTTGGGCAAAATGTTTCTTCTTTCTTGTTTGTGGAGATAGTATGGTCTTCACAAATGTTGCCCACCGTGGATATATGCCATCTGCAAGGTAATACCCCATTGTGTATTGATGACCATTGATGGTATAATTCACTTCTGGAGCTTCACCTTCAGCTAGCTTTGCAAACACATGAGAACGTTGAAGAACATTCAGATCGTTGTTTGACCCTGGTAAACCAAAGAAAGCATGCCAAATCCAAAGATCTTGGGAAGCAACTGCTTCCAAGATCATTGTGGGCTCTTTCACATGACCTTTAAACATGCCATGCCATTTTTTTGGGCAATTTTTCCAACCCCAGTGCATACAATCTATACTCCCTAACATACCAGGGAATCCTCTTTCCTCCCCTATTGCAAGTAATCTTGTAGTATCTTCTTCATTTGGAGATCTCAGGTATTGGTCCCCAAAGACTTCACAAATTTTGATCACAAACTTCTTGCAAGCCTCTAGATTAGTAGCTTCTGCAGACCGGATGTAGTCATCGGCACTATCAGCTGCTATTCCATAAGTTAGCATTCGCATTGCTGCAGTCATCTTTTGCAACGGATGCAACCCAAGAAGTCCATGGGCACTTCTTTTTTGCGTAAAATAACTATCATAATTATGTTGAAGTATAGTTTCAGCTATGCGATTAAACAAATTACGAGACATCCTAAACCTGTTCGTAAAAATGTAAATGAGATAGGGAGGTGAAAAATAGGCAGACATTAAGTAAATGTACTAATTACGAACCTTCGCCGAAATAAGTTTTCGGGATAGCGAGGACTTTCTTCGAAGTAGTCATTCCATAGTAGAACAAATCCTGCATCTCTTGCTCGATTGATTGTCTGACGTCCATGCTTGGAACCGCCATGGCGTCAACGATTCCTCTGCTCTTCCTTCTCGCGCTCTGCGAATGCTACAAGAATGAGTTCGTCGTCGTCAGATGAAGACGACGACGAATTCATGAGCATATCCAAAGAACAAAATGTTTCCACTCATCATTCTGTTGTGTGAGAGAAGACAAAGGAATTCAGGAGAGGAATGAGAAGGCACAACCAGGATTGGTGAATGAGAAGTGGGAGGGGTGGTATATATAGACCTGGAATATAGCCGTTGAAAATATAGCCGTTGGAAATAGAGTCGTTGGAAAAGTAGCTGTTGAAAATATAGCCGTTGGAGACATAGACTATCAAATTTAGACAATCCACTGAAAAACTGAGGTTGTCTAAAATGAAAAAAATTTACACCATTGTGTATGTGAAGATATAGACTACCAAATTTACACAAGCCACTAGAGATGCTCTAAGCTTGCAAATGTTTACTCATAAAGTTCCTGCATGAGATGGAGTAGGTGAGAATAGTCTTTGCAAACTGTGTAAACACACATAAAAAAACACAAAAATTATTATGACAACAAGAAATATACTTACTTTTATCATTCTTTTCGGGCACCATCATATAAACTGAAGGCACTAGGCTTCGTTTTGTCAGCCATAGCCTACTCATTGCTACTCTTGGGGAGAGAGCTATCACGCATATCAAACAAATAAACAAATAGTGAACAGTGTTGATATGCATGAAGACAACATTTCCATGCCCGTTGGAGTCTAACTATTATATTGCCTATTGTATAAGAATTGAGTAGGCTTGCTTAGTGATGTTTGGCTCATAACCTAGAGTAAACTACTCGCCCCATGCATGACCACACCCGTCAACTCCCTTCAACGGTTCGCGCCATGCATTCTTTACCATGCAAACTCTTCCCGCCATGATTTGTTTAATCAATCATGCACAGATCCATAGGAACAGTGTCCAGGAATCAATGGCTTCGAGTGTAGGTTCGGCTGGACCATGGTCCTGCCCAACATTTTCGTTTATCCTATGACTGATGACTGAAAATGACAATGTAAACTCCTTTGAAAGCTCTCAGTTTTTCTCTCACATTAGGCTTCAAATTTTCTTCACATTCAGGTATAAAAGATGAGCACTACACAATAAATAATTAATCAGTAAGAACCTTCATGCACAAATAACTGAACAGAATACGACAATGGTCGGTGAAAGGAATTGACTTATAGTGACAGGAACACTTGCTTTCTTTATGGGTGTACTAAATCCTTCCTTGTTCATCTGCATTTGCCAACTATTTGCAGATCCCATTGCTGCAGCAATAAGTATACACGATAAGCCTCTGAAAGTAACCAGAAAAAGGGGACACTATTTGCCATGAGAAGTACATCCCAATTTTGATTTAGCCAACAATGCTAATGGAAAGGCCCGGTGACATTTCAAATGACACTTGGGGTAGAATTAGAGTCTACCATCAATATATGTATGTGCAGGTAAAAGCAGGAAGAACTATTCCCGGCTTTACAGCAAAATTGGCGGCACCCACAGAGATGTCAGCATGACGAGGTGTATTCAGAATAAAGTTTACACACTAGCAAAATTTCGAACAATGAGTATGAGCTTGATCGCATCATGTGTACCACAGAAATCCCTGTTTACATCAAGTTAAGAAGAATCCATGTATACATACAAATCGGATCATTGTTTTACTCATTAATTCTCCTGGGCTGAAGAAAAGCGATCTGCTTTCAAACACTATGCACGATAAGCGGACAAGGCAAGGGTAGAGGGATGATTTTGAGATACTGTATTGACCTACGAGTATACGCGTCTGGCCGCCGGGATCTCTTCTTTGTGGAAGGTTAGGGTGTATGTTCAGTTCTTCTGTATGTACCCGCAAGTCGCCGCCAGTCGCCGCCATGGTGATCGGGACATGGGGTTCGCGCGTCTGGTATGTGCAGGGGTGCCCGTGCAAATTTACCTGGTTAACTTGCGGAGGCACAGGGCTGAAGGCGGGCGGTTTGTTGCAAAAGTTGTCAACAGCTGAGCAAATACACACGATGTAGATCGGATGAACCAAAACGCTAAGGATACAGGGATGCACGAGGGGTGTCGGATTCACATGATACGACGCCCTCCCTAAGATAGATAATGATGTTGTAGTGATTCCCTGCACCACCCATGACTTCACCCTAAGATAGATGATGGGGCTGGTTCTTCTTCGACGAGATTGTTTCTTCTTCGGCGAGGTCCAATCAAGAGGGAAGGAAGGAAAAAAAGTGACTGACACAAAAAGGAATTTCGGGCACCTGCGAAATAACAAATCCGCTATATCTGT
This sequence comes from Triticum urartu, assembly GCF_056163025.1. NCBI lineage: Eukaryota > Viridiplantae > Streptophyta > Magnoliopsida > Poales > Poaceae > Triticum > Triticum urartu. Next base: position 581,473,365 of record NC_141878.1, on the reverse strand, counting down.
CTAGGAAGATGTAGGAGCAGCATGGTACTTGCATACATGCATCATACATGTCTTTCCTCATCTTCTTTCTTCTATTTCAAATGAAAAACGAGCATGACATTAGCGAGGCCAGTTAGAATGGACACAAACATGAAAAGAACCACAGTACAAAGTCACTATATTTTGCTCTTTTTTGTTTGTTGAACGTCAATTTATGAGCACCCATGGGGCAGAGTGCACAAGAAAACATAAGTGAAACTTCTGACATGACAATAGAAGTAGATAAAAGATAAGAATGTGAATAGTTATTATTACATCAAATATCATGTTTTCCCTTTCTTCCAATATTTCGATTTTGTGTTTGAAAAACGAAAGGATTTCAATGCGCCTCGAGAGCCTTCTTTGGGAAAAAAAACTTTGCGCAATAAGCTTCCACAATTTTGCACTAGAATTTTAACATTCCATTATAATTACCGGTTAGTATGATGATTTGGTATTACACCGTAAGCTTGACATGCAAAGGGTGTGCAAATTACTAGGGCGTCGTATCTTATGAATCCGGCATCCCTCGTGCATCCATGTAGCCAGCCATGGTCTATCGTCCGATTGTAATCCTCAGCCTCGCGTGCATTATTGGCCCATATTTTACAGAAAAATGCCCGCTTGTAGAAAATTAGGCATGTGAATTTTCTGAAAACCCCCCTGAAGCTAGCTCTCCTAATTCCTTACTCCTGATCGTTTCTCTCCCGATTTCAAATCAAACCTGCGACCCGTATCTCTCCCGTCAAAGAAAAAAACCTGCTCAAACAAAGTAGACACGCTCGATTTAGATCGGGTGGCTGGAAAGAAGAGGATACAAGGATTCATGACAGATGTCAGATTCACTTAATACGACGTAGGTTTTTTTTTTCTTTGATGGGGTAGATACGGGTCGCGGGTTTGATTTGAGATCGGGAGAGAAACGATCGGGAGTAAGGAATTGGGAGAGCTAGCTTCAGGGGGATTTTCAGAAAATTCACATGCCTAATTTTCTACAGGTGGGCATTTTCTGTAAAATATGGGCCAATGCACGCGAGGCTGAGGATTACAATCGGACGATAGATGATGACCGGCTACAGGGATGCACAAGGGATGCCGGATTCATAAGATACAACGCCAATTAGTAGTACATCATGTTTGTATTGACCACATCTACTTTCCATGCCCTCCAAAAACTGAACAATTAACAAGGCAAGTTTTTTATTTAAAAAAATCACTTGACCTCTTATGCTTACTAGGAATAGTACGTGCAATGCACATTCATAAGATGTATATTGCACGTTGATATTTGAATTACTTGGTTAACATTGATGTTGATATTAGGTAAGACATGAATTACGAGTTGATGTCACATGTTTAACGCTATATACCTAGACCACTGTTGAACGGGTGAGATTTGTTGGATCTTTGTAACCTTTTGCCCGTGAGAAAGTCTTTTTGATATAGAAGTTGATCGACGCATTCAAAGTTATTCTTTTGGCAAGAACATTCAAAAGTTTCTTAGTTTCTTTTTGTTTTGGAAACACAAGACGCATATCTGTACTGCCCCAGAAGGCCAGAACAAACTTTATTGCTGATCGACGCGTGTACTCCGATCTCTGTCCACACCACGCTTGCAAGCACACACGGACGAGGGATCCATCTCTTACACGCACGGGTGAAGAGCTTCCTAGCTAGTTTATCTAAACCGAGCCGGAGGAGGAGAGGCGGCGCGAGCGCAGGGGCGGCGGCATGGGGCAGCAGCACTCGAAGTGCAAGTCGTGGAAGGAGCAGAAGCCCCGCGCGTTGCCCAGCCCGATGCGGACGCAGTGCTCGGTGCACTTCTCCCCGTCGCAGGGCACCATCATCTCACACTTGGCCGGGTCCGTCTCCGCGGGCACGACGTCCGCGGCCTTCTTCGCCTCGCCGCCTACATGCACGAGCACAGCTGCATACGTCAGGACAACATAGAAACAACATGTGCACTTCTCCGCGGGCACGATCGTTGTGCATATGCATGGTGTGTAGCCGTGGACGAACATGCCTGAGATGGCGTGCGGTGGTGATGGCGATGCCTGGCAGCACGACGCCAAGAGTAGAGCGGCCGCGACGAGGAGGAGAGCAGTGCTAGGACTGGCCATGGCTATTTTCTTGGTGATGATCGTGGAGAAGAAAATAGTAATACTGCTAGCTCGATTGTTTGAGGTGTGTGTCGTATAGTTGGACGTACGTGGTGGTTATATAGGCAAGTGAAATTTTGGTCAATCTGCTATTGATTCGCTTTGATAAATCCGAAAATGCGAACATTAGAATTGCCCACACGTGTGGACGCAGCTACTTCGTGCCCAACTAGTACTCATCAACACCCTACGCGTGTGGCACGAAACAAATATACCCACACGTCCTGGCGGGGGACTGTATCTGGTGCACCTGCACTTGTGGTGCTACTGGTGCACCGGATGCCATAGAATATTTTAAAAATTCTAAAAAAAAATCTAGCACGTTAACACAACATCAATGTATGGTTTCACAAAAATTAGTGTAAAAATTTGAAATATTTTTTGAGATACAAAAATGACAAATTTGACGTCAGTGTGATAACGGGCCAAATCTGAAGCCCAAGTTATGTTATGTACTATTCAGTGTTGAATTTGCCGTTTTTGTTTTTTGAGTTATAATTCAAATTTTGACTTGAAATTTTGTGACAACCTACATTGATGTTGTGTGAGTGTGCTAAAAAAAATTCAGAATTTTTTGAACATTTTAAAATCACAATGTGAGTTCGGTGCACCGGTAGCACCACAAGCTCCGGTGCACCAGATATGTTCCCGTCCTAGCGGAGCTACGTTAGATACACGCGGAATGGCGGTTTAGTTGCCATCTGAAATGGTAGATGTAGTTATTCGGGATGGCAAATGTATTTGTCCAACTCTCTCAAGTATACGCACACCCATTACACACGGTCTTTGTATATGACTGCTTTGCCAACTACCAGTTGTGATAAATACTAACATTGCAGCATGCCGACCCGATCAACTACGAGCATCCACCCTCTATCAGCATTGTTTTTCACTATAACAAAAGGTCTCTGCAACATCACAAGGAGGGGCTGCTTTTTTTTCTTTTCTTTATTCCTTCAGGTGTGATATTGTTATCTTGGCTTATCACTCAAGATGTGGGATTTGTGTCATGTCGGTCTGGGTTCCAAATCGTGTGGTCTAGTTTCTTATGAGGTAATGCTCTAGGCCATTGGTTTCCTATGAGGTGAATAGTACTTGGTTTCTTTGGTCTTGGTTTTATGTTTTGCGTTTGTGAGACTTTGTGCGGAAATTACTCCTTTTCTCATTCAGATAGAGAATTCTGAGTCTTCTTCTTATAAATTTTTAAACATTAACGTAAAAAAAATAGTAAGCTAGAGAAAGTGGAGGGACCGAACCCACTACCATGGAAAGCATGTCCACCACCGAGATAAGACCGTTCCTGAGTCGTTACCTAGATTCACCGTTCACATTCCTTATATACAATAAAAGAAAATCAAATTCAAAAAATTTAAGAGATTTTGTCCGGTAATTTTTGGTTTAATTCCCCCACCCCTCACCGGTAAATATATTTCGTAGCCAAATCCTTGACATAAGTGCGACAGTTTCCACAATCAAATGAGAAACTCCAAACTATATGCCATCTGAGAATCGCGTGTGCCGGCAAAGTTCAAGATCTTCAGCCGGATCCTCTACAGAAAAACCTTGCAAGACGACTCGACCTACCCCAGATGTTTTAGAGGATTGTCAACACATATCCTTCACATACCCTATTGCTCGGGGCATCTCACGTGCTATCGGCATTCAGCGGACCTTTTAGGTCGTTCGACGAGTTTTGATCTCCACCAGCCCCTTCATCGTACTCGTCGTGCTATGGAAAATCTGGGACGCTAGAAAGGCTATGGTTCTTCGACAACTCCATGTAGATGCCTCGGTGACAGTTATCAACATCATTGATGATCTGACCTTTTGGAATTCAAATTCAGTGATAAAAAAGGAACACGCCGGTCTATACCATGATGTAATTTCCCCACGATAAGCGTACTTGTATACACTCTTCCGTTCATTTGAAATGAAAAAATTCCGGCGAGGAGCCTTTCCCCCTGATAGTGTCACAAAAAACAGCATCGTATCATCAAATCAATGGCTAGTCCCTTCGGCTCCGGATCGGTGCTCCACGGCCCGGAGGGAGAGGGCGGGGGGCCCTCTCCGGCGACAGTTTGGTGTGTACATTGCAGCGATATCCGGTGGTTTGTTTTGGAGGCGTGGTTTCCTCCTCTAGCCAGTAGTCTTGGGTGCTTCTTGTTGGGGTGTGGCTACTTTTATTTTTATGTTTATCCTTGATCTACTTCATAAGTGGGTTCCCTCATCACTTTGTATCGGTTCGGTCATATTGCTTTATGTATAAAGCGGGAAAAAGGCTTTTTTTGGTAATTAATGCCTAGCCAACCTGTACAGCCGACCGATACATTTGAGTTTTGCAAACTTTATTGCTGATGATGATACATCACACGTGGGTTTCAACATCTCTCTCTACAATGTTGGTAAAAATATATATGAAGCGGCTCATTCCACAGTGGGCATGATGATCTAGCTAGGCCTACGTGGCTAAACTAAACCGGCCTGAGGGCCAGAGGGAGACAAGGAGGCCGGCAGCTCGGCGGTGGTGGCTCCGGCGGCCGGGACAGGGCAGCAGCAGTAGACGTTGAGGCCTTTGAAGGTGCACCAGCCCGTGGTGTTGAGCCCGATGCTGAAGCAGTAATTGGTGCACGGCGTAATTTGGCACTGCACCTGCGTGAGCTCCAGGCAGCTGGAGTCCCTGTGCGACTTCTCCGCCGCCAAGCCTCCACCTGCACGCACGCACAAACGTCGAGACCGACCGACCGACCACGTCAGAAAGAAACGGAGAGAGAAAACATGTACTACTAAATGTATGCAAGTGAGACCGGCCGGAGTTGCAGAGTGATCTGTACCTGCAGTGGCCTGTGGTAGCCGTGCCGCGTGGCAGGACGCGACGACCAGGGCGGCGGCAGCGGCGACGACGAGGAGGAGGAGCTGGGGCTTGGGACTGGCGGCCATTGTGGGTGGGAGTGGGACTGGGAGTGGAACGACTGCTTTTTCCTCTGGGGACGAAGAAGGTTTGTTTTCCTCGTGCTGCGATCCTGTTTGTGTTTTGCCTGTGATTTGGGGGGACGTAGGTCGATGCTATATATAGGCGGGTAAATTAAGTTTGATTTGTGATCCGCCTGGTAAATGCAAAGGATTTGTCTCTCTCTTGTGGTTAATGCGTTCGCGCTATGAAAGGCTTGTGAGATTTGACAGAATCGGAAGGGCTAATTATAGCATACTCCATTTCTTTACCTTCCTGCAGGTGCAAGGATTTTTTACAGAATCAAAATGAATAATTGTCACTGATTTAGTACAAAGTAATGCATCCAATCCATATTAATTGTCGCTGATAACTTAATATGAATCAGAGGGAGTAGTGTTATTGGTCCATTTCTTTGTTGCTAAAATGGCCTACAAATCATTTCGTTGTAAAGCCGCCATCTCTTGTGTTGAATTAAGTTATCGGCATGGCATTTTAGAACTTTATGCAGGCAGAGAGTCCCACTTCGGTACAACCTCTTTCACTATAAACATATAAAGCGTAATATGGACTTCTAACAACTTATACTATTTTTGCATGTACACGCCGTATGCACCCCCGATTGGGCCCGCCCATGGAGCTGGCCGCTGTAGCGAACGCACACATACAGTAGGGCAGCGATCTAGGGCGTGTTTGGTTGCCCGCATGCAGCCCAACCAAGCCCGCGCGGGATGTACACGGCATGTTTGGTTGGTTGGGCTGCATGCGGTTTGAGACCCGCACGAACCTCAAAGCAGCCTGCAGCCTGGCCGGGCGCGGCCGCGCGTGCGGGGCAGTTGCACGCCTCGGGCAGCGTGAGAGACGGAGGCGACGTCTCATTACTCGCCTCCACTCTCCTGTCATCGCCCAGGCGCACTGTTCCCACCGCTCCCTCTCTCTCCCTCATCGCCCCTCGCTCTCCTCTCCTCTGCTCCGATGGCTCTGTCACGCCCACCGCCGCGCCGCCCTCTGACCCCAGTCGACCAGCGCATCGCCAGCATCCAGGAGCGCTGGCTGGCCGGGCTGCAGCACTCGGGCCGCGACCTGGCCTCTGCGCTGCGGGCGCTGTCCCCCATCTGCTGCCGGCCTCCACGGGCGTCGGCCAATGCGGTGCCGGCCGCTCCTGCTCCGCCGCCGATTCCGGACCTCGTGGTCCTGGGCTCGGCGCCGGCGCCGTCGACGGAGCCGCCCCTTCTTGGGACACCATTGGGCTCGGGGGTTTTCTTGACCCCCGTCCAAGGGTTTTCTCCGGTCGGCGGGCCGTCCTTCTCGACCTCCGGCGTGGCGTTCAGCACGGGGCCAATCCCGCAGGTCGTCGTCGGGGCCGGCTCGTCCTCTGCTCCGCCACCTCTATCGTTCCCGCCAGGGTTTTCACCCCGGCCTCTGTTGGAAATATGCCCTAGAGGCAATAATATGGTTATTATTATATTTCTTTGTTCATGATAATTGTCTATTATTCATGCTATAATTGTGTTATCCGGAAATCGTAATACATGTGTGAATACATAGACCACAACACGTCCCCAGTGAGCCTCTAGTTGACTAGCTCGTTGATCAAAAGATAGTCATGGTTTCCTGACTATGGACATTGGATGTCATTGATAACGGGATCACATCATTAGGAGAATGATGTGATGGACAAGACCCAATCCTAAGCATAGCTCAAAGATCGTGTAGTTCGTTTGCTGTAGCTTTTCCGAATGTCAAGTATCATTTCCTTAGACCATGAGATTGTGCAACTCCCGGATACCGTAGGAGTGCTTTGGGTGTTCCAAACGTCACAACGTAACTGGGTGACTATAAAGGTACACTACAGATATCTCCGAAAGTGTCTGTTGGGTTGGCACGAATCGAGACTGGGATTTGTCACTCCGTATGACGGAGAGGTATCTCTGGACCCACTCGGTAATGCATCATCATAATGAGCTCAATGTGACCAAGTGGTTGATCACGGGATCATGCATTACGGCACGAGTAAAGTGACTTGCCGGTAACGAGATTGAACGAGGTATTGGGATACCGACGATCGAGTCTCGGGCAAGTAACGTACCGATTGACAAAGGGAATTGTATACGGATTGATTGAATCCTCGACATCGTGGTTCATCCGATGAGATCATCGAGGAGCATGTGGGAGCCAACATGGGTATCCAGATCCCGCTGTTGGTTATTGACCGGAGAGTCGTCTCGGTCATGTTTGCGTGTCTCCCGAACCCGTAGGGTCTACACACTTAAGGTTCAGTGATGCTAGGGTTGTTGAGATATTAGTATACGGTAACCCGAAAGTTGTTCGGAGTCCCGGATGACATCCCAGACGTCACGAGGAGTTCTGGAATGGTCCGGAGGTGAAGATTTATATATAGGAAGTTAAGTTTCGGCCATCGGGAAAGTTTCGGGGGTAATCGGTATTGTACTGGGACCACTGGAAGGGTCCCGGGGGTCCACCGGGTGGGGCCACCTATCCCGAAGGGCCCCATGGGCTGAAGTGGGAGGGGAACCAGCCCCTAGTGGGCTAGTGCGCCCCCTTGGGCCTCCCCCTGCGCCTAGGGTTGGAAACCCTAGGGGTGGGGGGCGCCACACTTGCCTTGGGGGGCAAGCCACCCCCTTGGCCGCCGCCCCCCCTAGGAGATTGGATCTCCTAGGGCCGGCGCCCCCTAGGGACCCTATATATAGTGGGGGGAGGGAGGGCAGCCGGACCCTAGCCCCTGGCCTCTTCCTCTCCCTCCCGTGACACTCCTCCATCTCCCTGTGCTTGGCGAAGCCCTGCCGAGATCGCCGTAGTTTCCACCACCACGCCATCGTGCTGCTGGATCTCCATCAACCTCTCCTTCCCCCTTGCTGGATCAAGTTGGAGGAGACGTCTTCCCAACCGTACGTGTGTTGAACGCGGAGGTGCCGTCCGTTCGGCGCTAGGTCATTGGTGATTTGGATCACGACGAGTACGACTCCATCAACCCCGTTCTCTTGAACGCTTCCGCGCGCGATCTACAAGGGTATGTAGATGCACTCCTCTCTCCCTCGTTGCTAGATGACTCCATAGATTGATCTTGGTGATGCGTAGAAAATTTTAAAATTCTGCTACGTTCCCCAACAGTGGCATCATGAGCTAGGTCTATGCGTAGTTTCTATGCACGAGTAGAACACAAAGCAGTTGTGGGCGTCGATATTGTCAATTTGCTTGCCGTTACTAGTCTTATCTTGATTCGGCGGCATCGTGGGATGAAGCGGCCCGGACCGACCTTACACGTATGCTTACGTGAGACTGGTTCCACCGATTGACATGCACTAGTTGCATAAGGTGGCTGGCGGGTGTCTGTCTCTCCCACTTTAGTCGGATCGGATTCGATGAAAAGGGTCCTTATGAAGGGTAAATAGAAATTGGCATATCACATTGTGGTTTTGGCGTAGGTATAAGAAACGTTCTTGCTAGAAACCTATAGCAGCCACGTAAAAACTTGCAACAACAATTAGAGGACGTCTAACTTGTTTTTGCAGCATGTGCCGTGTGATGTGATATGGCCAAAAGGATGTGATGAATGATATATGTGATGTATGAGATTGATCATGTTCTTGTAATAGGAATCACGACTTGCATGTCGATGAGTATGACAACCGGCAGGAGCCATAGGAGTTGTCTTTATTTATTTATGACCTGCGTGTCAACATAAACGTCATGTAATTACTTTACTTTATTGCTAAAGCGTTAGCCATAGTAGTAGAAGTAATAGATGACGAGACAACTTCAAGAAGACACGATGATGGAGATCATGGTGTCATGCCGGTGACAACGATGATCATGGAGCCCCGAAGATAGAGATCAAAAGGAGCAAATGATATTTGCCATATCATGTCACTATTTGATTGCATGTGATGTTTATCATGTTTTACATCTTATTTGCTTAGAACGATGGTAGCTTAAATAAGATGATCCCTCGTAATAATTTCAAGAAAGTGTTCCCCCTAACTGTGCACCGTTGCGAAGGTTCGTTGTTTCGAAGCACCACGTGATGATCGGGTGTGATAGATTCTAACGTTCGAATACAACGGGTGTAAGCCAGATCCTAACTCGGATTTGAACTCGGTGGGTTCCAGCAGCTAGCGTATGCCGGAGAAGAACCACAACCTGTGCCGTCTCATTCTCAGCGGTGACAGTCTCTTTTTCAGTTCATTACCAGGGAGATAGATGACACTAATCCAATCTCAAATTGGTCTAATTGTCATGATCTTTCCTGGTTGACTGAAGCAACTTGCATTCAGGGAATGTCTGGTAAGGCTTAGGGCTGAAAGTGGAAAGTCTTCGAGTATCGTTGACTTGACGAGCCTAGCATGTACAGACATGGCCTCGGAACACAGAAGACCAAAAGGTCGAGCATGAGTCGTATAGAAGATACGATCAACATGAAGATGTTCACTGATGTTGACTAGTCCGTCTCACGTGATGATCGGACACGGCCTAGTTAACTCGGATCATGTTTCACTTAGATGACTGGAGGGATGTCTATCTGAGTGGGAGTTCATTGAGTAATTTGATTAGATGAACTTAATTATCATGAACTTAGTCTAAAATCTTTATAATATGTCTTGTAGATCAAATGGCCCATGTTGTCCTCAACTTCAACGCGTTCCTAGAAAAACCAAGCTGAAAGATGATGGCAGCAACTATACGGACTGGGTCCGGAACCTGAGGATCATCCTCATAGCTGCCAAGAAAGATTATGTCCTAGAAGCACTGCTAGGTGACGCACCTATCCCAGAGAACCAAGACGTTATGAACGCCTGGCAGTCACGTGCTGATGATTACTCCCTCGTTCAGTGCGGCATGCTTTACAGCTTAGAACCGGGGCTCCAAAAGCGTTTTGAGAGACACGGAGCATATGAGATGTTCGAAGAGTTGAACTCATGCCCGGGTCGAGAGATATGAAGTCTCCGACAAGTTCTTCAGCTGTAAGATGGAGGAAAATAGTTCTGTCAGTGAGCACATACTCAAAATGTCTGGGTTGCATAACCGCTTGACTCGGCTGGGAGTTAATCTCCCAGATGATGCGGTCATTGACAGAATCCTTCAGTCGCTTCCACCGAGCTACAAGAGCTTTGTGATGAACTTCAATATGCAGGGGATGGAAAAGACCATTCCTGAGGTATATTCAATGCTGAAATCAGCAGAGGTGGAAATCAAAAAGGAACATCAAGTGTTGATGGTGAATAAAATCACTAAGTTCAAGAAAGGCAAGGGTAAGAAGAACTTCAAGAAGGACGGCAAGGGAGTTGCCGCGCCCGGTAAGCAAGCTGCCGGGAAGAAGCCAAAGAATGGACCCAAGCCTGAGACTGAGTGTTTTTATTGCAAGGGAAGTGGTCACTGGAAGCGGAACTGCCCCAAATACTTAGCGGACAAGAAGGCCGGCAACACTAAAGGTATATGTGATATACATGTAATTGATGTGTACCTTACCATTACTCGTAGTAGCTCCTGGGTATTTGATACCGGTGCGGTTGCTCACATTTGTAACTCAAAGCAGGAGCTGCGGAATAAACGGAGACTGGCGAAGGACGAGGTGACGATGCGCATCGGGAATGGTTCCAAGGTCGATGTGATAGCCGTCGGCACGCCGCCTCTACATTTACCTACGGGATTAGTTTTAAACCTCAATAATTGTTATTTAGTGCCAGCTTTGAGCATGAACATTGTGTCAGGATCTCGTTTAATTCGAGATGGCTACTCATTTAAATCCGAGAATAATG